>NC_086450.1:413799559-414124837 GCF_028390025.1 Pseudophryne corroboree
GCTCCTCAGAACTATGGGAGATAACATGACATCTCTCCCATAGCACCGCACAGCTGCACACACACTGCCAGAGCCGGAAGCCGGAGTTCAGGAGTGAGCTCCTGCATCCGGCTGTTGCCGAGGGGAAGAAGCCGGGCATCTGCTAGTAACAAAATCTCAGCGGGCGCCTTGCATCTCCCTTGGTTAGGTGAGCCTGGCCGGGCCGGATCAAGTGGCTCTGCGGGCCTTATACGGCCCGCTGGCCTGAGGTTCCCCACCCCTGTCCTAGTGGATGCTGGGGACTCCGTAAGGACCATGGGGAATAGACGGGCTCCGCAGGAGACATGGGCACTATAAAGAAACTTTACAATGGGTGTGCACTGGCTCCTCCCTCTATGCCCCTCCTCCAGACCTCAGTTTGATACTGTGCCCAGAGGAGACTGGGTGCACTACAGGGAGCTCTCCTGAGTTTCTCTGAAAGTAAGAATTTTGTTAGGTTTTTTATTTTCAGGGAGCCTTGCTGGCAACAGGCTCCCTGCATCGTGGGACTGAGGAGAGAGAAGCAGACCTACTTAAATGCTAGGCTCTGCTTCTTAGGCTACTGGACACCATTCGCTCCAGAGGGAGTCGGAACGCAGGTCTTCCCTCGCCGTTCGTCCCGACCCCGCGCCGCCGTCCTCCTCACAGAGCCGGAAGATAGAAGCCGGGTGAGTATAAGAAGATAGAAGACTTCAGAGGCGGCAGAAGACTTCAGATCTTCGCTGAGGTAACGCTGCGCGCCATTGCTCCCACACACAACACACAAGGCAGGCACTGATGGGTGCAGGGCGCAGGGGGGGCGCCCTGGGCATCAATTTTAAACCTCTAGGACTGGCCAGACATTATATATAGGCTCTGAGGGCTGTATATAGAAAACCCCCGCCAGTTTTTAAAGAAATCGAGCGGGACCAAAGCCCGCCGCTGAGGGGGCGGAGCTTGATCCCTTAGCACTAACCAGCGCCATTTTCTGCACAGCACACCGCTGAGAAGCTGGCTCCCCGGACTCTCCCCTGCTGAACACTGTGACAGAGGGTTTTAAAGAAGGGGGGGGCACATAATTTGGCGCAGTTGATATATCATAAAAAGCGCTCTATAGATCTGGGATTTTTTTTCCAGGGTCATTGGCGCTGGGTGTGTGCTGGAATACTCTCTCTCTGTCTCTCCAAAGGGCCTTGTTGGGGAACTGTCTCCAGATTAGAGATTTCCCTGAGTGTGTGGGGTGTCGGTACGCGTGTGTCGGCATGTCTGAAGCGGAAGGCTCTTCTAGGGAGGAGGTCGAGCAAAGGAGTGTGGTGTCTCCGTCGGCAACGCCGACACCTGACTGGTTGGATATGTGGAATGTTTTAAATGCAAATGTGAATTTATTACACAAAAGGCTGGAAAAAGCGGAGTCCAGGGAATGTACATGGAGTCAAGCCCTGACTTTCACTATGTCGCAAGGACCGTCTGGGTCTCAAAAGCGCCCACTATCCCAAGTAGTAGACACTGATACCGACACGGATTCTGACTCCAGTGTCGACTACGATGATGCGAAGTTGCAGCCAAGGTTGGCAAAAAGTATTCATTATATGATTATTGCAATAAAAGATGTGTTGCATATCACTGATAACCCCTCTGTACCTGACACGAGGGTCCACATGTTTAAAGAAAAGAAGCCGGAGGTTACTTTTCCCCCTTCACATGAGCTAAACGAGTTGTTTGAAAGGGCTTGGGAAACTCCAGACAAAAAACTGCAGATTCCCAAAAGGATTCTTATGGCGTATCCTTTCCCGGCTAAGGACAGGATACGGTGGGAATCCTCCCCGAGGGTGGACAAAGCGTTGACACGCTTATCCAAGAAGGTAGCGCTGCCGTCTCAAGATACCGCAACACTCAAGGATCCTGCTGATCGCAGGCAGGAAACTACCTTGAAGTCAATTTACACACATACTGGTACGTTACTCAGACCGGCGATAGCGTCGGCTTGGGTTTGTAGCGCTGTTGCAGCTTGGACAGATACCTTATCTGCTGATATTGATACGCTGGATAAGGAAACCATTTTATTGATCCTGGGTCATATTAAGGATGCTGTCCTATATATGAGATGCTCAGAGAGACATTGGCCTACTGGGTTCCAGAGCCAACGCTATGGCAATTTCTGCTAGGCGAGCCCTATGGACCCGACAATGGACGTGTGATGCCGACTCGAAGAGGCATATGGAGGTTTTGCCTTACAAGGGTGAGGACTTATTTGGGGATGGTCTCACAGACCTGGTTTCCACAGCTACGGTAGGTAAATCAACTTTTTTGCCTTATGTTTCCTCACAGCCTAAGAAAACGCCTCATTATCAGATGCAGTCCTTTCGGTCGCATAAATCCAAGAGAGTACAGGGATCTTCCTTTCTTGCCAGAGGTAAGGGCAGGGGGAAAAAGCTGCCAGCTACAGCTAGTTCCCAGGAGCAGAAGTCCTCCCCGGCTTCTACAAAATCCACCGCATGACGCTGGGGCTCCGCTGAGGGAGTCCGCCCCAGTGGGGGCACGTCTTCGACTTTTCAGCCACGTCTGGATTCAATCACAGGTGGATTCCTGGGCAATAGACATTGTTTCCCAGGGTTACAAGCTGGAATTCGAAGAGGTGCCTCCTCGCCGGTTTTTCAAATCGGCCCTACCAGCTTCTTCCCCAGAGAGGGAAGTAGTTTTAAATGCAATTCAAAAATTGTGTCTTCAACAAGTGGTGGTCAAAGTTCCCCTGCTTCAACAGAGGACGGGGTACTACTCAACCCTGTTTGTGGCCCGAAACCGGACGGTTCGGTCAGACCCATTCTGAATTTAAAATCCTTAAACCTATACTTGAAAAGGTTCAAATTCAAGATGGAATCGTTCAGAGCGGTCATCGCCAGCCTGGAGGGGGGGGGGGATTATATGGTGTCCCTGGACATAATGGATGCATACCTTCATGTCCCCATATATCCTCCTCATCAGGCGTTCATGAGATTTGCTGTACAGGATTGTCATTACCAATTTCAGACGTTGCCGTTTGGGCTTACCACGGTCCCGAGGATTTTCACCAAGGTAATTGCGGAAATTATGGTGCTCCTGCGCAAGCAGGGAGTCACAATTATCCCGTACTTGGACGATCTCCTAATATAAGCGAGATCGAGAGAACAGTTGCTGAACAGCGTATCACTCTCCCTGAGGGTGTTGCAGCAGCACGGCTGGATTCTCAATCTACCAAAGTCACAGTTGGTTCCAACGACCCGTTTGCCTTTCTTAGGCATGATTCTGGATACGGAACAAAAAAGGGTTTTTCTCCCGATGGAAAAGGCCCAGGAACTCCAGAACGTGGTCAGGGACCTGTTAAAGCCAAAAAGGGTGTCGGTCCATCAATGCGCTCGAGTTCTGGGAAAGATGATGGCGTCTTACGAGGCCATTCCATTCGGCAGGTTCCATGCGAGGACCTTTTAGTGGGACCTTCTGGACAAGTGGTCCGGGTCACATCTACATATTCATCAGATGATCAGCCTGTCCCCCAGGGCCAGGGTATCTCTCTTGTGGTGGCTGCAGAGTGCTCACCTTCTAGAAGGTCGCAGGTTTGGCATTCAGGACTGGGTTCTGGTGACCACGGACGCGAGCCTCCGATAATGGGGAGCAGTCACACAGGGAAGAAACTTCTAGGGTCTGTGGTCAAGCCAGGAGGCTTGTCTACACATCAACGTACTGGAATCGAGGGCCATACACAACGGCCTACGTCAAGCGGAGAATTTTCTTCGCGGCCTACCGGTTTTGATTCAGTCGGACAGCGTCACGGCAGTGGCTCATGTAAACCGCCAAGGCAGCACAAGGAGCAGAGTGGCAATGGCGGAAGCCACCAGAATTCTTCGCTGGGCGGAAAATCATGTAAACGCTCTGACAGCAGTCTTCATTCCGGGAGTGGACAACTGGGAAGCAGACTACCTCAGCAGACACGATCTCCATCCAGGAGAGTGGGGACTTCATCAAGAAGTCTTTGCAGAAATTGTAAGTCAGTGGGGACTGCCTCAAATAGACATGATGGCGTCACGCCTCAACAAAAAGCTCCCGAGGTATTGTGCCAGGTCAAGGGACCCTCAGGCGGTAGCAGTGGACGCCCTGGTGACTCCGTGGGTGTTTCAGTCGGTCTATGTGTTCCCTCCTCTTCCTCTCCTCTTCAAAATATTGAAAATCATAAGACGAAAAGGAGTACAGACAATTCTCATTGTTCCAGATTGGCCTCGAAGGGCCTGGTATCCGGAGCTACAGGAAATGCTCACAGAAGATCCGTGGCCTCTTCCTCTCAGAGAGGACCTGTTGCAACAGGGGCCCTGTCTGTTCCAAGGCTTACCGCGGCTGCGTTTGACGGCATGGCGGTTGAACGCCGGATCCTAGCTGAAAAGGGCATTCCGGATGAGGTCATTCCTACTCTGATAAGGGCTAGGAAGGAGGTGACAGCGAAACATTATCACCGTATCTGGAGGAAGAATGTGTCTTGGTGTGAGACCAAGAATGCTCCTTCGAAAGAATTCCATCTGGGACGTTTTCTCCACTTCCTACAGACTGGAGTACAGATTTCGGCCCTGTCCATTTTCTTTCAGAAGGAATTGGCTTCTCTACCAGAAGTCCAGACTTTTGTGATGGGAGTGCTGCATATCCAGCCTCCTTTTGTGCCCCCAGTGGCACCATGGGACCTTAACGTGGTATTACAGTTCTTTAAGTCTCACTGGTTTGAGCCTCTTCAAACCGTGGAATTAAAGTATCTCACTTGGAAAGTGGTTCTGTTGTTGGCCTTTGCATCTGCCAGGCGGGTGTCCGAATTGGCGGCCTTGTCTCACAAGAGCCCCTATTTGACCTTCCATGTGGATAGAGCGGAGTTGACGACTCGTCCTCAATTTTTGCCTAAGGTGGTTTCTTCATTTCATATGAACCAACCTATTGTGGTGCCTGTGGCTACGAGTGACTTGGAGGATTCCAAGTCCCTGGATGTAGTCAGGGCCTAAAAAATCTATGTAGCCAGGACGGCTCGAGTTAGGAAAACAGAGGCACTGTTTGTCCTGTATGCAGCCAACAAAGTTGGCGCTCCTGCTTCGAAGCAGACTATTGCTCGCTGGATCTGTAACACGATTCAGCAGGCTCATTCTACGGCAGGATTGCCGTTAACAAATTCGGTAAAGGCCCATTCCACTAGGAAGGTGGCCTCTTCTTGGGCGGCTGTCCGAGGCGTCTCGGCTTTACAGCTTTGCCGAGCAGCTACCTGGTCAGGTTCAAACACTTTTGCAAAGTTCTATAAGTTGATACCCTGGCTGATGAGGACCTTGCGTTTGCTCAGTCGGTGCTGCAGAGTTGTCCGCACTTTCCCGCCCGGTCTGGAGCTTTGGTATAATCCCCATGGTCCTTACGGAGTCCCAGCATCCTCTAGGACGTAAGAGAAAATAAGATTTTAAACCTACCGGTAAATCTTTTTCTCCTAGTCCGTAGAGGATGCTGGGCGCCCGTCCCAGTGCGGACAACATTCTGCAAGACTTGTATATAGTTATTGCTTGCATAAGGGTTATGTTACAGTTTTGTTCAGTCTTTGACTGATGCTGTTCTGTTTCATACTGTTGACTGGTTCGTATATTCCAGGTTATATGGTGTGGGCTGGTGTGAATCTTGCCCTTTGATTAACAAAATCCTCTCCTCTGGGCTCAGTTTCTCTAACTGAGGTATGGAGGAGGGGCATAGAGGGAGGAGCCAGTGCACACCCTTTCTAAAGTTTCTTTATAGTGCCCATGTCTCCTGCGGAGCCCGTCTATTCCCCATGGTCCTTACGGAGTCCCCAGCATCCTCTACGGACTAAGAGAAAAAGATTTACCGGTAGGTTTAAAATCTTATTATCATCCTTTATTTATATGGCGCCACAAGGGATCAGCAGTGCCATATTACAGAGTACATAAACAAATAATCAAACAGGAAAACAGCAACTTACAGTTGATGACAGTATAGGACAAGTACAGGGTGAATAAACATAGTTACATCAGCAGATGACACTGGAATAAGTATCAGGTGGCAGAAGACTGCTGGATTTGGTGCAGTTGAAGATTATTAAAGTAAGAAAAAGGATAAGCACATGAGGGAAGAGGGCCCTGCTCGTGAGAGCTTACATTCTAAAAGTTACAATGTTTATGCTGTTCCAGCTACAGTGCAGTTCTTGTATTCCCACTACTGGGAGTATCCATCCGGATGCTAGGTCTGTTGTTGGTATATTGGTGCCTTATAGTGATTACTGGTGTGATGTCAGCACAGGAATATCATCATGGTTAGTCTCTGTGGGTTATGAAGTAGCCTCCCATAGGCAGTGCCGTAACTAGGCATTTTAGCGCTGTGTGCAAGAAACTGCATTGGTGCCCCCCCCCCATGCAAGATAGGGGCGGCACGCAAAAAATATATAGGGGCGTGGCTTCATGGGAAGGGGCGTGGCCACAAAAATAATAGCAATTCATACTACGGTGCATAGTAGTCTCCATTATTCAAAATACGCTGCACAGTAGCACCACTACACCAGGTAGAGCCCCTTTTATACATTACAGCAGACAGTCCCTCTTTTTACACATTACAGCAGACAGCGTCCCTTTTTTACACATTACGGCAGAGAGCGTCCCCGTTTTTACACATTACGGCAGATGGTGTCCCCCTTTATACACATTGCAGCAGCTAGCGTCCCCCTTTTTACACATTGCGGCAGCCAGTCCCCCTTTTTACACATTACGGCAGACGGTGTCCCCCTGAGAGAGAGAGAGAGAGAGAGATACTTACCATCTCCCCGCTGACAGGCTCCTCGTGCTGGCAGCTCCCTCTGTGCAGGCATCGGACAAGGAGGAGGAGGGAGGGGGACTGGAGCCGCAGCAGCGCTATGTCATTGGTAGTTAGCGCTGCTGCAGCAGTCCCCTCTCCTTCCGTATAGGCTGCCCGGCGCCGCTGTGAATGGTGGGATGGAGGAACCGAGTCCTCCCACTCCTCCGCTGCCCGGCGCTGCTCTCTCCTCCACAGCGCGGCAGCGGCGGCATGTAATGAGTCAGTTTGACTCATTACATGCCGCTGGCCGTGCGCCCTCAGGGCAGCTGCGCTGTGTGCCAGGCACACCTGGCACACGCGTAGTTACGGCCCTGCCCATAGGCCACAGACAGCTTTCTGCTACACAGCAATTATTTAATACAACAGCACTAGGTATAACTTTCACCATGTGACCTATAATGCTTTACTCCTCTGTGGCTCACAGAAATACCACCATACTCTATGCCACATTGCCCGTGCTGGGGAACTAGCTGTGGCAATGAGAGTTGGTGGTGTGAGCAAGCCACATGCCTGAGATATGGATGGGGGGGGGGGGGGGGGGGTGTAATGGGTAATATCTGTCCATCTCCTGCACACATGACGCAATGCCACAATGCCTAGCACCTAATCTGCAGCAAGGGGCCTTTGGATAAAGGTATTTTAGTGACTACCATCAGTATAAAACTTTCATATGCTGTTTATAAGTCTAAACTCTCCTTAAGGTAAATGTAAGTGAGACACATCAGCATTTCCTCTAGTTTGTTCCACCTGCTGCTCTGGAACATCTGGCACATAATTCTTTGCTTTATTTAGCATTGAATGGAAGTGAAAGTAAAATGTATTACACTAATCACGTGTCCTGCAGACTGGGAACTGCTGGTGAGGCTGTGCCTTAGTGTGTCACCACCAGAGGGCAGCAAACTACCACATCCCAGTCATGGCAACACCAATATACTGTTAATCAGCATTATTCCGCTGTCATTTACTCCATACGTAGTGTGTCATTGAGAGTTTGGTTGGGCTGGGAAGGGGAATCCTCCCCTGTCCTGACAACGCAACACTCCCTACGTACCATAATAACACCAGCTGCAATAAAAGTCCCCAGGTTTATGTGGCAACCCCGGCTTAGAATACCCTTGTGATGCATACTGTGGCATTTGAATACTCAGTGATCTGGGACCCCAGGCCCGGCGCTATAAGTGGAGGCTGTCACTTATTTCAGGAGAAGACCCCTGACCCACGGCTATCTTCCCGTACCATTAATAAACAGCAGCTTGGGGTTAATTGAAATCTGAGCAGCTGCTTTCAAGCATTAGACGGTTTAAAAGTGCCCTTGGCCTAAAATGATGGTAACATTGATGTATGCAACATGCAGTGGCTTTGTCATGTGTCCTATCTGCCAGCTGTCCCCATTTTCCACGGATGCTAACAGGCTTTAAAGGATGTTTTTGTTGTTGTTTTTTGTGCACTTGTAAACTTTGCACAAGTGCACTTTTTATGGCCCTGTTTGCACTTGTAAACCAGTACAGTACAGTACAAATTGTTTTAAACAAATATTTCTCAACCCCAACCCTACAGTTTTCCCCACAAGTCATGCTGTGGTGATGCCTGTTTGTGGAAGCAGGTGGGATAATTACTGACCCAACAAATTAGAAGAACTCACCTGTGCATGATTACAGAGAGCCACAAAACATAAACCTGTTGGGGGTACTTGGGACTAGAGTTGAGATCCCCTGTATTTGTAGTTAGTAGGCAGAAGTGGTTAGGATCGATACTTCGGCAGTCGGAATGCCGGTGGTCAGAATACTGACCGCAGCATCCAAAGTGTGAGAAGCCCAACAGAGGGAAGGTAAGTATACTTACCTTTCTCCAATGCTCCCTTTCCGCAGCCTAAACCCAACCCCCGCCTCCTGGTCTAACCCTTACTCTCCCTGGTGGTGCGTAATAAAAGTTTTGGTTGAAAAAGTACGAAAGTCCGGGATTCGCTACCCAGTGCGGAGCCGTCGTGTCATACAGCGCAAAAAGGATAGGTGTCT
This sequence comes from Pseudophryne corroboree, assembly GCF_028390025.1. Taxonomy (NCBI): domain Eukaryota; kingdom Metazoa; phylum Chordata; class Amphibia; order Anura; family Myobatrachidae; genus Pseudophryne; species Pseudophryne corroboree. The sequence goes on from NC_086450.1 coordinate 413,808,418, forward strand.
GAGGACACATCTCTATATACAAATGAAGATCATAGTTGCAAAGTATTCTTGGGTTCTACTGCAGCAACCTAAAAACACATTGGAGGTCATTCCGAGTTGTTCGCTCGCTAGCAGATTTTAGCAGCATTGCACACGCTAGGCCGCCGCCCTCTGGGAGTGTGTCTTAGCTTAGCAGAATAGCGAACCAATTAGCAGAATTGCGAATAGAAAATTCTTAGCAGTTTCTGAGTAGCTCCAGACCTACTCACAGATTGCGATCAGCTCAGGCCATTTCGTTCCTGGTTTGACGTCACAAACACGCCCTGCGTTCGGCCAGCCACTCCCCCGTTTCTCCAGACACTCCCGCGTTTTTTTCCTGGCACGCCCGCGTTTTTCCCGCACACTCCCAGAAAACGGCCCGTTTCCACCCAGAAACACCCACTTCCTGTCAATCACACTCCGATCACTTCAACGATGAAAATTCTTTGTTCGGACGTGAGTAAATCTACTAAGTTTTGTGCTAAAATACTTACCGCATGCGCGCTGCGTACCATGCGCATTTTTGCCTTAATCGCTCCGTTGCGAAAATCGGCAACGAGCGAACAACTCGGAATGACCCCCGTTGCCCAGAGGAGGGTTTCACAGCTCCACCTTCTGGCCGCACACTGTAATACAACAATCGGCAATACTACAGACACTATGCTGCCCCCCCCCCCTTTTTTTTTTTCTTTCCTCCAAACGTCTCAGAACAAATGGTATGTGAACAATGTCTGTCCTCTGCATGACTTGTCCTAAATATCTGGTAGAAGTGGAGCACTAGGTATATACAACAAATGGCATCAATAATTAATTGCGGTCACTAATGGCAGGCAATAATAGATTAACACTATACATCTCAGATGCTCCTCTCCTTCCAGGGCAGGACATTTTACAATTCATGTAACAATGTTTGTCATTTTGCCATTGTTGTTAGGATGAAAATATCCTCCCCAAGAAATACTTTGAAGTGGATTTCACTGCAATAGTTGGAAGAAAACTGTACAACATAAAGTAAGTACAGTAGGACCTCATTGGGTTTAGTGTATTGTCCTGGTGGTGGAAATTGCTGAAGGAGCCTGATATTTATTTGTTTAAATGCTCTCTTATCATCGCTGAGTACCTGATATGGCAACGTGGTATTGTAATCTGTAGATGTTTGAATTGACTTTTTTTTTTTTTTTTTTTACATCAATAGTTTTTATTGGAACAAAAAGAAAATAAGGGAATACTTTTGTCAAAAGGTGTACAGAAAGAAGAAAGAGGAAGGAAAAAGAAAAGAGGGGGGGGGGGGTGCAAGCATTTGAAACAAATATATACATTATTCCATTAGTGTATACAGAGTTATTGTACATTCACATATGACTGTATATACAATAGTATCAAAATGCAAACAATACATACAAACAAAAGGGGGTCATTCAATTTGAGAAGAAACAAACACTCTCTTGTTAAGACTGAATGGCATAGGATCAGATTGGGAAAATGTAGGGAAGTACTGAGTTCCTTCTCCTTCCTTGACGAAGTCGTGCCAAGGTGACCAAAGCACTAAGGGAGATGAGGGCGAGTACGAGTAAGGTAGATATGTTGTCTCCATGGTAAAATGGAACCGAGTTTTATGTATAACTTTAAGTAGAGAAGGAGGAGTTGGTTGTTTCCATAATTGTGGTATTGTAGCTCTTGCAGCTATAAGAATTTGTCCAAGAACATATTGGTTACTCGGTAAAATATTGTCAGGGAACAAATTCAATAATGCCATGGAGGGGGAGGGAGAGAGTGTTAAGTTCAGCACTTTTATTAATTAATTTATAAACGTCAGACCAGAAGTGACCAAGAACATTGCATGACCAGAATACTTGAAAAATGTGGCCTATTTCACCACATTGGCGCCAGCAATATTTAGAACAAGTGGGCCAAATAGTATGTAGTCTATCCGATCAGATATAGCCTATGGCGGAATTTTACATGCATCTCAGTGTGATTCAAACATCTGGAGATTTTAAAGGAAGAGGTAAATATTTCTCTTACGTCCTAGAGGATGCTGGGGACTCCGTAAGGACCATGGGTATAGACGGGCTCCGCAGGAGACATTGGCACTTTAAGAAAGACTTTAGGATTTGGGTGTGCACTGGCTCCTCCCTCTATGCCCCTCCTCCAGACCTCAGTTGATTACTGTGCCCAGAGGAGACTGGGTGCTTTTCAGAGGCTCTCATGAGTTTCTGACAGAAAGTATTTTGTTAGGTTTTTTATTTTCAGGGAGCCTGCTGGCAACAGACTCCCTGCATCGTGGGACTGAGGGGAGAGAAGCAGACCTACTTCTGTGAGTTGAAAGGCTCTGCTTCTTAGGCTACTGGACACCATTAGCTCCAGAGGGATCGGTACGCAGGTCTCATCCTCGCCGTCCGTCCCGGAGCCGCGCCGCCGTCCTCCTCACAGAGCTGAAGGTAGAGCCACGTGAGTATGAGAAGTTAGAAGACATCAGAGGCGGCAGAAGACTTCAATGTTCTTCACTGAGGTAACGCGCAGCACTGCAGCTGTGCGCCATTGCTCCCATTCACCTCACATACTGTGTCACTATAAGGGTGCAGGGCGCGGGTGGGTGCCCTGGGCAGCAAATAAACCTCTCCTGGCAAAAGATGGGTATATACAGCCGGCCACTGTATATACCTACGAGCCCCCGCCAAAGTTTTGTATTTTAGAGTGGGACAGAAGCCCGCCGCCTAGGGGGGCGGGGCTTCTCCCTCAGCACTCACCAGCGCCATTTTTTCTCCACAGCACCGCTGAGAGGAAGCTCCCCGGACTCTCCCCTGCTTAGATCACGGTGACCAGAAGGTTTTAAAGTAGAGGGGGGGCACATATTTGGCGAATTGAGTATAAAAGCGCTATCTGGGTAAACATAAATATTGTGTTTTTGTCCTGGGTTATTATAGCGCTGGGTGTGTGCTGGCATACTCTCTCTCTGTCTCTTCTAAGGGCCTTGTGGGGGGAACTGTCCTCAGATAAGAGGGTTCCCTGAGTGTGTGGTGTGTCGGTACGTGTGTGTCGACATGTCTGAGGTAGAAGGCTTTTCGAGGGAGGAGGAGGAGCAAATGAATGTGGTGTCGCCGTCGACGGCGCCGACACCTGACTGGATGGATATGTGGAATGTTTTAAGTGCCAATGTAAATTTATTGCACAAAAGATTGGATAAAGCTGAAGCTAGGGAACAGTCAGGGAGTCAACCCATGCCTGTACCTATGTCGCAGGGATCTTCGGGGTCCCAAAAGCGCCCACTATCCCAAATAGTTGACACGGATTCTGACTCCAGTGTCGATTATGATGATGCAAAATTACAGCCAAAGGTGGCTAAATGTATTCGATATATGATTATTGCAATCAAAGATGTTTTGCATATCATAGAGGAACCCCCTGTCCCTGACACGCGGGTACACATGTATAAGGGAAAGAAAACTGAGATAAATTTTCCCCCCTCACATGAGCTGAACGAGTTATGTGAAAAAGCTTGGGAATCTCCAGACAAGAAACTGCAGATTCCCAAAAGGATTCTTATGGCGTATCCTTTCCCGCCAACGGACAGGATACGGTGGGAATCATCCCCTAGGGTGGACAAAGCTTTGACACGCTTATCCAAAAAGGTAGCGCTGCCTTCCCAAGATACGGCTACCCTCAGGGATCCTGCTGATCGCAAGCAGGAGGTCACCCTGAAGTCCATTTATACACATTCAGGTACCTTACTCAGACCGGCTATTGCGTTGGCATGGGTGTGTAGTGCTGTAGCAGCATGGACAGATACCTTATCAGCGGAATTTGATACCCTGGATAAGGATACCATCCTATTGACCCTGTCTTATATATGAGAGATGCACAAAGAGACATTGGTCTATTGGGTTCGAGAATCAACGCTATGTCGATCTCGGCTAGAAGAGTCCTTTGGACCCGACAATGGACAGGTGATGCCGACTCAAAAAAGGCATATGGAGGTTTTACCTTACAAGGGTGAGGAATTGTTTGGGGAAGGTCTCTCGGACCTGGTATCCACTGCTACGGCAGGCAAATCTAATTTTTTACCTTGTATTCCCTCACAACCTAAAAAAGCACCGCATTATCAAATGCAGTCCTTTCGATCAAATAGAAACAAGAAAGGCCGTGGATCGTTCTTTCTTGCTAGAGGTAAGGGCAGAGGGAAAAAGCTGCACAACACAGCTAGTTCCCAGGAACAGAAGTCCTCCCCGTCCTCTGCAAAATCCACCGCATGACGCTGGGGCTCCACTAAGGGAGTCCGCCCCAGTGGGGGCACGTCTTTGAATTTTCAGCCACATCTGGGCCCACTCACAGGTGGATCCCTGGGCAATAGAAATTGTTTCCCTAGGTTACAAACTGGAATTCGAAGAGGTGCCTCCTCGCCGGTTTTTCAAATCGGTTCTGCCAACGTCTCCTCAAGAACGGGAGATAGTGTTAAATGCAATCGACAAATTGTATCTTCAACAGGTGGTGGTCGAGGTTCCCCTGCTTCAACAGGGCAGGGGATATTACTCAACCCTGTTTGTGGTCCTGAAACCGGACGGTTCGCTCAGACCCATTTTAAATTTAAAATCCCTGAACCTATACTTGAAAAGGTTCAAATTCAAGATGGAATCGCTCAGGGCAGTCATCGCCAGCCTGGAAGGGGGAAATTTTATGGTATCTCTGGACATAAAGGATGCATACCTTCATGTTCCCATATATCCACCTCATCAGGCGTACCTGAGATCTGCGGTACAGGATTGTCATTACCAATTTCAGACGTTGCCGTTTGGGCTTTCCACGGCCCGAGAATTTTCACCAAGGTAATGGCGGAAATGATGGTGCTCCTGCGCAAACAAGGTGTCACAATTATCCCGTACTTGGACGATCTCCTCATAAAAGCGAGATCAAGAGAACAATTACTGAACAGCGTGTCGCTTTCACTGAAGGTGTTACAGCAACACGGCTGGATTCTCAATATCCGAAGTCGCAGCTGGTTCCTACGACTCGTCTACCCTTCTTTGGCATGATTCTGGATACGGACCAGAAAAGGGTGTATCTGCCGATAGAAAAGGCTCAAGAACTCGTGACTTTGGTCAGGAACCTATTGAAGCCAAAACAGGTGTCAGTGCATCACTGCACGCGAGTCCTGGGAAAGATGGTGGCATCTTACGAGGCCATTCCATTCGGCAGGTTCCATGCGAGGACCTACTGGACAAATGGTCCAGTTCGCATCTACAAATGCATCGGTTGATCACCCTGTCCCCCAGGGCTAGGGTTTCTCTTCTGTGGTGGCTGCAGAGTGCTCACCTTCTAGAGGGCTGCAGATTCGACATTCAGGACTGGGTCCTGGTGACCACGGACGCGAGCCTCCGAGGTTGGGGTGCAGTCACACAAGGAAGGAACTTCCAGGGTCTTTGGTCAAGTCAGGAGACTTGTCTTCACATCAACGTCCTGGAGCTAAGGGCCATATTCAACGCCCTTCGTCAAGCGGAGACTTTGCTTCGCGACTTACCAGTTCTGATCCAGTCAGACAACATCACCACAGTAGCTCATGTAAACCGCCAGGGCGGCACAAAGAGCAGAGTGGCAATGGCGGAATCCACAAAAATTCTACGCTGGGCGGAAAACCATGTAAGCGCCCTATCAGCAGTGTTAATTCCGGGAGTGGACAACTGGGAAGCAGACTTCCTCAGCAGGCACGACCTGCATCCGGGAGAGTGGGGACTTCATGAGGAAGTCTTCACACAGATTGCAAGCCAGTGGGGCCTGCCCCAGATAGACATGATGGCGTCCTGCCTAAACAAAAAACTGCAAAGGTATTGCGCCAGGTCAAGAGACCCTCAGGCGGTAGCGGTGGACGCACTAGTGACACCGTGGGTGTTCCACTCAGTATATGTTTTTCCTCCTCTTCCTCTCATCCCAAAGGTGTTTAGAATAATAAGAAAAGGAGGAGTTCGGACAATTCTCATTGTTCCAGATTGGCCACGAAGGGCCTGGTACCCGGAATTGCAGGAGATGCTCACAGAAGATCCGTGGCCTCTTCCTCTAAGACAGGACCTGTTGCAACAGGGGCCCTGTCTGTTCCAAGACTTACCGTTTGACGGCATGGCGGTTGAACGCCGAATCCTAGCGGAAAAGGGCATTCCGGATGAGGTCATTCCTACTCTGATAAAGGCTAGGAAGGATGTGACAGCTAAACATTATCACCGTATATGGCGTAAATATGTTGCTTGGTGTGAGGCCAGGAATGCTCCTACGGAAGTATTCCATCTGGGCCGTTTCCTTCACTTTTTACAAACTGTAGTGTATTTGGGCCTAAAATTAGGCTCCATTATGGTTCAGATTTCGGCATTGTCCATTTTCTTTCAAAAAGAATTGGCTTCACTTCCAGAAATACAAACTTTTGTAAAGGGAGTTCTTCATATTCAGCCTCCTTTTGTACCTCCGGTGGCGCCTTGGGACCTTAACGTGGTTTTGAGTTTCCTTAAGTCGCACTGGTTTGAAACACTTCAGACAGTAGAGTTAAAATATCTCACTTGGAAGGTGGTCATGTTGTTGCCTTAGCTTCGGCTAGGCGAGTGTCAGAATTGGCGGCTTTGTCTCACAAAAGCCCCTATCTAGTTTTCCATATGGATAGGGCGGAATTGCGGACCCGTCCTCAATTCTTGCCTAAGGTGGTGTGATCCTTTCATATGAACCATCCTATTGTGGTGCCGGTGGCTACACGAGACTTGGAGGATTCCGAGTATCTGGATGTAGTCAGGGCTTTGAAAATTTACGTGGCCAGGACGGCCAAAGTCAGGAAAACTGAAGCGCTGTTTATCCTGTATGCAGCCAACAAGGTTGGCGCTCCTGCGTCAAAGCAGACTATTGCTCGCTGGATCTGTACCACGATTCAGCAGGCGCATACGACGGCTAGATTGCCGTTACCTGAATCAGTCAAGGCCCATTCCACTAGGAAAGTGGGCTCTTCTTGGGCGGCTGTGCCGAGCGGCTACTTGGTCAGGGGCAAACACGTTTGCGAAATTCTACAAATTTGATACCCTGGCTGAGGAGGACCTCCTGTTTGCTCAATCGGTGCTGCAGAGTCATCCGCACTCTCCCGCCCGTTTGAGAGCTTTGGTATAATCCCCATGGTCCTTACGGAGTCCCCAGCATCCTCTAGGACGTAAGAGAAAATAAGATTTTAAACCTACCGGTAAATCTTTTTCTCGTAGTCCGTAGAGGATGCTGGGCGCCCGTCCCAAGTGTGGACTACTTCTGCAAGACTTGTATATAGTTTTGCTTACATAAGGGTTATGTTATGGTTGCTTTCAGTTTCCGACTGAAGCTACAGTATGTTTAGTTTCATACTGTTAACTGGTTAGTTTATCACAAGTTATACGGTGTGATTGGTGTGGGCTGGTATGAATCTTGCCCTTGGTTTAACAAAAATCCTTTCCTTGTACTGTCCGTCTCCTCTGGGCACAGTTTCTCTAACTGAGGTCTGGAGGAGGGGCATAGAGGGAGGAGCCAGTGCACACCCAAATACTAAAGTCTTTCTTAAAGTGCCCATGTCTCCTGCGGAGCCCATCTATCCCCATGGTCCTTACGGAGTCCCCAGCATCCTCTACGGACTACGAGAAAAAGATTTACCGGTAGGTTTAAAATCTTATTTTTACTCCATTGTGCCACAGACAATGTAATTCCCAAATCTTCTTCCCACTTTTTGAATTGACATTTTAAAGTTACTATGTGTAGTGACAATTTTATAGAAATAGAGAAGTAGTTTAAAAGGCCTGCACACATAGGCAGCCATTTTGTGTCAAGGTTGAATATTCCTCAGAAAGCCACCTGTCCGATTACTAAGAGCTAGTGACATTGATGAGGCACAGTGGAGACAGCCATTTTGTGTAACGGTTGAATAGTCCTCAGAAAGCCACCTGTCCGAGCTAGTGACATTGCTGAGGTACAGTGCAGGCAGCCATTTTGTGGGCAGTACCATTCTTCATGAGAATTCAGACTATTTTTTTTTCTGTCTAAACGTTGAATAACGGTTTATAGTAAATGGACAGGCTAATTACTGATAACTTCCCTACCACAGAATCGCTGCCTCCACATTGTGTTGGTGAGAGGTACTCGTAGGAATGAGCATTAATAACTCCAGCACAGCTAATGTTGCAGACTGTGACATAACCAAATCACTTCACCTTTGTGACGCAGTCCCCTCTTGTTCGGTCATAACCTTCTTTCTCTTTCATCCACTAGGGGACACTGGAGCATTCCATTAGACATTAGGGGTGTGAAGCTTGCAACCGGAGGTGTGGCACAATCTAAAATTAGCATTGTCTGCACAGCCGGCTCCTCCCCCTTCACATCCCTCCTCCCTCAGTTTGAAAAATTGTGCCTAGGAGGTAACAGGCACTGAAGGGAGCTCCTGCTCCCATGAAGATTTATTTCTTTTATTTATTTATTTATTTTTATTTTATGCTTTTACTAACCCAATCCCTCCTAACCAAAGGGAGGGTGCAGGTTTCAGAAGACAGGATGGTAAATGCCCGATCCCACCTAAATAAAAGGGGGTGCAGGCTTTACCAGATGAAAAGGCTGCGTCCCCCTAATAAAAGGGGTACAAAGTCCAGGAGTGGAGACAATGATTCCGCCTGAAGGAGTCTGCATCTCCTTACCAGCGCCAACTGTGAGTATGAGGGTTTTTAACAGAGAGGCCCCACAGGAGGTTAGTGTATCCCCCCCTCCCCTCTTTCTCCCCATGCGATCAATGGAGCTGTTGTGGCTCCCTAAGGATGCTTTAGACATAGATTCAGCACTCAGGAGAGGCGCCGCTACGGGAGGGGTGAGAGAAGTCCCGTAGCGTGCGTCACCACGGGATGACTGAAGCGCCGCTGGGGAAATTAGAAAGGCGCAGCTATGGGACTTAGTGAGAGGTTCCGTAGCGTGCATTACCGGGGGAGACAGTGGCACCGCTACGGGACTTGGTGAACGGTCCCGTGGCGTGCATTGCCATTGAAGAAAGGCCGCGTAGGAAGACCTGGAGTGGCGCCGCTACGGGACTTAGTGAGACGGACCCGTAGCGCGCGCACCATAGAGGCTGCAATGTTCCGCGTGGTTGAGGAGAGCCTTCAGCCGCGTGTGGGTAAATGTTTCAGGACTCTGCAGTAACATAAGGGGTAGGCGCTCAGCAGGCATCAGCGTGCATCCCTATATTGTTTTTTAAAATAGAGTTTATTGTAGTGAGTATTGCTGGCCAGTACTTAGAATTATGATGTGACATGAATATTTCAGTGTCGGCCATTTTAATTATCCCTCCCTGGCGCCAATTACGGGGAAGGGTAGCCCTCCCCCCTTGTATAGCTATCAGAAGGGGTCTGGGACTGAGGATCGACAACAAAAAGGTCGACGCCAATTGGTCGACACACCTTAGGTCGACAGGAACAAGGTCGACAGGAACAAGGTCGACATGAGTTTTTTTGGTGTTTTCTTCGTAGAGTGACCGGGAGCTCCAATTAGTGCACCGCGTCCCCTCGCATGGCTCTCTTCGCTCGCCATGCTTCGGGAATGGTGCCTTCGCTCCGCTTCGCTCAGCACAGATTACCGTTCCAATTGTAGTCCACATGGATCGTTAAGTATGAAAAACTTCCAGAAAAGAAAAAAATTGTGAAAAAGTCATGTCGACCTTTTTCCATGTCGACCTTGTCCATGTCGACCTTTTGTCCATGTCGACCTAAGGTGTGTTGACCAATTGGCGTCGACCTAAGGTGTCGACCTTTTTGTTGTCGACCTGGAGTCCGGATACCATCAGAAGAGAAAAAGTTTCAGGTGTAGCAATAGCTCCCTCTGCTGGTGGAAACATATGTTCAGTAATGTGAGATATCCTGGACAAAATAAATTTACCATACCGTTTATATTTTCAAAGGACTTCTCTTCTAAAGATCCTGACGAAAATACAACGAAGCAAGCGGATCCCAACTCTCCCATCGTAGCTGAGTTACAGTTGAGGTTTGGGGGTTGTATGTCGGCTGGTGTTTCATTTTGTTTATTTATTTTTTATTTATTTTTATAAATATAATTTTGGCCTGTTCTGGTTTCTATATAAAAAAGGAGAACAGTATTTCAAGCCCGATCCGATAACTTTGCTTCCGTAATTTCTAACAGCCTTTCTCTTCCTAGTTTAAAGGGTGAAAGCGCCACGAAAGACCCTGGTAGGGAGTTTCAATGACAGGTCTAAAGCACAGACCTCCAAGGGGGCAGAGACCTGTTATGTTTGTACGAACTGTAACAAACCGCGGGTTGGCCAACTCCTGCTTAGACAAGGAAGCTCCACCCGGGAGCAGTGCTCTGTCTCTATCACCTTGTACATAAAATCTCCAATGAGATGCCGGACTCCCGCACGCAACAATTAGTGCTGCGGGATTCTCCAAGACGATTAAAGGAATTTTTCATCAGGTTAACAATGTGCAAGGCGGTTAAAAGGCCTATTCCTGTTGTAACGGGAAGTGGATGAGGCTCATTAACACACAAGGGTTTGTTGTTTGCATCTAAGCTAGACGCCGATTGTCCACACAGGACGCGGCAATCTCAGGTCTTGATTATTTCATCACAACAAGCTGAGATCCTAAAACTTTAAGGTATAATAGGAGACGAAGCCAGTAGATTCGGATGGTTCTAATCCCAAGAGCGCGTTCCGCTGCATTTCCCATTCCTAAATCCCTCCAGTCTTTAATGGAAGAGTCCTGGAACCACCCTGACAACCGTGTTCAATTTCAAAACAGAGTTTTTAGTAACTGATCCCCTCCTAAGGGTATAATGGATAAGTGGGAGATTCCGCCGATAGTGGATGTTTTCCCAGGAAGGTTGTCAAGGAAAACAATCTTACCGTTACCTAATGAAAGTTCACCCACCTTTTAAAAGTAAATTTTTGTAGCAGACGCAGCACAAAGACCTACGGTCGTCTGCGCTTGGGGTTAACAAGGCCATGGGAGCATGGTCTGGAAAGAAATTACTCAACTGGCGGGACACAATTGAAATTCAGCTTCATACTTGTGTCAAACCTATAGACATTACGCATCTCTACATCAACCATATCGGCTAGAGACTGACAATAGAGGGAGCAAATAGCTCAGTGGTCTAATGCCCAGTGCTACTGCACAGACCGACTGGAGTTCAAATCCCAGTGGGGCTCACTATAATTTTACCAAGGGGCGGTAGACTTCATCCCCTTTGAGGAGGTGAGGTTTTTCAATCCAGTGTTAGCCAGGAGGATTTCGCAAGCTACAGCGCCCACTGGTCTGCCTACTCCTTATACATGAGCCACTCCACAGTTTAGGAGAGGTTCTTGAGGACCAGCATGTAATTCCTTTGGCTCTCAGTCCTTACACGCCCCAGGAAGAGGTTTCGGTACACAAGTACGTGGGGGCAGAGATAGAGACCGCTCACAGGCAGCAGCCAGAAGAGCGGGATGGACCTGCTGACAAGAGATTATAAACGCTACTGCCAACAATTGGAACTTAGCTACGTTCGGAGGTCATTATTCCGGTGGCCGCCCCTCAGAAAGGAACGGTTTTGTTATTCCAATCCTTTTGTCGTGAAAAATGTGATCCGGACAGGCGGGCCGAGACTCGATTTAACCGTTTTAAACCGGTCTCTCAGTGTCTTCTAATTCAAGGTGGAATCAATCCAGTTGGTTATTGCAGGCTTGGAACATGCATATGTGCTTATCCCAATCTGGGCTCTTCAACAAGCTTACTTGAGGTTCACACTGCGGATGGATCGCTACCATTCCAGGGCCTTGCCGTTCGGTCTATCATCGACCCACAGTTTCTTTACGAAGATCATGGCATTCATGGTTGCAGAATCGGGACTGTTGAGAGTCACGATTAGTCCTTATCTAGGCGACCTGCAAATCAAGGCATCCTCTCGGGACCAGTTGGTCAGGGATGTTCAGACGTCTCATCCATTTCTCATTCCACATGGGGGGATTGTGATTTTACAGAGATCCAACCTCATGCCAATTCAATTCAGTTCCTCAGCCTCATCTTGGACACGGTACTATTGAAAGTATTCCTACCAAGGAACAAGGTCCTGGACCTACAGAGATTAGTGACTCAGGTACTAAGGTCACAAAAGGTTTCTCTACACCTCTGTGTGAAATTTCTCAGGAAGTTGGTGGCATCGTTCGAAGATCCCCAGTAAGGCAGTTTCATTCCCGACCATTACTGATGAACCTCATTGCTCAGGGAGCAAGGTCACACTGGCTTCTGCACAAAGAATCCGACTTCCACCACGAATACGCACCTTCTTAATTTGGTGGGCGTTGCACAGGAATCTCGCAGCAGGCTAGAGATTAGGCATTTGGGATTGAAGGGATCCTGCAACAGACATCAGTCTCAGAGGTTGGGATGTCGTCTGGGAGGAGCATTCGTTTCAGAACAGATGGACGCTACTGGAAAGCAGCCTACCCTTACACATTCTCGAACTCAGAGCAGTTTACAGGGCCCTTTTTCTTAGCCAAAGGCCCTGTCATGGGTCAACACATAAAGATGCAGTCGGACAATGTCACGACGACGGCAGACGTAATCAGTCATGGAGAAACGGAATGGCGTTAAAGGAAACCACAAAATATTTTGTTGTGGACAGAAAGGCGAAACGTCATCCTCTCGGCAGGGTTCATTCCAGGTGTGGAGAACTGGGATGCGGATTATTTCAGTCGCCAGGTCGTGCATCCATGGGAGTGATACCTCGTCCACGGAATTTCGACTTGGTGGTAAGATGGGGCCTACCTCAGGTCGACCCAATGGCATCTCGACAATACCATCAGCTGCCCAGATAGATGTCCAGGACAAGTGATCCAGCAGCTGAATGAGTGGCCGCATTAACATTTTCTTGGTGTTATAAAAAGGTTTCCAGTTTTTTTCACCTTTCCAACTCATACCCATGGATCTGAGTAGGGTTGACACGAGAGCGACTGTCGGTGATTCTAATCGCACCGGATTGGTCCCGCAGGAGTTAGTACTCAGACCTGCGTGGGTTACTAACGGAAGATCCGTGAAGGTCTCTTCTGAGAGGGGACCTGCTATATCAGGGACCGTTCCAACTCCCAAAAACAGGCTGTGGTTCCCGGCAAGGCTATTAAAATCGCGGATTTTAAGGAACAGAAGTATACCACGATCGTCCATTCCTACGATGATTACCGCTGGGTAGCCGGTCACAGCCATGTACTGCTACAGGATTTGGAAGGGGTACATGGCTTGGTGTCAAGAACGTGGGTGGAATTCGAAGCACTTCCACTTATCCAGACTTCTACTCTTCCTTCAGGCCGGTCTCGATTTAGGACTGAGGCAGGGCTCTCTGCATTCGGTTCTCGCCGTCCGATTTCAACAGCGATTAGCATCCTTGCAGAAGTCAAACCTTTTTACAGGGGGTTCTGCGGATAGCAGCCCCTTTTCCCTCTCCTACTACACCATGGGACTTGCATTCGGTGTTGGAGTTTTTGACATCACCTACTTTTGAACCGCTAGCAAAACCAGACCTGAAATATCTTTCTTGGTAGGTCACATTTTTGCTTGCCTTGGCTTCGGCCAGGGTTTTTTTTATGTTGCGTGCCTTAGTGTAAGAGCCCCGTTTGGACTTTTCAGGAGGATAGGGCAGAATTCCGTACAGGAGCAGAACTCCTGCCTAGGGTTGTTTTGGGGTTTTCACGTAAAACCAGCCGATTATGGTCCCATCCTTCCGGGGTCTTGCAGATGGGGACGTGTCCTTGGATGTTGTCCGAGCTTTACGGGTATACGTACAGGTTACGTCATCCTTCGGCAGGTCAGACCATTCGTTTGTTCTTCAGGCTGGACCTAAGAAGGGTTGGCCAGCATCTCAGCGGTCTTTGTCTTGATGGCTTGGACTTGCCATTCGGCATGTTTATAATTCCTGTAAAAAACAGGTCCGGGTTCAGTCGGGTACTCCTACCACCCGATTGGTGGATGCCTCGTGGGCGGTGGCCAGGGTGCTTCCACTGCTCAACTTTGCGGAGCAGCAACGTGGTCTTCAGCCCACGTGTTCGCGTGCTTTTGCAAGTTTGATACCTTTGAGTCCGGCGACTCTATGTTCGGACATTTGGTTTTGCAGACAACCGACAGCACTCCCTCCCTGGGGGTTAACTTTGGGACGTCCCCTAATGTCTAATGGAATGCTCCAGTGTCCCCTAGTGGATGAAAGAGAAAAGAGGATTTTGGTACTTACCGATAAATCCATTTCCCTGAATCCTCTAGGGGACACTGGACGCCCGCCTCTGTGCTGTTGGCCTGCTCGATTCAAAGTTCTTGGTAAAACGGTTTGTTCAAACAGCGTTGGCTTCTCGGTTAAGTTACTTGGCTGCTGTTTGTTAGGTTGTACGGTTCGGTTCCTCTCCATGTGCTCTAGCATCATGTCCTATTCTCTCAGTCAAATTTTCCAAACTGAGGGAGGAGGGATGTGAAGTGGGAGGGGCCGGCTGTGCAGACAATGCTAATTTTAGATTGTGCCACACCTCCGGTTGCAAGCTTCACACCCCTAATGTCTAATGGAATGCTCCAGTGTCCCCTAGAGGATTCAGAGAAATGGATTTATCGGTAAGTACCAAAATCCTCTTTTTATGGCAGTAATACTGCTGATATAGTTTAACATCTGCTTCCATTTTTATTGTAAGCTACATGCTTGTATTTAGTTTTTCTAGTTTAAAATTCAGTTTCTCATGTTTACCAGGTCCAAGCCTCCGTTGTCAAAGCCGATAATGGAATGTCACACCGGTGCGTCGCTGCTTACAGGTGAGTCCCTTCATTATATAATTTACCTTTCCTTCTGCAGCTCATGTGTACTGAATGGTAAGAGACGACAGTGGATGACAAGCCTGGAAACGTGGCTAGGAACCTAGACTTCCACTGGATCCAGCACTACCCTGATGCCTATATATCGGTCTCCATTTTGAAAATACTCCTTAGCAGCAGAATAACCAGACTTGTCCCATTTTGACCTGGCCTTCCTAAAGTTGCCCATACAAGCCTTGGTATTGCCAAAAGATGATGACCAATAGCCAATTAGGTTGTTATGGCGCATACAATTAGATGCAATGTAAGTTGGCCACAATGTATCTCTGTGCAGTCACCTTTCCACTACAAAACCAAATCCCTATTTACTCTAGAAGCAACCTGGCCATTTGGTCTGAGTGCCACACGGCTCAATATCACCTAGTTTGGCTGCGTTTATGGCCATCTCTGCCTGCTGTTCCTCTTCGTAAACAGTCCATCTCCTGAGCATGCTCTCTAGAGTTTCCTGGTGCCCAGTGAGTGAGCATGTCAACGAAGGGGAAAAGAAAAGGCTGCAGTGCACCTCTAGTGTTCCTTAAATATTTTATTGAAATGAATCCAGTGAACTTGAACATTTTATCTTTTGATATAAAACAGTAGATAGTAGGCTCAAAGTTGGTAGGAACAGATTCTTTGAATATACAAAGTAAACAAGTGATAGGGGAGTGAAAATAAGGGAATATTATAACCCCCCCCCCCCCAAAAAAAAAAATTAAAAAATAAATAAATAATAATAATCTTTTGTGTTGACCTTTTGACACTGCCAACCCTATGTTTTCTTCCTAAAAACTGTCGACCTTGATGATGTCTATATTCTGTATCACAACCGGCCCTTCGATCAGTTACCTTTTGACAATGAGATCTCCCACCTCCATCTTGGAAGTGTGACCACAGCCATATTACAAGCCAGAAAGGGAGCAAGAGCTTCTATTAAAAAGCACTTGGGTTGGAGAAGACCCTTGTAATGCTCACTGTATGGAGACACTAGTGTATTCCATGTTTAGCTGAGCTCCAGCTTTGCTGTTAAATTCCATTCTTATATTACTTGTTGTCACTTACCATTTCATAACCAAGATGATTATTACAGCTCGTTAAACTGCAACAGTTACAATTTATTTATCTTCCTAAATAGACACATCGTAAAATGATAGATCAAGGGGAAAGGTCTGCATTGCTGTAGAAAGCCTGCACTTTGTTCCGTCCGCTTACCCGCCTGTTGCCATACTGGGCTGTAAGTGCAGAAAGCCAGATCATGCTCTGCGTACAGCTGGACAACTCCTGTCTGTCCGTCATGTGTTTACCCAATAATAATTATTGTCCTTTATTTATAAAGCACTGACCTATTCCATGGTGCTGTACATTAAGGGCATCGGGGCACAAACAAATAACATAATGACATGAAACGCATGATACATAAAGTAGCGGAGTAAGACGTGAATTCACTGGTGGGGAAAGTATATGTGGCTGTTCTAGGACAGCAGCATTCTCAGTGGCAGTAATGATAAAATATAAGTATACTACGTATAACACTAATTCACAGCACAGAACAAATATATAAGCTGTGGCTAAACTAGTGACGCACGCATTAATGGATGGATTGCGGTCAGCGGCTTACATTTACCAACTGACAGCACATGGGTGCATACCCTGATCCCGTACTTTGCCATGCCTCCAGCCTTGTACTGATGTACCAGATTACAGTTTATCATAGGAACACACAGCTCATCTCCACACATGTACTGCCCACCACCACCTACTACCTTGGGAAGAGACCACACGCTGTGTATGTGTAACGGGAGCACAGGAGTTCAAAGGAGCTGAACTGAATGTTCTATTCTGCTGTGTTGGATCGTACTGGAGGCAGCAAGCCTGTTTTAACCTAGATTGTGTATTACAGCACTTTGCTGCCCGTAACCATTAAGGATAGGGGTGTGTGTGTGTGTGGGGAGGGGGGGTGGGGGGAGGGGGGAGGGTCTTCATCATTTTGTACAATTTAATGACAACTTTACAAGCAACGTCCTGCAGCCAAATACTGCTGCTTAAGATGACTTGTAAAGATCATGTGAATTTTGGCAGACCACCACTACATCAGGGCCTACTCCCTAAAAATACAACCCCCCCACCCCCACCCCCCCGCATCATTAGAATACTTTGGACTCTAATTGTGCATATTCAATCAATAGTGCCAGTTGCATTCATAACCTCTTGTGTTTGTTTCCTTCTTACTAGACTGTAAGCTGTCATGAGCAAGACCCTCTTCTTATGCCATGTTAATTCATATATGCCTTGGGTCTGTCTGTATCTTCATGCTTTGTTCATAACACGTACACAAATAATTGCTGCTTATCTTAAACGTAAGAAAACACGAACCTCTGCTATCTCATTGTAGAACACATCTGATCTTTACACCCGGGCAGATTCTATACTCAGAGTACATTATGTTGGCACGATCAGTGTAGCCAGGCTGTGCCCGGTTTCTCAAACGCTTGTGAAGATGTCACTGTCTGTCTCTGTCCATAGACGCTCACAGTATGGACTCCTCGCGATACTCCATCATCGGCGCGGATCTGAGAAACGTGAAAGACGTGGAGGAGAAACTGAAGAAATTTGGCATGGACCCACAGTAAGGTGTCTATTTGACTTAATATGTGTTTCATTCAACATGGTTCATTTCTGGGCACTGACTTTTACAGAACCTTTCATTCACCCCTACAAAACCTGTCGCTGGTAAATGAACATGCATGTAACTGATCAGTAGCGCATCCCGACTTCTCTTCATACATCCATTAAATAAATATGAAATACATTTGTTTCCTCTTTCTCCAACTCTACCCACTAATAGTCTCAATTAATGTACTGTTCCATCATGGTATCCGGTCCGCTTGGAAGAGGAGCGACACCGTGACCGAATATGATGATGTAGTAGTAGGACTTGGACTCGCCAGTGCTACGAACACACAGTTGACCTAGACTGACCTCCTAAGAATATATATACACAAAGAAGAAAAGCGCTGGTATATGGTAAAAATGTATCTTACTTTCTCTAACGTCCTAGTGGATGCTGGGGACTCCGAAAGGACCATGGGGAATAGCGGCTCCGCAGGAGACTGGGCACAAAAGTGAAAAGCTTTAGGACTACCTGGTGTGCACTGGCTCCTCCCCCTATGACCCTCCTCCAAGCCTCAGTTAGATTTTTGTGCCCGAACGAGACGGGTGCAGGCTAAGGGGCTCTCCTGAGCTGCTTAGTGTAAAAGTTTAAAGTAGGTTTTTTATTTTCAGTGAGACCTGCTGGCAACAGGCTCACTGCACCGAGGGACTAAGGGGAGAAGAAGCGAACTCACCTGCGTGCAGAGTGGATTGGGCTTCTTAGGCTACTGGACATTAGCTCCAGAGGGACGATCACAGGCCCAGCCATGGATGGGTCCCGGAGCCGCGCCGCCGGCCCCCTTACAGAGCAAGAAGAGTGAAGAGGTCCGGAAAATTGGCGGCAGAAGACGTCCTGGTCTTCAATAAGGTAGCGCACAGCACCGCAGCTGTGCGCCATTGCTCTCAGCACACTTCACACTCCGGTCACTGAAGGTGCAGGGCGCTGGGGGGGGCGCCCTGAGACGCAATAAAAAACCTTTTTTTGGCAAAAAATACATCACATATAGCTCCTGGGCTATATGGATGCATTTAACCCCTGCCAATTTTTCCATTAAAAAGCGGGAGAAAGGCCGCCGAGAAGGGGGCGGAGCCTATCTCCTCAGCACACTGGCGCCATTTTTTCCTCACAGCTCCGTTGGAGGAAGGCTCCCTGACTCTCCCCTGCAGTCCTGCACTACAGAAACAGGGTAAAACAAGAGAGGGGGGGCACTAAATTGGCATATTAATATATACAGCAGCTATATTAGGGAAAAACACTTATATAAGGTTATCCCTGTATATATATATATAGCGCTCTGGTGTGTGCTGGCAAACTCTCCCTCTGTCTCCCCAAAGGGCTAGTGGGGTCCTGTCCTCTATCAGAGCATTCCCTGTGTGTGTGCTGTGTGTCGGTACGCTGTGTCGACATGTATGAGGAGGAAAATGGTGTGGAGGCGGAGCAATTGCCTGTGTTAGTGATGTCACCCCCTAGGGAGTCGACACCTGACTGGATGGTCTTATGGAAAGAATTACGTGATAGTGTCGGCACTTTACAAAAGACTGTTGACGACATGAGACAGCCGGCAAATCAGTTAATACCTGTACAGGCGTCTCAAACACCGTCAGGGGCTATAAAACGCCCGTTACCTCAGGTCGATACAGACACGGACACTGACTCCAGTGTCGACGGTGAGGAAACAAACGTATTTTCCAGTAGGGCCACACGTTACATGATCACGGCAATGAAGGAGGTTTTGAACATTTCTGATACTACAAGTACCACAAAAAAGGGTATTATGTGGGGTGTGAAAAAACTACCCGTAGTTTTTCCTGAATCAGATGAATTAAATGAGGTGTGTGATGAAGCGTGGGTTTCCCCCGATAAAAAACTGCTAATTTCTAAAAAATTATTGGCATTATACCCTTTCCCGCCAGAGGTTAGGGCGCGTTGGGAAACACCCCCTAGAGTGGATAAGGCGCTCACACGCTTATCAAAACAAGTGGCGTTACCGTCTCCTGATACGGCCGCCCTCAAGGAACCAGCTGATAGGAAGCTGGAAAATATCCTAAAAAGTATATACACACATACTGGTATTATACTGCGACCAGCAATCGCCTCAGCCTGGATGTGCAGTGCTGGGGTGGCTTGGTCGGATTCCCTGACTGAAAATATTGATACCCTGGACAGGGACAATATATTATTGACTATAGAGCATTTAAAGGATGCATTTCTATATATGCGTGATGCACAGAGGGATATTTGCACTCTGGCATCAAGAGTAAGTACGATGTCCATTTCTGCCAGAAGAGGGTTATGGACGCGACAGTGGTCAGGTGATGCGGATTCCAAACGGCATATGGAAGTATTGCCGTATAAAGGGGAGGAGTTATTTGGGGTCGGTCTATCGGACCTGGTGGCCACGGCAACGGCTGGGAAATCCACCTTTTTACCCCAAGTCACCTCACAGCAGAAAAAGATACCGTCTTTTCAGGCTCAGTCCTTTCGTCCCCATAAGGGCAAGCGGGCAAAAGGCCACTCATATCTGCCCCGGGACAGAGGAAGGGGAAAAAGACTGAAGCAGACAGCCTCTTCCCACGAACAGAAGCCCTCCCCCGCTTCTGCCAAGTCCTCAGCATGACGCTGGGGCCTTACAAGCGGACTCAGGCACGGTGGGGGCCCGTCTCAAGAATTTCAGCGCGCAGTGGGCTCACTCGCAAGTGGACCCCTGGATCCTGCAGGTAGTATCTCAGGGGTACAAATTGGAATTCGAGACGTCTCCCCCTCGCCGGTTCCTGAAGTCTGCTTTACCAACGTCTCCCCCCGACAGGGAGGCGGTATTGGAAGCCATTCACAAGCTGTATTCCCAGCAAGTGATAATCAAGGTACCCCTCCTACAACAGGGAAAGGGGTATTATTCCACGCTGTTTGTGGTACCGAAGCCGGACGGCTCGGTGAGACCCATTTTAAATCTGAAATCCTTGAACACTTACATAAAAAGGTTCAAGTTCAAGATGGAGTCACTCAGAGCAGTGATAGCGAACCTGGAAGAAGGGGACTATATGGTGTCTCTGGACATCAAGGATGCTTACCTCCATGTCCCAATTTGCCCTTCTCACCAAGGGTACCTCAGGTTTGTGGTACAGAACTGTCACTATCAGTTTCAGACGCTGCCGTTTGGATTGTCCACGGCACCCCGGGTCTTTACCAAGGTAATGGCCGAAATGATGATTCTTCTTCGAAGAAAAGGCGTCTTAATTATCCCTTACTTGGACGATCTCCTGATAAGGGCAAGGTCCAGAGAACAGTTAGAGGTCGGAGTAGCACTATCTCAAGTAGTACTACGACAGCACGGATGGATTCTAAATATTCCAAAATCGCAGCTGATTCCGACGACACGTCTGCTGTTCCTAGGAATGATTCTGGACACAGTACAGAAAAAGGTGTTTCTCCCGGAAGAGAAAGCCAGGGAGTTATCCGACCTAGTCAGGAACCTCCTAAGACCAGGCCAAGTGTCAGTACATCAATGCACAAGGGTCCTGGGAAAGATGGTGGCTTCTTACGAAGCGATTCCATTCGGCAGATTCCACGCAAGAACTTTTCAGTGGGATCTGCTGGACAAATGGTCCGGATCGCATCTTCAAATGCATCAGCGGATAACCCTGTCTCCAAGGACAAGGGTGTCTCTCCTGTGGTGGTTACAGAGTGCTCATCTCCTAGAGGGCCGCAGATTCGGCATTCAGGATTGGGTCCTGGTGACCACGGATGCCAGCCTGAGGGGCTGGGGAGCAGTCACACAGGGAAGAAATTTCCAGGGCTTGTGGTCAAGCATGGAAACGTCACTTCACATAAATATCCTGGAACTCAGGGCCATTTACAATGCCCTAAGTCAGGCAAGACCTCTGCTTCAGGGTCAGCCGGTGTTGATCCAGTCGGACAACATCACGGCAGTCGCCCACGTAAACAGACAGGGCGGCACAAGAAGCAGGAGGGCAATGACGGAAGTGGCAAGGATTCTTCGCTGGGCGGAAAATCATGTGATAGCACTGTCAGCAGTGTTCATTCCGGGAGTGGACAACTGGGAAGCAGACTTCCTCAGCAGACACGATCTTCACCCGGGGGAGTGGGGACTTCACCCAGAAGTCTTCCACATGATTGTGAACCGTTGGGAAAAACCAAAGGTGGACATGATGGCGTCCCGCCTCAACAAAAAACTGGACAGATATTGCGCCAGGTCAAGGGACCCTCAGGCAATAGCTGTGGACGGTCTGGTAACACCGTGGGTGTACCAGTCAGTGTATGTGTTCCCTCCTCTTCCTCTCATACCAAAAGTACTGAGAATCATAAGAAGGAGAGGAGTAAAGACTATACTCGTGGCTCCGGATTGGCCAAGAAGGACTTGGTACCCGGAAATTCAAGAGATGCTCACGGAAGACCCGTGGCCTCTACCTCTAAGAAAGGACCTGCTCCAGCAGGGACCATGTCTGTTCCAAGACTTACCGCGGCTGCGTTTGACGGCATGGCGGTTGAACGCCGGATCCTGAAGGAAAAAGGCATTCCGGATGAAGTCATCCCTACCCTGATCAAAGCCAGGAAGGATGTGACCGTACAACATTATCACCGTATTTGGCGTAAATATGTTGCGTGGTGCGAGGCCAGGAAGGCCCCTACAGAGGAATTTCAACTGGGTCGATTCCTGCATTTCCTGCAAACAGGACTGTCTATGGGCCTAAAATTAGGGTCCATTAAGGTTCAAATTTCGGCCCTGTCAATATTCTTCCAAAAAGAACTAGCTTCTATTCCTAAAGTTCAGACGTTTGTCAAGGGAGTACTGCATATACAGCCTCCTTTTGTGCCTCCAGTGGCACCTTGGGATCTCAATGTAGTTTTGGGATTCCTAAAATCACATTGGTTTGAACCACTCACCACTGTGGACTTAAAATATCTCACATGGAAAGTGGTAATGCTGTTAGCCCTGGCTTCAGCCAGGCGTGTTTCAGAATTGGCGGCTTTATCCTTTAAAAGCCCTTACCTAATTTTTCATACGGACAGGGCAGAATTGAGGACTCGTCCTCAATTTCTCCCTAAGGTGGTTTCAGCATTTCACTTAAACCAGCCTATTGTGGTGCCTGCGGCTACTAGGGACTTGGAGGATTCCAAGTTGCTGGACGTAAGTCAGGGCCCTGAAAATATGTTTCCAGGACGGCTGGAGTCAGAAAATCTGACTCGCTGTTTATCCTGTATGCACCCAACAATCTGGGTGCTCCTGCTTCTAAGCAGACGATTGCTCGTTGGATTTGTAGTACAATTCAGCTTGCACATTCTGTGGCAGGCCTGCCACAGCCAAAATCTGTAAAAGCCCATTCCACACGGAAAGTGGGCTCATCTTGGGCGGCTGCCCGAGGGGTCTCGGCTTTACAACTTTGCCGAGCTGCTACTTGGTCAGGGGCAAACACGTTTGCTAAATTCTACAAATTTGATACCCTGGCTGAGGAGGACCTGGAGTTCTCTCATTCGGTGCTGCAGAGTCATCCGCACTCTCCCGCCCGTTTGGGAGCTTTGGTATAATCCCCATGGTCCTTTCGGAGTCCCCAGCATCCACTAGGACGTTAGAGAAAATAAGAATTTACTTACCGATAATTCTATTTCTCATAGTCCGTAGTGGATGCTGGGCGCCCATCCCAAGTGCGGATTGTCTGCATTACTTGTACATAGTTATTGTTACAAAAATCGGGTTATTGTTGTTGTGAGCCATCTTTTCAGAGGCTCCTTCTGTTATCATGCTGTTAACTGGGTTCAGATCACAAGTTGTACGGTGTGATTGGTGTGGCTGGTAAGAGTCTTACCCGGGATTCAAAATCCTTCCTTATTGTGTACGCTCGTCCGGGCACAGTATCCTAACTGAGGCTTGGAGGAGGGTCATGGGGGAGGAGCCAGTGCACACCAGGTAGTCCTAAAGCTTTTTACTTTTGTGCCCAGTCTCCTGCGGAGCCGCTATTCCCCATGGTCCTTTCGGAGTCCCCAGCATCCACTACGGACTATGAGAAATAGAATTATCGGTAAGTAAATTCTTATTTTTATTTTTCTCAAAAAGACATATTAGGGGATATTCAATTGTTTGAAAAGTCAGTTGGGTGTCTGTTTTTTCCTATCTAATAGACAGACAACCAACCGACTTTTCAAACATTTGAATTCCCCCC
The DNA here is from genome assembly GCF_028390025.1 of Pseudophryne corroboree. Lineage (NCBI taxonomy): Eukaryota > Metazoa > Chordata > Amphibia > Anura > Myobatrachidae > Pseudophryne > Pseudophryne corroboree. The sequence continues at coordinate 413,832,093 of NC_086450.1, forward strand.
ATTGTCTACAAAATTTATACAATAAAATATATAGGGAAAAGCATCAGCCGGCCGGCATTCCCTGTAATTATGCTTATAACACAATTAAAAAGATAAAAAATATATGTGAAAAATTATTCAGCAGTATGGATAACAATGTGCTATTCTGTTGTCAGAATGAATTACTACCAGATGTGAATTCAGTCCTGAATTAGTATTGAATATAATATGTAGCAATAATAAGCACTATAGGTAGCAATTTGTTTCCCACAATTGAGTGATTGGCAACAGTTCACAGGGTAATGTGGAAGTTAGGAGAATCATATATGGAAACAAAAAAGTATTTACCACTTTCATGGAATAGATTGTCACTCACTTTCCTTGCGGCCACTGGTGCTAATGTCTTTTGAGAATGGCCGTATCCAGAGGAATATTCGTTGTAAATGTTAGTATTCCACTCTCCACTATATCCCTTTGCGGAACAATGTTCACCGTTGCCAATAAATGGCTACATGCAGTAACTTGATGATTATCTACAAGCACCACCTCCTCCTAAGCAGAGAACGGGTGCCGGGTAATTTTGACTCGGCATAACCGTTCACACTGCACTGCAAACCGGGACGATCCCGGATTCAACCCTGGTCGAGACCTGGGATGAAATGCCGGGAAGCTCGTCCCGTGATATTGTTCCTGTACCCTTTCACACTGAGCACATTCCCGGGTTGATGCGCGTTCATGTGCAATAACACGGGAATTTTTTTGTTAGTCTGAAAGGGGTATTATTGGCAACGGTGAACATTGTTCCACAAAGGGATATAGGGGGTCATTCCAAGTTGATCGTAGCTGTGCTAAATTTAGCACAGCTGCGATCATTCACACTGACATGCGGGTGGACGCCCAGCACAGGGCTAGTGTCAGTGCCGCCCCCCCCCCCTCCGCAGAAGTGCAAAGGCACCCCCAATGGTCCGGCCACGCCTGCGTTGGCCGGACCTCTCCCCCCTAAACGGCGGCTTAATGCCGCCGTTCAGCCCCCTCCCACCCAGCGACCGCCTCTGTCTCAGAGGCAATCGCTAGGCACTGACGGCTGACAAATGCGCCGGCGCACTGCGGCACCGGTGCGTGCGCAGTTCCGACCTAATCACTGCGCTGCGACAAACTGCAGTGAGCGATCGGGTAGGATGACCCCCTTAGTGGAGAGTGTAATACTAACATTTACAACGAATATTCCTCTGGATACGGCCATTCTCAAAAGACATTAGCACCAGTGGCCGCGAGGAAAGTGAGTGACAATCTATTCCATGAAAGTGGTAAATACTTCTTTGTTTCCATATACGATTCTCCTAACTTCCACATTACCCTGTGAACTGTTGCCAATCACTCAATTGTGGGAAACAAATTGCTACCTATAGTGCTTATTATTGCTACATATTATATTCAATACTAATTCAGGACTGAAATCACATCTGGTAGTAATTCATTCTGACAACAGAATAGCACATTGTTATCCATACTGCTGAATAATTTTTACATATATTTTTTACATTTTTAATTGTGTTATAAGCATAATTACAGGGAATGCCGGCCGGCTGATGCTTTTCTCTATATATTCATTGTATAAATTTTGTAGACAATATGTGTTTTTGAGAAGAGTAAAAGTAAGATACATTTTTACCATATACCAGCGCCTTACATCTTTTGTGTGTGTGTGTATGTATCTATATATGTTGCCTGTTTGGGGGTGAGGGGTTACCATGAAATGATGTAGTTAGTGTTGCCCTGTAGGCCACTTTTATACAGTAACTAGTTACCAGCACATCAAAATGACGGAACAACATTAACAGTAATGTCAGTGGCGGCAGCAGTGCATGCCCGATGGAGCAACACTTGAATTACTCCATCGGGTGCTGTCTAGTGGTCGCCAGCACGCTAAACACTTTAATTCCCCCCATAGAGGTGAAGAGCATTGTTAGCCTTTTATTATATAGGATAAGTTACTCTCATATCTCTGGAATTCTCAGCCTTGTAAAGAGATCTTGAGTAAGATGTGTCGGAACATTCCTATCCTATCCCGTATGAGAGAGGCCATGAGTTCAAGTGCAGTCTCCTACACTCTGAATATGTTGCATATATTGCAGCTCGTTCCCTGCACTGTGTGCACTGCACATTAAATAACACTTAAACTAGAGTGCTAACTCTTCCCTTCTATTACATTTACTGTCTCTGCTTCTCCGGTTGTATTCATTTTATGTCCAAGAATGTCCCTGACATTCTGGGCATAGCAACTCGCTTCTCCCAGCTCGAGTGCGGAACTCTAAAGTCCTGTTTTTGTTTTCAGTCTGCCGACGCTTCTGGTGGCGGAGTGCGTGTTAGTATATATGACCACGGAGCAGTCAGCCGGCCTGTTGAAGTGGGCTTCCAGCACGTTCCCTACAGCCATGTTTATAACCTACGAACAGGTAGAAATGGAATTCTGTTGTGACCAGTCTGATAGGCACCTGTTTTGTCTTTATGTCTTTACAATGTAACATTAGTAGTCGACGGATATGTCTGTTCTCCTCCCACTGCCTCACTTTGGAAAATCAGAGGAAAGGAAGGGAGGAAATCTCGGAGGAAAGGAAGGGAGGAAATCTCGGAGGAAAGGGGGGTCCGGAGCTGAGCTTTTGGGAATTGGTAACAGATAGGTATCATAGGAAATTATAAGACTGCAATAATATTCGCCTGGGGTGGCCTTGGCGGAATAGGCACAGCTGTGGTAGCGGAAGTCCGTAGCAGACATACGTTTTCTGTTTAGCTGGTATTACACTGGAACAAACATATGACCTGTGCAGTTACTAGGCTATCGTTCTGCTAACTAACATGGAGTCCTGCGGCAAAGCCAGTTATGGGCTTATTTTAGTTTCCCCACTGGGCGCGCGGCTGTAAGCACTACACAAATCTATAGAATCACATCATGGACTTTAGATAAGAACATCATGGACGGCAGATAAGAACCACTTGGCCCATCTAGTCTGCCCTAAACACACGTATACTCCCACAACAGAGTTCATTTTTTATTGGGAGCCAATTAACCTACCAGTATATTTTTAGATAGGGAGGAAACCGGAGCACTCGGAGGAAACCCACGCAAGCACGGGGAGAATATACAAACTCCACACAGTTAGGGCCATGGTGGAAATCGAACCCATGACCTCAGTGCTGTGAGGCAGTAATGCTAACCCTTATACCATTCTTACAGAAGATAATTATAAACTTGAAAGATGTTGGAAAGGAATCTGGAAAGTCATCAGGTAGCAATACTAGGTCAGGTCATATTTACTTTTCATAAACTCCAGCCAGGCCGGATTTAATTTATTTGGCCGGAATAAAAAAAAGCACTTTACAAGTTTTTAAAGTATTTGCTGGGAACTGTCTGAGTTTAATTAGTCATTTTAAGAGGCAGTGATACGATAAGGATATGTCTCAACCTCTGTTCTCCTTCCCACCAGGTGAACATGGCAGATCGCTTTGGACAGATTATGATCGAGAACCTGCACAGGAGACAGTGTAACCTGCTCGGAGTAGAGGCCTGTCAGTCACTCCAGTCTCAGGTCAGCAGCCTTTCCCTGTTATCGCCAATGTGCTGCAATTGGGTCTCCTATCTTCTCTGCAGTATTGAATTAACGTCAGACCTTTATTTGTATTGATCCGTAGCGACACCTTACTTTCAGCTCCTGTATACATTATATGTAGTAGGCACTTTCGTCCAAGAACTAACATGTCTGCAGCCTTTTCTTAGCTAGCTGCTGGTAATGTATGTGTGTGTGTCTTGTTGGGTTGTGGGAACGGTGTTGTTGCCCCCAGTTGTCTCCACCTCGGCTTTGCCTCTTGATCAAGCAGAATGTCCAGGAATGATATGATTGAGGGACTGTGCACCTGCAGCATTCATCATGACATGCAAGTCTTGTGTCACGTGTGGATGTATTAGGCCAGCAGAATCTGATCCAGGTCCCCTTATATATATATATATATATATATATATATATATATATATATATATATATATATATATAATATCTATATATACATACATACATACATACATACATACATACATACATACATACATACATACATACATACAGTTGTGCTCATAAGTTTACATACCCTAGCAGAATTTGTGATTTTCTGCCCATTTGTCAGAGAATATGAATGATCACTCACAAACTTTTCTTTCACTCATGGTTAGTGGTTGGGTGAAGCCATTTATTGTCAAACAACTGTGTTTACTCTTTTTAAAGCATAATGACAACAGAAACTACCCAAATGACCCTGATCAAAAGTTTACATACCCTGGAGATTTTGGCCTGATAACATGCACACAAGTTGACACAAACGGGTTTGAATGGCTACTAAAGGTAACCATCCTCACCTGTGATCTGTTTGCTTGTAATCAGTGTGTGTGTATAGAAGGTCAGTGAGTTTCTGGACTCCTGAAAGACCCTTGCATCTTTCATCCAGTGCTTCACTGACTTGTCTGGATTCTGAGTCATGGGGAAAGCAAAAGAATTGTCAAAGGATCTGCAGGAAAAGGTAATTGAACTGTATAAAACAGGAAAGGGATATAAAAAGATATCCAAGCAATTGAGAATGCCAATCAGCAGTGTTCAAACTGTAATTAAGAAGTGGAAAATGAGGGATTCTGTGGAAACCGAATCACGGTCAGGTAGACCAACAAAAATTTCAGCCACAACTGCCAGGAAAATTGTTCGGGGATGCAAAGAAAAATCCACAAATAACTTCAGCTGAAATACAGGACTCTCTGAAAATAAGTGGTGTGGTTGTTTCAAGATGCACAATAAGGAGGCATTTGAATAAAAATGGGCTGCATGGTCGAGTTGCCAGAAGAAAGCCATTACTATGCAAATGCCACAAAGCATCCCGCTTACAATACTCCAAACAGCACAGAGACAAGCCTCAAAACTTCTGGAACAAAGTCATTTGGAGTGATGAGACCAAAATTTTACTTTTTGGCCACAACCATAAACGTTACATTTGGAGAGGAGTCAACAAGGCCTATGAAGAAAGGTACACCATTCCTACTGTGAAACACGGAGGTGGATCGCTGATGTTTTGGGGATGTGTGAGCTACAAAGGCACTGGAAACTTGGTCAGAATTGATGGCAAGATGAATGCAGCATGTTATCAGAAAATACTGGAGGAAAATTTGCACTCATCAGCCCGGAAGCTGCGCATGGGGCGTACTTGGACGTTCCAACATGACAATGATCCAAAACACAAGGCCAAGTCGACCTGTCATTGGCTACAGCAGAATAAAGTGAAGGTTCTGGAGTGGCCATCTCAGTCTCCTGACCTCAATATCATTGAGCCACTCTGGGGAGATCTCAAACGTGCAGTTCATGCAAGACAGCCCAAGAATTTACAGGAACTGGAGGCTTTTTGCCAAGGAGAATGGGCAGCTTTACCATCTGAGAAAATAAAGAGCCTCATCCACAACTACCACAAAAGACTTTAAGCTGTCATTGATGTTAAAGGGGGCAATACACAGTTTTAAGAACTGGGGTATGTAAACTTTTGATCAGGGTCATTTGGGTAGTTTCTGTTGTCATTATGATTTAAAAAGAGTAAACACAGTTGTTTGACAATAAATGGCTTCACCCAACCACTAACCATGAGTGAAAGAAAAGTTTGTGAATTATCATTCATATTCTCTGACAAATGGCCAGAAAATCACAAACTCTGCTAGGGTATGTAAACTTATGAGCACAACTGTGTGTGTATATGTATGTATGTATGTATGTATGTGTGTGTGTGTATGTATGTGTATGTATATGTATGTGTATGTATGTGTGTGTGTGTGTATATATATATATATATATATATATATATATATATATATATATTATATATTATATTATATTATATATTATATTATATTATATTATATATTATATTATATTATATTATATTTTATACCTAAAGAGCCTGATCCAGGTCTCCTCACTCTTCAGATATTGGCTGGGATGTAATGAAGTCAGAGTTTAGCGGCCATGCGGGATGCCGACTGAACTCAGACTTTTTTTCCTTTTTTTTTTTTAAAGGGGCAATCATTTACATGGCACAGTTTAGTCTTGTAAATGATTGCCTCTTTAAAAAACGTCCCAGACTTCTTCACGCCCCAGTATTTAATTGTAACAGGCTCTTGCTGCTGTGTTAGACAGGGATCAGGTGCTGTAAGGAAATATATATTTCTGCTGCGGGGTACACTGGGCTCCACAAGGATGAACATCTGGGTGTAGAGTAGGATCTTGATCCGAGGCACCAACAGGCTCAAAGCTTTGACTGTGTTCCTAAGATGCACAGCGCCACCTCCTCTATAACCCCGCCTCCGTGCACCGGAGCTCAGTTTGTAAGTTGGTGCCATGCAGTAAGCAGGCACTTAACAGGGGGTTAGCTTTATTTGAAGAAAAGAAGAATACTTTTACATACTTCAAGGGCTGCAGCGTGTAAAGTCACATAGACTTTCTTTGCTGCAGCTTCATCACCCCCAGCGGCGCTGTATACTCCCGCGCCCTGGTTGCCGGGTCACTGCAGCGGAGGCTCCGGTGTTTTTCCAGCGTCGTTTACACACACGCCGCTGTCCTCCAGGATCGCGTGGCCGCAGGTACGGAGGAGGTATGGGTTCTCTTTGGCCGCTCTGTACCGCGATCCGGCACGGCCGTGGGAGGCGGGCCGCGCGCGTGCGCTGTCGTGGACACTGTTATTGGGCAGCCGCTCCACTAGCCACCAGGGACATTGGGCACAGGTATGGGGTTTTTACTCTCTAAAAGCCCCGTTTTCAGAGCCCGCAGTGGGGATGCCAGCAGGGGAGAAGGCCTAACCTATAGCCCCTCCCCCAGCCCCAGGGCGCCATTTCTGTGAATGCTTCCTCCCTGGAGCTGCATATGTCTACCTCACTCCCTGTCCACAGCCATTACAAACGGAGCTGAGCTGTTCCTGGGACTGTTGGGGCAAATCCTCCTCTGTAAAGCCACCTGATCGCCAGTGCGGTACATTTTACAGGACACTTAAGTATTCTACTTGTCACTGGGACAGTGTTAGTTAAGAAAGAGTGCATACATTCAGGGTTGTGTGGTACAAACGCCCTGTGATATACATCCAGTATCTACTGTGCTTTGTTATATCTATTGTTGACACATATAGCATTACTGAGTATTACTTTGTATTGCTAGTCCAGTGCAGTTTTATGGTGCATCATTTCTGCATGGTACGCTTGTGACTATATATATATGTGTGTGCATGTAGCTGCTGCGTGGCTGCCTTATTGGGTATTGCACTCAGCGTGCTATTCCTATATTCCATAACCTGTGGGGGCTAAGTGTATCAGGTTTTCTGTATAATATAGGATTTTTTTCACAAGATATACTTCCTGTGTATTTTTACTTGTGATTTATAGTCACCCTATATATCTCTTGGATTCACGGTAATTGTGCTGCCACAGTCGCACTTCACGGGGGGGTTATTGCCAGGTATATCGCTGCTATGAATTGTACCAGGTTGCCCAATATTGTTCTTTCTATTATGTCAGCTACAAGAGGTAACGGAGCTGGGGCTTCTCCCACACTGCATGGTGATGATGCTGCAGACGTATTGGAGGAAAATTTGGCAGCAGAGAGTTCAGGTTCAGGGGGTTCCTTACCCCACAGTGGGTCTGTAGCACCGGGGGCAACAAATTACCCACATTGGGCTACCTTTTCCACGCTATTAAACACGCTTGTAACTAAATTGGCGCCCCCTGTAGGACCGCCTGTGCCATTGCAGCAGTTTATGGTCCCTGCTATTACTCCGCCATAGGCAGATCAAATCTCCACTCAGTTTACAGCATTTGAACCGGGCACTGACTAAATCTAAGTGTCACTCTCGCCCGCCTAAGACTAATTCGTCTTCTAAACGGGCCATTACCTCCTCCCAATCCACTGTTATCCCGGACACGTCCTCTGAGGAGGATGGTGCTTATACTGATCCCACAGACACTGACTCATATGTTTCTGATGGGGAAGGGAAGTCATTGGTGGATGTCCCTGATCTGATTGAGACAATTAGGCTCATTCTTCAGGTGTCTGATGAGCCTGAGGCTGTCTCTAAAAAGCTGGATAGGTTTAAACGTAAGAAGGTGGTTAAACAGGTTTTACCTCATTCTGAACACCTGGTTGACAAATGTCAGGAATCCTGGGAATATCCGGGGCCAAAATTCACACCTAATAAGAGATTGTTGGCTCGCTATCCTCTCTCTGCGGATGTAAGAATTGGGAAACTCCTCCGCCTGTAGATTCTCATGTGGAGGGCATGGTAGTTTCTTCTGCTCTGCCAGTAACTACAGTCACCTCTCTGAAGGAACCGACGGATAGACGTGTGGAGGGTTGTTTGAAAGCGATTTACACCCTAACGGGGGCTGTGCGTAGGCCAACCATTGCAGCAACATGGGCTGCTGAAGCTGTTGAGGTTTGGGCTCAGGAGCTTGAGGCGGATCTGCCTTCCAACGCATCTGAACATGCTTGACAATGTCTCTCTTATATTACCACGGCTTCTCTGTACCTTAAGGAGGCAGCCTCCGATGCCGGGGTGCTGCCGGCCAAGGCTGCTACTACGTCCATCTTGGCCAGACGTATCCTTTGGTTGAGATCGTGGTCGGTGGATATGGATTCCAAGAAAACCCTGGAGGTGCTTACTTTCAAGGGAGACATTCTCTTTGGAGAAGACCTCAATAAGATTGTGGCTGATCTGGCTACTGCTAAAAGAGCTTGCCTACCTAGTACGGCTCCTTCCGTACAGAAGGCTAAAAGTACTTTCCCTCGGCCCTTTCGTCCTCCAGGTAAAGCAAAAGGTCAGACGTAGCCAAAGTAAGCTCGTGCTTCCAGACCTGCCCAGACCGAAACGAGCCTGGGTTGCCCATCAGCCTGCTTCCAAAACTGACCAGCCTGCCGCATGACGGGGTGGGCATCCCTCTGGGGGATCCCAGGGTGGGGGCCGACTTCTAGGTTTTGCCCAGGAATGGTTGAAGACCACTTCCGATGCCTGGGTAAGGTTAAGTCGTCACTCGAGGTTACGCCGTATTCTTCAAGAATCGTCCCCCTCATCAATTTTGCCTGACAGATGTGCCTCTGGACCCGACAAAGGCAAACACTCTGCATTCGGTGCCTCTGGCTCAGAGATGCAAGGGGTACTATTCACTGCTGTTTCTAGTCCCGAAACCGAACGGGTCCTCACGGCCCATTCTCAATCTGAAGTCCTTAAACAAGCATGTGCGGGTCTCCAAGGTTCGCATGGAAACTCTGCGCTCTATTGTTCTGGCCTTGGAGCCTGGGGACTTTATGGTCTCCCTGGGCATACAGGATGCCTACCTGCATATTCCTATTGCAGTGTCTCATCCACAGTACCTGAGGTTTACGGTGGGCAACATTCATTACCAATTTCGGGCGTTACCTTTTGGTTTGACAACGGCTCCCCGAGTTTTCACCAAAGTTATGGCGGTCATGACGGCCACACTCCGCCGTCAGGATCCTACCGTACTTGGACGATTTGTTGATCCTGGCAAATTCACCAGAACGTCTCCTGTGTCATCTTGATCTGACAGTCCAGTGCATGAAAGCCCACGGGTGGTTAATCAACTGGAAGAAATCCTCCCTGGTTCCTGCTCGAAGCATGTTACATCTCGGAGCGTTATTGGACACCCACAACCAACGGTTGTTCTTGTCTCAGGAGAAAGTCCTGAAGCTTCAGGACAGGATTCGATGCTTCCTATCTCGTCCGCAAGTGTCGATACATTCGGCAATGCAAGTACTAGGTCTCATGGTGTCTGCTTTTGACATGGTGGAGTATGCTCAATTCCATTCTCGCCCTCTGCAGAAGTTAATTCTGACCAAGTGGGACGGCCTGCCTCACCGGATCAGATCTCACATGATCTCCTTGTCTCCGGAGGTCCACCTGTCACTGAGCTGGTGGCTTCAGGACCAACAATTGAGCAGGGGCCGTCCCTTCTGGATATCCAACTGGGTTCTTCTGACGACGGATGCCAGTCTGAGACACATGAGGTGTTGGAAAACACTCTCCTCCTTGGTCCACCGACCCTGAAGAGTCTCTACTCCCGATAAATATTCTGGAACTGCGGGCAGTGTTCAATGCGTTGACAATGGCCCAGCATCTAATACAGAACAGGCCTATTCAAGTACAATCGGACAACGCCACCACGGTGGCGTACATCAATCATCAAGGCGGCACTTGAAGCCGCATGGCAATGAGGGAAGTATCAAGGATTCTTCAGTGGGCAGAACGCCATCTGCCGGCCATATCCGCAGTGTTCATTCCGGGGGTCCTAAACTGGGAAGCGGACTTTCTCAATCGTCAGGACATACATGCCGGAGAATGGAGCCTCCATCCAGAGGTGTTTCAACTTCTCGTGGACAAGTGGGGCCTTCCAGATGTGGACCTGATGGCGTCACGACACAATCACAAGGTTCCGGTCTTCGGAGCAAGGACAAGGGATCCTCAAGCAGCGTTTGTGGATGCACTGTAAATTCCATGGAACTTTCGGCTGCCGTACGTGTTCCCTCCGGTGTCACTCCTGCCCAGAGTAATACGGAAGTTCAAGCAAGAAGGAGGAAACCTACTTCTGATCGCTCCAGCATGGCCCAGACGGCACTGGTTCTCCGATCTTCAGGGCCTCTCGCTAGATCGTCCCCTTCTACTTCCACAATGACCAGACATCCTTGTTCAGGGCCCTTGTGTTTACTGGGATTTGGCCCGTCTGGCTTTGATGGCATGGCTCATGAGGCTTCCGTCCTGAGGGCCAAGGGTTTTTCTGAGGCGGTCGTTCAAACTATGTTGAAGGCCCGTAAGCCGGCTTCTGCTCGGATTTACCATAGGGTCTGGAATGCTTACTTTACTTGGTGTGCGTCTCACAATCATGACATTTTCATGTTTAGCATGGCCAAACTGTTGGCCTTCCTGCAACAGGGCCTGGACTTAGGCCTGCGTCTGGCCTCCCTCAAGGTTCACATTTCTGCCTTGTCGGTTTGGTTTCAGAGAAAGATTGCTACCCTTCCGGATGTTCATACATTCACTCTGGGCGTGTTGCAGATTCAACCTCCTTATGTACCTCCTGTGGCCCCTTTGGGATCTTTCGGTGGTACTGGAGGCCTTGCAAGAGTATCCATTTGAACCTCTTGCCTCTGCTGACCTTAAGTGGCTCTCACTTAAGGTGCTGTTTTTGCTGGCTATTGCTTCATCCAGGAGGGTCTCGGACTTGGGTGCCTTATCCTGTAAGTCCCCCCCATTTGATTTTTCACCGTGACCGGGCGGTTCTTCGAACGCGCCCAAGTTATTTACCCAAGGTGGTGTCTTCCTTCCACCTTAACCAGGAGATTGTGCTTCCTGCCTTTAATTCTCCTGAGTTGTCTCCCAAAGAACGGTCTTTGGATGTGGTACGGGCTCTCCGTATCTATGTGAAGAGAACATCCTCCATTAGGAAATCTGATTCTCTGTTTGTACTGTTTGGTTTTCCACAAACGTGGCTGGCCTGCTTCCAAGCAGACCCTGGCCAGATGGATTAGAATGGTGATTGTACATGCTTATGTACAGGCTGGTTGTCCAGCTCCTGCTACCATCAAAGCCCATTCTACTCGGTCAGTTGGACCTTCTTGGGTGGCCCACTGTGGTGCGACCCTTGAACAATTGTGCAAGGCGGCTACGTGGTCCTCTAGGAACACGTTTATAAGGTTCTATGCCTTTGATACTTCCGCCTCCCAGGATGCTTCCTTTGGACGCCAGGTTCTTGTGCCCGCTACAGTGCGTCCCCTTCCATAAGGAACTGCTTTAGGACATCTCCGATGTTAATCCTTATGGAGCCCAGTGTACCCCGCAGCAGAAAAGGAGATTTATGGTAAGAACTTACCGTTGTTAAATCTCTTTCTGCGAGGTACACTAGGCTCCACAAGGCGCCCACCCTGACACACTTAGCGGCTATGCCATACCAACCCAAAGAAGCTGACACCCTCTCCCGTGGTGAGTGTGTGGTGTAATTGGCTACGAGCGATTGTCGTCTCTGGTACCTGCTACTGCATTGGGCTGGTTAACGAAACTGAGCACGGAGGCGGGGTTATAGAGGAGGCGGAGCTGTGCATCTTGGAAACAGTCAAAGCTTTGAGCCTGTTGGTGCCTCGGATCAAGATCCTACTCTACACCCAGATGTTAATCTTTGTGGAGCCCAGTGTACCTCGCAGAAAGAGATTTAACAACGGTAAGTTCTTACCATAAATCTCGTTTTTTCTGATTAACCACTGTGCTGGCTCACATAGACAGTACAGATTTTTTTTTTTTTTTTTTACCCTTGAAGCCCGAGGTGCGTGGCTTCATCACCCAGTGAACAGTGCAAAACCGTGCTGGGGGCATAGAAATTTGGACCCTCTCCAAAAGGAGAAGGGTCCCGTTGCTCCCCGTCCCCTCAGAGCCAAAAGGCATACCGAGGGGAAAAAGGAACTTCGGGTCCCACCTTGCCGAAGCGCTGAGGGACCCCTTAAAGGGGGCAAGGGTCTTCAGACTTCCCTCCACCTCATGGCTCAGGGCCGTCCCTCTCTTCCCAAGGTTTGCTGAATCTTCCCCCTGGGGAACAAAAAACCTTCAGCCTTGCCCAAAAGGAGAGGGCCTCGGCAACAAGGGGAGAGGGTGACCCATAAGGGTCTCAACCAAACCCCACGAAAACTTGACACACTCACAAAAAACATAAAGGTGTGTAGTGCCAGCACACGTAAAAAATAAACAAATAAATAAGCCCCATCCAGAAGTCCGGGGAAAAAGTAAAAATTAACCCTGCCCTAGCCAAAACGCCGGGGGAAAGGAAAATGTGTGGCAGACAGAAGTGGGGAAGTGCAATAGTGCCATACTCGTGCATGGTGGGGTGTACACCAGTGCGTTTTTAGGCTCTGCTTGCACCAGGGGCACATAGCACCTCGGGCTTCAGACTGCTCCCGACCTCCACCCAGACCAAGCCTCGACCCTGCTCAATGCCAGGGTACAGGACCAACCCTCGGCACAAGAGTAGATACTGAACTAGGCTGTTCTCCACAAGGGTCCTATTTCACCCCTCTAAAAGGACACCGGATACTAAGCCCACTCTCAACTAGGGCCAGTTCCTCCCCAGCATGGTACTCCACAAGGTGGTTCTCCTTTCCACACCAGGGGCCTCTCACGACCCCCGTGTAAGAACAGGTACCACACCAAGTGTTTCTCTTGAGCAGGTACTACACTTGATCTTAGCCAAAAGGCAGAGAAGTGATATAGACAGTACTGATTGGATGGCGACAAGGTAAGCGTTGTTTGTTGCTAGCAGGGCATTGTTACTGCATAGTATTACTGGTGTACAAAGTTCTATTTTAAATAAATGGAGAAGACTTTTTTTTTTTTCTCCCAGTACAGCTGCTACAGATTACTTTTTAGATATTGGGTTAGTTTTTTTTTTTTTTGTTTTTTTTTTTTTATTTAATTTTGTTTTCATATAATTTTTGATAAAAACTAATGGCCAGTGTAGAGGGCTCACATTGCATCGCCTAACTATGTAAATACCTTTTTACTTAAATAGCTTTTCCAACCCTGGCGGCTATCGTGATCCTTACAGCTAGTTCGTCTCGGCTGCAAAACTGGTCCAGAAAGCTTCCAACTATTTATCTGGATGCCTGCATACCCAGTCAGTCATTCAGTAACGCTACATCAGGGTAACTCACAACCAGAGGCGTCACTGGGTGTGGTGACACCCGGTGTGTACCCTTGCTATGCCAGTGCGCCGGAGGCACGCTCGTGTCAAAAAAGGGGGCGTGGTCTCACAGATTGTAACTTCGGGGGCCTGTCCAGCATCTCCGGAGATACTGGGCTGCCCCCGGAGACTGTCTGCAGCGCTGTCGGCTCCTCTGCTATGACAGGAGCCAGGTGCTGTAGCAAAATTTCACACTGCAGCACCTGGCTTCTGTCACTGCGGAGGAGCCCACAGATTGGTGTCACCCCCTTCTAGGCGTCAGACCCGGGTGCGGGCCGCACCCGCCTTGTGACGCCATTGCCCACAACCTCAATTCCAGGCTATGGCGTGTGGATTTGTCAGGACAGCATTGAATTAGCACCTGCTTGGATAGAGAAGAGTGACAGTTGGACTCCTCAGTACTGTAGCTGCACTGCTCACCTCCACCACAGTAATGATCACCTAATAACACACCAATGCCTTTCCAAACCTGTAATTCTTAATCCTTTATAGTGAGTGTAAAATAATCAACGTATTAGTGATCTCCATAAAAGAACTCAGCAGAGAAAATGTTTTTGCTCTGTTCGTTGAGCCATAAACTTAAAAACATCCATCCAGTTTGTAGGTTCAAAAGAAAAGAAAAAAATACAATAAATGGAGGTTTTTATTCCAAAGTCACACAAGTTGTTTTTTTTTTTTTTTTTTTTTATTCAGGCATTAAATCAGGTTTCAAGTGAGAACATCTTGGATACTTTCCATAAAATTAATTTTATTCCGTATTCACAAAATATATCAGAAAAAAAAATTATTTCAAAATATAAACTTTATTTCTTTATTCTAAAAGATAAGTAAGGGTAGCTGTCTTCAGTTGCTACGCGCTTCGCCGGACAGGGTCCGCTTCCTTAGGCAGTAGAAGTGATAGTGAGGCGCAGGGCTCTTAAGTTAGCTGGTGTATATTTGATATGACAGACTTGGCCACGATAATGGATATGTGGCTACAAGAAGACTGATATGTAATGAATGTGTGGTCTTCCAGCCTGTGCGCAAGTGTCATTCAGTTAATTCATTAATAGTTTAGTAATTGTTTAGCTACTATTGATTTAGCTGGCCTCCATTCCTACATGGTTTAGTTATGCTGTGTACAAAGGGTGGATCAATTAGCCGATGTAAAAACCTGTTTTATTCACTCTAATGTGTTTTGTTTTGATAAGGTATCAGCTGCCTTGTGTAACCCAGTGTCATTTATACCACATGGCTAAGGTGATGTTTGTACACTACTGATCTTACTAGTAAGTCATCACATGATTAGGGATGTCAATCCCAGGATTGGGATCGGTGGATTCCTGGATTTTGACCCCAATTACTGGCATTTGAATCCCGAACTTGGACCTCCAATCCCGGGATCTGTGGAATTAGTTTGCACTTGCGTGGTTTTGTTTTTATGCAGGGCAGCGCTGATCACTCAGCCCAGACACTGTGACATCAGAGAGGTAGAACTGCGCAGCCCCGCTCCAGCCTGCCTCTTCAGCCATGCCCACTGCAGTGCTGAGCACGACGTTGCGCATCAGAGAGTGTGGCACTCGCAGACTAGTGTCACACATGTCAGTGGCGCCTGTCCTGTAGGTCACGGCCAGACAGGAGCACAATGCGGTCTCATCACTGCTGCAAGTCTTGAAGGGGAGGAGCTGTCTGGGATTGGGGGGCTGTGCTCGCTCTCTGATTCCTGCTGCTGCCTGCCAGACTAATAAATAATAATCTAGTTGCCCAAATCAATCCCAGGAATCCCAGAATTGAAAGTCATTAATAACTCCAATGGGTTAGTGGGGGTGGTGGGTTGAAATTAGGGGGAGATCAAATAAAGCAGAAAATGTCACTTTACCAGCGCGTCTCTGATTCAGTGTGTCCTGCTTGGTTGCTAAAGAAATAAAGAAATAAATACATTCTAAAGGTTTGTGCTTTATATTGTTTTAGATTATATTTTTGTATACTGTAACCGAGAATGACTAGGGGGATGGAGTTGTGGTTTTGGGTTCATACTGGGTATGAATATAATAGAGAAACAATAAGTAATGTTTCTCTAACGTCCTAAGTGGATGCTGGGGACTCCGTAAGGACCATGGGGAATAGCGGCTCCGCAGGAGACTGGGCACAAAAGTAAAAGCTTTAGGACTACCTGGTGTGCACTGGCCCCTCCCCCTATGACCCTCCTCCAAGCCTCAGTTAGATTTTTGTGCCCGAACGAGAAGGGTGCACACTAGGTGGCTCTCCTGAGCTGCTTAGTGAAAAGTTTAGTTTTAGGTTTTTTATTTTCAGTGAGACCTGCTGGCAACAGGCTCACTGCACCGAGGGACTAAGGGGAGAAGAAGCGAACTCACCTGCGTGCAGAGTGGATTGGGCTTCTTAGGCTACTGGACATTAGCTCCAGAGGGACGATCACAGGCCCAGCCATGGATGGGTCCCAGAGCCGCGCCGCCGGCCCCCTTACAGAGCCAGAAGACTGAAGAGGTCCGGGAAATCGGCGGCAGAAGACGTCCTGTCTTCAATAAGGTAGCGCACAGCACCGCAGCTGTGCGCCATTGCTCTCAGCACACTTCACACTCCGGTCACTGAGGGTGCAGGGCGCTGGGGGGGGGCGCCCTGAGACGCAATAAAAACACCTTAGATGGCTAAAAATACATCACATATAGCTCCTGGGCTATATGGATGCATTTAACCCCTGCCAGTTTTTCCGTAAAAAAGCGGGAGAAAGGCCGCCGAGAAGGGGGCGGAGCCCATCTCCTCAGCACACAAGCGCCATTTTCCCTCACAGCTCCGTTGGAGGGAAGCTCCCTGACTCTCCCCTGCAGTCCTGCACTACAGAAACAGGGTAAAACAAGAGAGGGGGGGCACTAAATTTGGCAGATTAATAATACAGCAGCTATATAAGGGAAAAACACTTATATAAGGTTATCCCTGTATATATATATATATATATATATATATATATAGCGCTCTGGTGTGTGCTGGCAAACTCTCCCTCTGTCTCCCCAAAGGGCTAGTGGGGTCCTGTCCTCTATCAGAGCATTCCCTGTGTGTGTGCTGTGTGTCGGTACGTTGTGTCGACATGTATGAGGAGGAAAATGGTATGGAGGCGGAGCAATTGCCGGTAATAGTGATGTCACCCCCTAGGGAGTCGACACCTGACTGGATGGTCGTATGGAAGGAATTACGTGATAGCGTCAGCACTTTACAAAAGACTGTTGACGACATGAGACAGCCGGAAAAACAGTTAATACCTGTCCAGGCGTCTCAAACACCGTCAGGGGCTCTAAAGCGCCCGTTACCTCACATGGTCGACACAGACCCAGACACGGACACTGACTCCAGTGTCGACGGTGAGGAAACAAACGTATTTTCCAGTAGGGCCACACGTTACATGATCACGGCAATGAAGGAGGTTTTGAACATTTCTGATACTACAAGTACCACAAAAAAGGGTATTATGTGGGGTGTGAAAAAACTACCCGTAGTTTTTCTTGAATCAGATGAATTAAATGAGGTGTGTGATGAAGCGTGGGTTTCCTCCGATAAAAAACTGCTAATTTCTAAAAAATTATTGGCATTATACCCTTTCCCGCCAGAGGTTAGGGCGCGTTGGGAAACACCCCCTAGGGTAGATAAGGCGCTCACACGCTTATCAAAACAAGTGGCGTTACCGTCTCCGGATACGGCCGCCCTCAAGGAGCCAGCTGATAGAAAGCTGGAAAATATCCTAAAAAGTATATACACACATACTGGTGTTATACTGAGACCAGCAATCGCCTCAGCCTGGATGTGCAGTGCTGGGGTGGCTTGGTCGGATTCCCTGACTGAAAATATTGATACCCTGGACAGGGACAGTATATTATTGACTATAGAGCATTTAAAGGATGCATTTCTATATATGCGAGATGCACAGAGGGATATTTGCACTCTGGCATCAAGAGTAAGTGCGCTGTCCATTTCTGCCAGAAGAGGGTTATGGACGCGACAGTGGTCAGGTGATGCGGATTCCAAACGGCATATGGAAGTATTGCCGTATAAAGGGGAGGAGTTATTTGGGGTCGGTCTATCGGACCTGGTGGCCACGGCAACGGCTGGGAAATCCACCTTTTTACCCCAGGTCACCTCTCAGCAGAAAAAGACACCGTCTTTTCAGGCTCAATCCTTTCGTCCCCATAAGGGCAAGCGGGCAAAAGGCCACTCATATCTGCCCCGGGGCAGAGGAAGGGGAAAAAGACTGCAGCAGGCAGCCTCTTCCCAGGAACAGAAGCCCTCCCCCGCTTCTGCCAAGTCCTCAGCATGACGCTGGGGCCTTACAAGCGGACTCAGGTACGGTGGGGGGTCGTCTGAAGAATTTCAGCGCGCAGTGGGCTCACTCGCAAGTGGACCCCTGGATCCTGCAGGTAGTATCTCAGGGGTACAAATTGGAATTCGAGACGTCTCCCCCTCGCCGGTTCCTGAAGTCTGCTTTACCAACGTCTCCCTCCGACAGGGAGGCGGTATTGGAAGCCATTCACAAGCTGTATTCCCAGCAGGTGATAATCAAGGTACCCCTCCTACAACAGGGAAAGGGGTATTATTCCACGCTGTTTGTGGTACCGAAGCCGGACGGCTCGGTGAGACCTATTTTAAATCTGAAATCCTTGAACACTTACATACAAAGGTTCAAATTCAAGATGGAGTCACTCAGAGCAGTGATAGCGAACCTGGAAGAAGGGGACTATATGGTGTCTCTGGACATCAAGGATGCTTACCTCCATGTCCCAATTTGCCCTTCTCACCAAGGGTACCTCAGGTTTGTGGTACAGAACTGTCACTATCAGTTTCAGACGCTGCCGTTTGGATTGTCCACGGCACCCCGGGTCTTTACCAAGGTAATGGCCGAAATGATGATTCTTCTTCGAAGAAAAGGCGTCTTAATTTTCCCTTACTTGGACGATCTCCTGATAAGGGCAAGGTCCAGGGAACAGTTAGAGGTCGGAGTAGCACTATCTCAAGTCGTGCTACGACAGCACGGGTGGATTCTAAATATTCCAAAATCGCAGCTGATTCCGACGACGCGTCTGCTGTTCCTAGGGATGATTCTGGACACAGTCCAGAAAAAGGTGTTTCTCCCGGAGGAGAAAGCCAGGGAGTTATCCGAGCTAGTCAGGAACCTCCTAAAACCAGGCCAAGTGTCAGTGCATCAATGCACAAGGGTCCTGGGAAAAATGGTGGCTTCTTACGAAGCGATTCCATTCGGCAGATTCCACGCAAGAACTTTTCAGTGGGATCTGCTGGACAAATGGTCCGGATCGCATCTTCAGATGCATCAGCGGATAACCCTGTCTCCAAGGACAAGGGTGTCTCTCCTGTGGTGGTTGCAGAGTGCTCATCTTCTAGAGGGCCGCAGATTCGGCATTCAGGACTGGGTCCTGGTGACCACGGATGCCAGCCTGAGAGGCTGGGGAGCAGTCACACAGGGAAGAAATTTCCAGGGAGTGTGGTCAAGCCTGGAGACATCACTTCACGTAAATATCCTGGAGCTAAGAGCCATCTACAATGCTCTGAGCCTAGCAAGACCTCTGCTTCAAGGTCAGCCGGTGCTGATCCAGTCGGACAACATCACGGCAGTCGCCCACGTAAACAGACAGGGCGGCACAAGAAGCAGGAGGGCAATGACAGACGTTGCAAGGATTCTTCGCTGGGCAGAAAATCATGTGATAGCACTGTCAGCAGTGTTCATTCCGGGTGTGGACAACTGGGAGGCAGACTTCCTCAGCAGACACGACCTCCACCCGGGGGAGTGGGTACTTCACCCAGAAGTCTTCCACATGATTGTGAACCGTTGGGAAAAACCAAAGGTGGACATGATGGCGTCCCGCCTCAACAAAAAACTAGACAGATATTGCGCCAGGTCAAGGGACCCTCAGGCAATAGCTGTGGACGCTCTGGTAACACCATGGGTGTACCAGTCAGTGTATGTGTTCCCTCCTCTGCCTCTCATACCCAAGGTACTGAGGATCATAAGAAGGAGAGGAGTAAGGACTATACTCGTGGCTCCGGATTGGCCAAGAAGGACTTGGTACCCGGAACTTCAAGAGATGCTCACAGAGGACCCGTGGCCTCTACCTCTAAGAAAGGACCTGCTCCAGCAGGGACCCTGTCTCTTCCAAGACTTACCGCGGCTGCGTTTGACGGCATGGCGGTTGAACGCCGGATCCTGAAGGAAAAAGGCATTCCGGATGAAGTCATCCCTACCCTGATCAAAGCCAGGAAGGATGTAACCGTACAACATTATCACCGTATTTGGCGTAAATATGTTGCGTGGTGCGAGGCCAGGAAGGCCCCTACAGAGGAATTTCAACTGGGTCGTTTCCTGCATTTCCTACAAACAGGACTGTCTATGGGCCTAAAATTAGGGTCCATTAAGGTTCAGATTTCGGCCCTGTCGATTTTCTTCCAAAAAGAACTGGCTTCAGTTCCTGAAGTACAGACGTTTGTCAAGGGGGTACTGCATATACAACCTCCTTTTGTGCCTCCAGTGGCACCTTGGGATCTCAATGTAGTTTTGGGATTCCTAAAATCACATTGGTTTGAACCACTTTCCACTGTGGACTTAAAATATCTCACATGGAAGGTGGTAATGCTGTTAGCCCTGGCTTCAGCCAGGCGTGTCTCAGAATTGGCGGCTTTATCCTATAAAAGCCCTTACCTAATTTTTCATACGGACAGGGCAGAATTGAGAACTCGTCCTCAATTTCTCCCTAAGGTGGTTTCAGCATTTCACTTGAACCAGCCTATTGTGGTGCCTGCGGCTACTAGGGACTTGGAGGACTCCAAGTTGCTGGACGTAGTCAGGGCCCTGAAAATATGTTTCCAGGACGGCTGGAGTCAGAAAATCTGACTCGCTATTTATCCTGTATGCACCCAACAAGCTGGGTGCTCCTGCTTCTAAGCAGACTATTGCTCGCTGGATTTGTAGTACAATTCAGTTTGCACATTCTGTGGCAGGCCTGCCACAGCCAAAATCTGTAAATGCCCATTCCACAAGGAAGGTGGGCTCATCTTGGGCGGCTGCCCGAGGGGGTCTCGGCTTTACAACTTTGCCGAGCAGCTACTTGGTCAGGGGCAAACACGTTTGCTAAATTCTACAAATTTGATACCCTGGCTGAGGAGGACCTGGAGTTCTCTCATTCGGTGCTGCAGAGTCATCCGCACTCTCCCGCCCGTTTGGGAGCTTTGGTATAATCCACATGGTCCTTACGGAGTCCCCAGCATCCACTTAGGACGTTAGAGAAAATAAGAATTTACTTACCGATAATTCTATTTCTCATAGTCCGTAGTGGATGCTGGGCGCCCATCCCAAGTGCGGATTGTCTGCATTACTTGTACATAGTTATTGTTACAAAAATCGGGTTATTATTGATGTGAGCCATCTTTTCAGAGGCTCCTCTGTTATCATGCTGTTAACTGGGTTCAGATCACAGGTTGTACGGTGTGATTGGTGTGGCTGGTATGAGTCTTACCCGGGATTCAATATCCTTCCTTATTGTGTACGCTCGTCCGGGCACAGTATCCTAACTGAGGCTTGGAGGAGGGTCATAGGGGGAGGGGCCAGTGCACACCAGGTAGTCCTAAAGCTTTCACTTTTGTGCCCAGTCTCCTGCGGAGCCGCTATTCCCCATGGTCCTTACGGAGTCCCCAGCATCCACTACGGACTATGAGAAATAGAATTATCGGTAAGTAAATTCTTATTTTGTTGCTCAAATCAATGTATTGGTCCATTTAGGGTGCATGTATGAGAGAGGTAAATCTAGACTAGAACAAACACAAACATTGTAGGACCACCAGAGCAGAGAAGCCTTGCTGCGTTGGTGGCTTACCATATGTTTGCAAATGTATGTAATTGAAATCTCTGCATTACTGTTGTCATGTAGAATGTATGTCTCTGTTGCTGGTCCATTATGGTATGCTGGGGGGAATTTTTTTTTGTTTTTAATGGGAAATGTAAATATGTGCACATCATTTTTCCTATATTGCATATTTAGAGAACTGTACCTCTGTGTAACTGTAATGGTGGGTACACACTGATAGATATATCTGCAGATCAATTGATCTGCAGATATATATCTATGGACGGAACAGGCAGTGTGCTGTGCATACACACTGCCCGATCCGTCGGGGACCGACGTCATGAACTGGGCTGGCGTGTACACCCGCCCGCCCAGTTCAGCTGTCAATCACCACCGGCTGCCGCATCATGTGTACCGGCAGTCAGCCGGTCGCCGTACACACACAGCGATGCGCCAATATATCGGTAGATATATTGGCTGTCGGCTGTGCTGCAGGGCCGACGCGATTTGTCTGTTCATAGACATATCGCCCGTACACACTGGCCGACGGACCCACGATAGATCGGACGTTCAATAGCCAATATATCCGCCAGTGTTTATGGGCCTTAAATCACTGTGGCCAGCTGAGCACAACAATTAACATTTTGTAACGGAACGTCATTGCTGTGTTCTGTGTATTCACTGGGAGCTCTGGTTACAGAGGGAGCGGTTACTGTGTAACGGATGGGAGGCAGCGGACGCCTGGGACATGATGAAGGTGTACAGTAGTCTCCCCCAGGATGACGTGTCGCGGTGAGTAACACTGTGCTACCACTATCATTTCTGCAGTCCGCAATTTGTTAACAATTTCTGTGCACTTATTTCTGGGTAACTTCAATTGGGCAGTAAATTGCTGTCGGATTCCCAAATGTTACATAAAGAAAAGAAGACCATACTGCCAACCTTAACGTCCTTCTCTGGTGTTGAAGTCTACTCCCTCTTTCCCATCCTTCACTTGACCCCACCCCTTCCTCGTCCAGTCCCTCCCCACTGCTGTCTGCTCCCACCTTGCCACCATGGTCAACCTTTTTTCTCCAATAGTACTTTTTCCTCCTCTTTGAAACATGCCCTAGTCCATTCTTATGAAACCCTGCCTCGACCACTCCTGCCGCTCTGATTACCATCTCATTTCCCTCATCCATTAGTCCTCCAAGCTCCTTGAGCAGGCAGTATACAACCACCTCACGTCTTCTGACTCCACCTAAACCCACTCCAAACTGATGCCATCGAACTGCTCTCACCAAGGTCAATGAGGACCTCCTCCCACCAAGGTCAATGAGGACCTCCTCCCAGCTGAATTCAAAGGCCATCTCTCTACTCTTCTACTTTTTATGCACTGTTCAATACTACTGCCCACAAACTGTGCTTCCACCGCCTCTTACCTTTCCTGTTGGGATCCCTCAAAGTCCTGTTCCTGTCCCCTTCTCTTCTTCTTTTGGTTTCGAATACCACCTGTGTTGACCATACCCTAATTCACCTCTTCTCTACATCCATCCCCTCTGTCCTCTTCCTAGCCACCTCCTGTCGTTTTATCTCCTCCTAAATGTCATAGTGCTTCTTTAAACTTAGTATTTACGAAACTGGCCATTTCTTTTCCCATATCCAAGGTCCCCCTCTGCCTTGCTCTGATGTCTCCCTCTCCTCTGTTTGCCCTGAGATGTCTGGGTGTCATCCCTGACTCTGCCCTTTCCTTCTCCTCCCACATTGTCTATCTTCCAAACCTGCTGCTTTTAGCTCAACAAAATGTCCAGAATCTGTTGGTTTCTCACCCTTTAAAGCTATTAAAACTGTTAGTAACACACTAATAGGCTTTAGATTGTCATAATTTACTCCTTTCTCTGACGTCCTAGTGGATGCTGGGAACTCCGTAAGGACCATGGGGAATAGACGGGCTCCGCAGGAGACTGGGCACTCTAAAAGAAAGATTAGGTACTATCTGGTGTGCTGGCTCCTCCCTCTATGCCCCTCCTCCAGACCCCAGTTAGAATCTGTGCCCGGCCAGAGCTGGGTGCTCCTAGTGGGCTCTCCTGAGCTTGCTAGAAAGAAAGTATTTGTTAGGTTTTTTATTTTCAGTGAGATCTGCTGGCAACAGACTCACTGCTACGTGGGACTGAGGGGAGAGAAGCAAACCTACCTGCTTGCAGCTAGCTTGTGCTTCTTAGGCTACTGGAAACCATTAGCTCCAGAGGGTTCGAACACAGGGCCTGACCTCGATCGTCCGTTCCCGGAGCCGCGCCGCCGTCCCCCTTGCAGAGCCAGAAGACAGAAGAGAAGCGATGAAATCGGCGGCAGAAGACTCCTGTCTTCATTAAGGTAGCGCACAGCAGCGCAGCTGTGCGCCATTGCTCCCACAGCACACCACACACTCCGGTCACTGTAGGGTGCAGGGCGCTGGGGGGCGCCCTGGGCAGCAATAAAAATACCTTTGACATAAAAATACACATAATACAGTCTGTGACTGTATATGTGTAAAACCCTCGCCATTTTTAGTCAGAAACAGGACAGAAGCCCGCCGCTGAGGGTGCCGGGCCTTCTTCCTCAGCACACCAGCGCCATTTTCTCTTCACAGCTGCGCTGGAAGGAAGCTCCCCAGGCTCTCCCCTGCAGTATCCTGGTACACAAAGGGTGAAAAGAGAGGGGGGGGACACACACACATAAATTTAGGTGCAAAAATTGTATATACAGCAGCTACTGGGTAAACACTGAGTTGTAGTGTAATCCCTGGGTTATATAGCGCTGGGGTGTGTGCTGGCATACTCTCTCTCTGTCTCTCCAAAGGGCCTTGTGGGGGAACTGTCCTCAAATAGAGCATCCCCTGTGTGTGTGTGGTGTGTCGGTACGCGTGTGTCGACATGTCTGAGGTAAAAGGCTCCTCTAAGGAGATGATAGAGCGGATATGTGTGCGAGAGGGTGTCTCCGTCGACTGTTTGGATATGTGTCTCCGTCGACTGTTTGGATATGTGTAAGTGCTAAGGTGAATTTATTGCACAAATGGTTAGGGAACAGACAGGAAATCTACCCATGTCTGTCCCTATGTCACAGAGACCTTCAGAGTCTCACAATGCTCACTATCCAAAATAACAAACACTGGTATCGACACGGAGTTTAACTCCACTGTCGACTACGATAATACAAAGTTACAGCCAAGATGGCTAGAAGGTATTCAATATATTATTATTGAAATAAAAGATGATTTGCATATCACTGATGACTCATCTGTCCCTGACACGAGAGTACACATGTTTAAGGGGAAGAATGCTGAGGTAAATTTCCCTCCTCTCATGAGGAAAAAGAGCGGGAATCTCCAGACAAGAGACGGCAGCTTCCCACAAGAGAATTCTCAGGCTGTATCCTTTCCCCACTAGGGCCAGGATGTGTTGAGAATCTTCCCCTAGGGTGTCCTGTTTGCACAGACGGTAGCACTTGCTATTCTCAGGGATCCTGCAGATAGCGTGCACATTCTAGTATACTACCCAGACCGGCGATTGTGTCGGCATGGGTTTATAGCGCTGTGGCAGCGTGGACAGGTACCTTATCAGCAGAGATTGAGACCCTAGTAAATATATTAAAGATGCTGTCTTAAGTGATAGATATATAGTTATAAAGCATGCCCAAAGAGACATGAGTATACTGGGTCCTAGAGTCAAAGCTATGTCGATCTCTGCTTGACGTGTCCTGTAGAATATGCATTGGACAGATGATGCCGACTTAAGAGGCATTTGGAAGGCTGAGGATTGTGTGGAGAAGGGTTCTCGGGCCTGGTCTCCACAGCTATAGCTGGTAATTCTGCTAGTTTGCCTTATATTCCTGCACAGCCTAAGAAAGCACGACATTATTAAATGCAGCCTTTCGAATAAAGTAACAAGAAAGTCTGAGGTGCGTCCTTTCTTGTCAGAGCCGGGATCAACACAGCTAGTTCCCAGGAACAGAAGTCCTCCCCGGCCCCTACAAAAATCCACCTATGCCGCTGGGGCTCCACAGGCAGAGCTAGGCCCGGTGGGGACACGCCTTCGTAAGTTCAGCCACAAGTGGGTTCACTCCCTGTTAGGTCCCTGGGCAATAGATATTGTGTCTCAGGGATACAAGCTGGACTGTGAGAAGATGCCCCCTCACCGACGGCCCTGCGGGCTTCCCCCCAAGAGATGGAGCCAGTGTTAACTGCAATTCACAAATTGTATCTTTAACAGGTGGTGGTCAAGGGTCCCCTCCTTCAACAAGAGGGTGTTATTATTTGACCATGTTGTAATCCCGAAACCAGACGGTTCGGTCAGACCCATATTGAATTAAAAATCCCTGAACATATACCTGAGAAGGTTCAAGTTCAAGATGGAATCGCTAAGAGCGGTCAGGGCAAGCCTAAAAAGAGGGAGACTTTATCGTGAATCGGGTCATAAGGGATGCATACCTTCATGTCCCCATTTATCCACCTCATTAGGCGTACCTCAGAATTGCGGTACGGGATTGTCATAACCAAGGTAATGGCGGATATGATTGTGCTCCTGCGGAAGCAAGGTGTCACTATTATCACGTACTTGGACGATCTCCTCATACAAGCGAGATCAAGAGAGCAGTTGCTGAACAGCGTATCACTTTCTCTGGAAGTGTAACGGCAACACGGCTGAATTCTATATATTCCAAAGTCGCAGTTGGTTCCTACAGCTCATCTGCCTCTCCTAGGCACGATCCTAGACACAGACCAGAAAAGGGTTTATCTCCCGATAGAGAGAGCTCAGGAGCTCATGACACTGGTCAGGAATCTATTAAAACCAAAACAGGTGTCAGTGCATCACTGCACTCGAGTCCTGGGAAGGATGGTGGCATCATACGAGGCCATCCCCTTAGGCAGGTTCCATGCGAGGACCTTCCAATGGGACTTACTGGACAAGTGGTCCGGATCACCTCTTCAGATGCATCGGTTAATCACCCTATCCCCCAGGACCAGGGTGTCTCTCCTGTGGTGGCTGCAGAGTGCTCACCTTCTCGAGGGCCGCAGATTCGGCATTCAGGACTGGATCCTGGTGACCACGGATGCAAGCCTCCGAGGGTGGAGGGCAGTTACACAGGGAAGAAATTTCCAAGGTCTGTGGTCAAGTCAACAGACTTGCCTCCACATCAATATCCTGGAACTAAGGGCCATATACAACGCCCTAAGTCAAGCGGAGATCCTGCTTTGCGACCAACCGGTTCTGATCCAGTCAGACCGCAGGGGTTCATGTAAACCGCCAAGGCGGCACAAGGAGCAGGGTGGCGAGGGTAGAAGCCACCAGAATTCTTCGCTGGGCGGAGAATCAAGTAAGCGCACTGTCAGCAGTGTTCATTCCGGGAGTGGACAACTGGGAAGCAGACTTCCTCAGCAGGCACGACCTCCACCCGGGAAAGTGGGGACTTCATCAGGAAGTCTTCACGCAGTTTGCAAATTGATGGGAACTGCCTCAGGTGGACTAGATGGCGTCCCACCTCAATAAAAAGCTAACAAAGGTTTTACGCCGGGTCAAGGGACCCTCAGGTGATAGCTGTGGTCGCACTAGTAACACCGTGGGTGTTCCAGTTGGTCTATGTATTCCCTCCTCTTTCTCTCATACCCAAGGGCTGAGAATTGTAATAAAAGGAGGAGTGAGAACAATATTCTTTGCTCCGAATTGGCCAAGAAGGACTCGGTACCCGGAGCTGCAAGAAATGCTCTCAGAGGACTCAGGGCTTCTGCCTCTCAGACAGGACATGTTCCAAGACTTACCGCGGCTGCATTTGACGGCATGGCGGTTGAACGCCGGATCATAGCGGAAAAGGCCATTCCGGATGCAGTTATTCCTACGCTGATAAAGGCTAGGAAAGACGTGACAGCAAGACTTTTTCACTGCATATAGCGAAAATAGGTTGCTTGGTGTGAGGCCGGGAAGGCCCTACAGAGGAATTCCAGCGGGGTCGATTCCTGCACTTCCTACAGTCAGGAGTGACTATGGGCCTAAAATTAGGATCCATAAAGGTCAAGATTTCGGCCCTATCCATTTTCTCTCAAAAAGAACTGGCTTCACTGCCTGCAGTTCAGACGTTGTTCCGGGGGTGCTGCATATTCAGCCTCCTTTTGGGCCACCGGTGGCACCTTGGGATCTTAACGTTGTGTTGGATTTCCTGAAATCCCACTGGTTTGAGCCACTTAAGACCGTGGAGCTAAAATATCTCACGTGGAAAGTGGTCATGCTATTGGCCTTAGCTTCGGCTAGGCGTGTGTCAGAATTGGCGGTTTTGTCATGTAAAAGCCCTTATCTGATCTTCCATATGGACAGGGCAGAATTGAGGACTCGTCCCCTATTTCTCCCTAGGGTGGTATCATCGTTTCATTTGAACCAGCCTATTGTGGTGCCTGCGGCTACTAGGGACTTGGAGGATTCCAAGTTGCTGGACGTAGTCCGGGCTTTGAAAATTTATGTTTCCGGAACGGCGGGAGTCAGAAAGTCTGACTCGCTGTTTATTCTGTATGCAGCCAACAAGGTTGGCGCTACTGCTTCGAAGCAGACTATTGCTCGCTGGTTCACTCTGCGGCTGGATTGCCGCATCCAAAATGGTGAAAGCCCATTCCACAAGGAAGGTGGGGCTCTTCTTGGGCGGCTGCCCGAGGGGTCTCGGCTTTACAGCTTTGCCGAGCTGCTACTTGGTCGGGGTCAAACAAGTTTGCTAAGTTCTACAAGTTTGATACCGTGGCTGAGGAGGACCTTGAGTTTGCTCATGCGGTGCTGCAGAGTCATCCGCACTCTCCCGCCCGTTTGGGAGCTTTGGTATAATCCCCATGGTCCTTACGGAGTTCCCAGCATCCACTAGAACGTCAGAGAAAATAAGAATTTACTCACCGGTAATTCTATTTCTCGTAGTCCGTAGTGGATGCTGGGCGCCCGTCCCAAGTGCGGACTCTCTGCAATACATGTATATAGTTATTGCTTAACTAAAGGGTTATTGTTATGAGCCATCCGTTAAATGAGGCTCAGTTGTTGTTCATACTGTTAACTGGGTATAGTTATCACGAGTTGTACGGTGTGCTTGGTGTGGCTGGTATGAGTCTTACCCTGGATTCCAAATCCTTTCCTTGTAATGTCAGCTCTTCCGGGCACAGTTTCTCTAACTGCGGTCTGGAGGAGGAGCATAGAGGGTGGAGCCAGTGCACACCAGATATAGTACCTAATCTTTCTTTTAGAGTGCCCAGTCTCCTGCGGAGCCCGTCTATTCCCCATGGTCCTTACGGAGTTCCCAGCATCCACTACGGACTAAGAGAAATAGAATTACCGGTGAGTAAAATCTTATTTTCTGATCTATTTCTTCTCTTGTTGCTCTGCTGCCCCCCTCTGTCACTCACTCCACTGATTCAGAATCAAAAACAGATTACACACACTCACCTTTGTAGCCCTCAGTCTCACCACTCCTGTCTACATCTCCAGCCTCCATTTCCCTACATACTTCCTTCCTCTTCACTGTGCCATTAACTGCTGCCTCACCTCTTTTTCTGCTCACTGCTTGTCATTCTCACCATCTGGATTTCTCCCATGCCATCCTTAACCTCTGGATTGCCCTCCCACACTCAAACTTTCATCCGTTGTCCCAGCCTTCAAATGTGCCCTAAAGTTATTTTTTTTCTGTTTAACATACCACCCCTCCTCCTATGTCTCCATCCTCTTCTCCCTATTGTGTCCACCCATAACCTCTTTAGATTATAAGATCTTGAAGCAGGACCCTCTTCCCATTGTCTTCTCTACAAAATTGTCGTCGGACACTGTCATTATGCTTTTAAGTCCTGAAATTGTTTTAGTTTGTACTTGTGTAATTTGTCCTGTTACAATTGTGTGACACGTCAGAACCCTTATGGTGCCTTATAAGTAAAATATGAGAGGACTAGTTGATTACATTTTTGGGGTGAACATTTGGGTTTGTTGTAATTGTGTAAAATAATCTTGTTAACGTTTTGAAAGGTGTTTCATTTTCTATATGATATTCCAAATTTTAAAACTATGCACTTACAAGGGAAGACGTTAGTTTCCCGCTTCTCGGGATACCGACTCTGGAATCCTGGCGGTCGGAATCCCGACTGGGGCCCAGAATCCCCAGGGGGGTATGCTCCACCTCCAAGGAGGAATCGATTAGTGTGGCGAGTGAAGCTAGTCACCGTGCCCACGAGGTGACACGCTGTGGAATTCCGGCGTCGGTCTTATGACCGCCGGGATCCCGACCGTCTGAATCCCATACTGAATCCACTTACGTGGATGAAGGATTACTCAAAGCTATGTACATTTTTTTTTTCTTTTTTCAAATATATATTTTACTGAGGTTCAGAAAACACAACATTCAATATCAGGAGTATACATGGCCACCAACCTAATACAGGTTGAGTATCCCATATCCAAATATTCCGAAATACGGACTTTTTTGAGTGAGATAGTGAAACCTTTGTTTTTTGATGGTTCAATGTACACAAACTTTGTTTAATACACAAAGTAATTAAAAATATTGTATTAAATGACCTTCAGGCTGTGTGTATTAAGTGTATATGAAACATAAATGAATTGTGTGACTGTAGACACACTTTGTTTAATGCACAAAGTTATAAAAAATATTGGCTAAAATGACCTTCAGGCTGTGTGTATAAGGTGTATGTGTAACATAAATGCATTCTGTGCTTAGACTTATGTCCCATTACCATGATATCTCATTATGGTATGCAATTATTCCAAAATATGGAAAAATCCGATATCCAAAATACCTCTGGTCCCAAGCATTTTGGATAAGGGATACTCAACCTGTACAAAGATCTATAATGCGACAGGAACCTTCCAGACACGCAGGTGTCGAGGCCTAAAGTGAAACCTCACTTTTCCCACTTTCTAGTATACAAAAACAAAACTGTAGAAGACACAGGTTCCAAAAATGTGACAAAGTAATTCCAGAAAAATACTGTTCGTCATTTAAATGCAAAAACTAAAATATAAACAGTAGAAATAGAGTAACACACCAATACGCTCTCCCCAGTGGAAAGCGAAAAACTAATATCTAATAAACAAATCAAAAAAGAAAAAGAAGAACAATATATAAAAAACAATAAAGAAACATAGAAAAAATATAGTACCTGCCAGGGCAAAGGGACCGCCAACCCATCCATGGAGACATCATCAGAGCGAGAAAAAGCATGTAGACAACGGAGATGCGAAGAAGAGATGTGGAGGGGGAGAGGCGGAAAGGACAAAGGGGAGCTGCAGCAAGTGGTGTATCAGTCAGGAGAGGGAAGCAGGAAAGGTAGAGAGATTGGGAGAATTGTGTTGTCACGGGAGAGAGATGGGAGGGTCATCCGCCAGAAGTTGGTGGACGTACCATGTGGTATATTGAAAACTCTGCTTAATAGCCAATTTCGTCAGAGTGGGCAATTAGTTGATAAATCGACCCCAGCATTGAAATAAGGTAGGGGTCAGCGTCTCCTTATTTAGGGTCGTTTCTAGCCAGTCCATCGTGAATAGGAAGAGTAGTCTAGAGGTCGCTAGTGGCAGCGTAGGGGGGTGTCAGAAATCCACTGTTGAAGTATAGCCTTCCTGCCTACCGCCGAAAGAATCACAATCAACTTCGTGTCCTGAGAAGGAAGTTTGGGCTGATCCCGAGTATGGCCAAAAAGAGCCCAAGAAGCAGTGCATTGAAAGTGTAGACCCAACTCGGACGCGCCATATATTTGTAGCTCCGTCCAAAACCTTTGAATAAGGGGACAATGCCAAAAGCAATGCATAAGGTCAGCCACTGGCGCAGAGCATTTCGCCGAGTTAGATAGACCCATCAAATGGCTCCTCTTTGGGGAGATATAGGCTCTGTGTAGAATTTTATAGGACATTTCTTGATATAAACTAGCCGGGATGAGTTTAAGGGAAGTTGCAAAGCTGTACATCACGGTGTCTGGGGACATGGAGGGAATTTGAGAGGACCATGTTAGTACTTGGTTCAGGTCAGTTGCGGGGATGTGTTCTGTACGAATACGGGTATAGAGAGATGAGATGGAACATGTCCCGGAGCGCAGGAGGGTGTCCAGGCTATTAACAAAGTCGGACAAATGGAGATAAGAAAGGACCGAGTGTATGTAATGGGAGGCCTGAAAAAAATAGAACCCATGGCTAGGATCTATGTTCTATTTATTCAGTGCTTCCGCAAAAGTGAGTGGCTTTTTGCTAGGGCTAAGAAGATCACCGATACTTGTAATTCCTACAGCTTGCCAAATAGTAAAGGGATAAGAGGCCTGCCCACGTTGAAAACGCGGGTTCCCGACTAGGGGAAGAAATAAGGAGTAAGTGTATTGTAATTTTATGGATTTCCTAGATAGCCTCCACGCCAATGCCGTAGAGGTAAGGAGAATATTGTCCAGAGAGAGATGACAAGTCAGATTTGGACGTGTGCAGAACAGAGCTGAGAGAGAGGGGGGTACAGAGTCGGGAGTCAATCAGTGAGTCAGTGAAGACCGATGTATCATTGAGCCAGTCCATGGCGAAGCGAAGGAGGCAGGCCCTATTGTATTGCTCTATATCCGGTAGATTCAGCCCACCATTCTGTACCGTCTGAGACAATTTGAAGAAACTAATTCTGGGTCTCTCATTGGACCAGATAAATTTAGATATAGATGAGTTAAGGAGGGAAAGGTCAGATTTAGTTAGCATGATAGGCACCATCTGAAGGACATAGAGCAATTTGGGGAAGCTAGCCATCTTCACGAGATTACAGCAACCCATAAGGTTTAGAGGTAGATTTTGCCACAACGCTAATTCTGTCTGGAGTTTAGTGAGAATAGGGTGAACGTTGTCAGGGTAGAGACGAGTGGGGACTGAGGAAAGAAGGACCCCAAGATATGTGATGTGGGTAGTAGCCCACCGAAGCGGAAAAGGAGTGTCCCACCCTGTAGTAATATGGGGGAAAATAGCCAGAGCCTCCGATTTGTCAAAGTTAATTGAGAATCCAGCAAAAGAGGAAAAACGAGAAATAGCGTGTTGCAGTGCTGTAATGGATTGTTTTGGGTTGGAGGTGAAAAGAAGGTCATCCGCGAAAGCTATCAACTTGACCTCCCTATTACCAATCCTAATACCCCGAAAATCAGAAAGGTTGAGAATGTGACGTATGAACGGTTCTAGGGCCAGGTTAAAAAGGAGAGCGGAGAGAGGACATCCCTGTCTGGTCCCTCTTTCAAGGGTAAAGGGAGATGAGGAGGTGTTGTTTACCATCACCTGTGCAGTAGGGTCAGCGTAAATGGATTCTACCAAGCCACGGAATTTATCGCCAAACTGTTGATAAGACAAAACTCTAGCAAGATGGGGCCAGGCAATCTTATCAAAAGCCTTTTCCGCCTCCCCTAGAAAAGAGAGGTTGGCAGCCGGGTCATCAGGGCCTTTAGAGTACAGAGATCGATAAAAAGTCTCTAAATTCGGTGCAAATAACGGCAGGGTCAGTGCTCAGCGAGCCCGAGCTATTAATTGCGTTTACCCATGTATGGGATTTAGGGCCTTTGATCAGGTTGGCGAATAATTTGCCCGATTTGTTGCCCCATCTATGGAATTTGTTACGTTGATAATCATAAGACAGTTGGGCTCTTTCCGTGAGGAATGTATCGTAAATGAGTTTGGCTGAAAGATATGCCTCCTTGTGGGCGGGGGTGTCATGTTGGGTATATCTCCTGTATGCTGAGGTGAGTGTTGTGCTCAAGGACTGCAGTTGAGACGAGAACACCTTCCGTTTAGAATGAGTGTATGACCTCGGAGAACGGCTTTGGCCGCACCCCAGAAGATTTGCGAGTCCGAACTCTGATCTCCGTTATCTAAATTATAGTTGAGCCAAGACTGCTTCATATGGAGAAGGAAGTCATCGGAATGACGCAAGTAGGCGGGAAACCGCCATCGGGGTGAGCCACGGGGGGCAAATTTAGTTGAATATGGAGGGATACAGGGGCATGATCGGATATGACGATGTTGTCAATGGAGGTGTGGGTGACTTTGGGGAGGAGGTGAGTGGCAGTAAAGATATAGTCAATTCGAGAGTGAGAAGAATGGGGGTGAGAATAGAAAGAATAGTCTTTTTGAGTGGGGTGGAGTATCCGCCAGGGGTCTAAGAGATCCAACTGGGAACAGAAAGAGGATAAGAGTTGTGCAAGAATCGTAGTAGTGGAGGCACTTACCCTGGATCTGTCCATGGATGGGTCGACCACTAAATTGAAGTCTCCGCTAGCAATTAAGTTCTGGCTGCCCCAGGAAAGGAGGGTTGTTAGAAGATCTGCAAAGAAAGAATCGGGTGAGTTATTAGGTGCATATACATTGAGAAGGGTATAAACTGTATTATCAATACACACGTCTAACAATAGAAATCTACCCTCAGGGTCACAGAGTTTTCTGAGTAGAGTATATTGGAGATTGGAATGAAAAAGAATCGCTACCCCCCGAGACTTAGAGTGATATGGAGACTAGATGCATTCTCCTATCCAGGAGGCTCGCAGGGTATTTCTAGGATCGTCTAGCCAGTGGGTCTCTTGTAATAGTACTATGTGGGGGGACATGCGTTTTAGATGAGAAATCACTTTCTTCCTCTTAACCGGGTGATTAAGGCCCTCCACATTCCATGATACAATACGGAGTAACGTAGCATTCGAATCTCCGTCTACATAAGAGTGTGGGTGGGTGTCAGTAGACATGTCAACCCACCCCTACTGGGAAAAAGAACAGAAAAGGAGCGTGGAAAATAAAATAGGATCCCACCCTGTCCCAGCGAGCAAGGGGAGAACCCCCAATGGGGGGAAAGGGTCCCAGCCTAGGCAGATAAAACTAACAAAATAAACATACAATGAGGAAAACATCTATAAACAGCAAAAAGAACAGTTACGAGATCAGAGGTGTGAATCAATCACACTTCACTGAAACATTAGAACATTATGTGAGACCCGAATGCAGATTCGGGCAGCGGTGGGCTACTAACAGTCATATACAAACAGCAATCAGGTGTCGGGTATAACGAAGTGTAAATTGGCTTCCTCAGGATCCTCAAAGAAACGCGGTTTGCCATCTTCAAAAACCCTGAGGCGGGCGGGATAAAGCAGGGAGAACCTGATCTTCGCCTCAAAGAGGTGTGTGCATATGGGAGCAAACTCTCTGCGCTTCGTGGCTACCGATGCAGAAAAGTCCTGAAAGATGAGGAGGCGATCACCATTGATGGAGAGGCTGGAAGCTTTGCGGTAGTGGTCAAGGAGTCTCGCTTTATCTGCATAATTCAGGATACGCATGATGACCGGGCAAGGGCGTCCCGAGGAATTCTTCCTTTCAGGCCCTACTCTAGGGGCTCTTTCAATGACAAGAGGGACTCCTTTTAGATCCATGGATAGTTGCTTCGGAATATCCCCCGAGAGGAGGTCCGAGAGTTCACGACCTCTCACCGACTCTGGGATGCCTATAACCTGTAGATTATTACGTCTGCCGCGATTTTCGAGGTCATCTAGTTTCTCCGAAAGGTCAGCGATTTCCAGCTGTTTGGCGTGTAGAGAACGTTGGGCTTCCTCCAGATTATCTTCTAGGGTCGATATCCTCTGTTCCGCTTCATCAAGGCGAGTAGAATGTTGACTCAGCAAGGTCGAGGAAGACTCAATGGCTTCTTTAATGCCCGCCAACTTCTCATCCAGCAGTGGCCCTAGTACCGCTAGCAGGTCTTTATGTTTCATCTTCGGCTGCTTAAGAAGCGGTCGTGATTTATGGGAGCGTTGGGAGAGTGAGCGTGTGGTCGAGTGGTCAGATTCGGAGGAATCGCCACATGGAGTGTCTTCCCGAGATTGCTGAGTAGTGCCTGTGGACATCACGGGCAAAGGAATCAGGAACTTTTCCATGCAAGGAGGTTTGAGTAAAAATAAAGCAGCAAGGCACAGAGTCCGAGTAGTAAAGGGTGTAGCGGGTCTCGCATATTAAGTAGTGATCTTCAGTGGTATCTCATCTTGAGCATGATGTACAAGAGGTGGGGTGAAGTGGGGGGCGGAGGGGGGGCGTGTGAGCCTTGCGGTTTAGATGACTCCCAGGAGCCGGTGAGAAAGAGGGCCAGGTCCCAGTAGAAATGCAAGAAGAGGGTGGCAGCTAAGGGGGGCGGAGGTCCGGACAGAACCCTTCGCCCAGATGGCAGTGGGCCTTTAAGTGCTTAGCTACAGTGAGGTTAGAGTCAGGGTGCCAGGCACAATAGGAGGTTTGTAGCTTCCACCATATCACAGATAGCCGCGGAGGTCTGCGCGTGGGGGGGGAGTAATGATCCAGTCAGCAGAAGGCAGGGGAGAGTTCTTCACCGCACTGTGTTGCAGCTGTCGGGTCAGTGCAGCTCCCGTCTCCCTCTGTCCTAGTAGCTAGGTCCCCTGTAGCTGGGGTAATGCCAAAGTGGCCACCGGATGTCCAGGACCACCCTATGTGGGTCCAATATCAGGGCGCAGCGGGGTGGGTTGAGCAGGTCCGTTTGGTAGCAGCGTGGGGCGACCAGGGTTTTGGCGGGCCGGGAAGGCTCCCCTCTCTGTCGTGGTATAGGAGAAAGGGACAGGGTAGGGAGGAAGTAATGAGTCGGCTCCCACTGAGCAAGCGGGGGGGGGGGGGGGAAGGGGGTGCCGTAGGAGAGATGGCGGGGTAGATGCGTCTGGTCCGGTGTGGGGGTGTCCGCCTGGCTCCTCAGCCGGGTTATAGCTGTTCTAGGAGGGAGGCGTCTGCAATCTCCGCTCTGGAGGATGTCCCCCCAAAACGGCAGCGGTGAGGAGGGCGAGCAGGCCGTGGTTCCTCAGCAGCAGTGTGGTAAGTTTTTCAGCGGGCAGTAGGCAGCTCTGGTGTGCTGGCGTCAGCAAGGCAGCCTATCCCCAGCAGCGTCCTCCAGCAGCCAGCACTGTCTCTCCTCGGAGGGCCCGAGCCGCTGCAGCGATGACGGGCAGATCCGGGTGTAAGTCAGGTGGCGGCAGGGAGAGACGGCAGAGGTGGGGGGATGCGTGGTGTAGCTGTACCTCCCGTCCGGGTCCTCGGCGATCTGCACAGACATATGCCGCAGCAGGAGCAAGATAGAATATGGCCGCCGGGCTCCGTTGCAGGGAGCGAGGAGATGGTCCTTCCACCGGATCCCCCTGCGGGTGTGAGTGTTCGCGGGACTTGTGGGGCCGGCCGCAGGTCGCAGACAAGCCTATGAATGCCGGGGGAAGAGAGCAGGGTCTGAGCTCTGTTTCCTCCTCACTTCCGGAATCCTGACAGGTCCTCAGATAAATCGAGGCCCCGGCGTGAGGACGAGCAGCGGGCCGCAATCCGCGGGAGCCTCCACGGCGGTCCCCGATTCCGCGGCCACGGGTAATCAGCAGCAGGGGGGTTGGGAGGGTATGGGCAGTAGGGATATGGAGCAGGGAAAGCGGGATTGAGCAGGCTAGGAGGGTAAAAGGGTGGTGTAAAAGCAGGAGCTACTCAGAGCTGCGACTGCTCTCCTCCAGCGTTAGGCCACGCCCCAGCTATGTACATTTTAACTAGGGCATTGCAATATGAGAAATCTGATTCGGTCATGATGGATGTAAATCCCTACAGTCTTGAAGCGGTTAATTTCTGTAATCTCTCTGTGTGTGGTATACAAGATCTACATGCATTAGATCTACAGTTACGTAATGGACGAAAGTCGACGTTAAAAAAGGTTGATAGGTTCTAAAGGTTGACATGACAATGATGGACACAAAATGTTCAACATTATTATTTTTATTTTTGTAATTTTTTTTTCCGGTTAGTGTGGATAGTTTTTTTTCATCTGGTACCACCATGTGTTGAAACGCGTTCACCCCACACAGGCTCGCTTCTCTCGCCACGTTTCTGCCGCAGTGTCTCTCTCTGCTTCACTTGCCGCAAAGTTACCAAAGGCTATGATTTGTGACGTGGATAGTCAAGGATGGGAAAAGTCCAAAAATATGAAGAAAAGCCTCAAAAAACGTGTCAGCCATATGTGTGTTGACATTTGTCTTGTCAACCATACAATCCTATCAACCTTGTGTCCGTGTCGACCATATGGATTGACCTAATATGTGTCAACGTATAGTCTGGATCCCAATCTCTCCCTTGCTCCCCCCCCCCCCCCTCCCCTCAAAACACGCAAGAGCTCCTTTAGATGGAGATGGTAGTAAATCACAAAAGAAACACTTGAACGCTAGTTCCTAATATAACATATTAAAATTAGAACTTCACTTAAGGTGTGTACACGGTGAGATTCGGGATGTGCCCGATTCTCACTATGCGACAGGGACTGGGTTGGTATTACAAGAATTAGATGACTGCGCTTGCGATACTGGCTTTGTACGATTTTGGCTAAGTGTCAATTTTGACTATCTTTTCTACTAGATAGACTGTGCAGGCAAGTCAATTTTGACTATCTGGGCTTGCAATACCAACATCGCGGGACCGCGCATCGGGATCACAAGGTGACTTTCACCTTGTGATCTGCACTAACTTTCTTTGCGATTTTGACTACATAGAAAAATCTCGTCGTGCGTACACTCCTTTAGGCAGCTGCACTAAAAGCAAGACCTTCAATCTTGCTAGCAAAATACAAATGTTGATAAAGAAAATAGAGCACGTCCAGTGAGTCTAATATTAGTAAATATCAATATAGTTTATAAAATAGAAAGGGGATACCTAGATTGCGCTACAATTACAGGATTTTTTAAATTATTATTGTTAATTTGGCTTTTTACTATATTTATCGATAGGCTGCTACCCCCAAAATGGTACTTTTGCCAGCACGGACCATGGATTTTTTTTTTGTAGATAGGTTTTTATTTGGGAAACACTTTTATCTTTATAGGGGTTATAGTTTCCCTTTAAATACACTTTGGATATTTCTTATTTAATTTTTGTTTGATGTGAGTGTGACTGTTATTCCTTATCAAAACTGACCTGAGCGCACCCTATGGATCTGCTCTCAAAATAATACTTCTAAAAACATATAAAATGTGAACAATTTAATATCCAATAAAAATTTTTTTTAAAATGTTTTCACATATAATGCATGTGGCATCTCCATTACATATCCTAAATTTTACTCTTGTATATGCCCATAACCAGGTGGATTTGATACTAGCCTTATCACCCACCACGTTTCGTTGATCACAACTTCCTCAGAGGTGTCTTTGGGAGTAGAAAAAGGGTGTCTCGGTAACATCAAAAGCTAATTACATCAAGACCAGTTAAGAGACCTACAGTTTGAATGTTTTCAATAACTCCTCTTGATAGCATTGGTTTACACAAAGGTCTCCAATATACATAGAATGTTGACATAATTTGACATAATATATTGGTTTTACATTAGAACCCAAACAACATTCAGTTTATGATAAACTTGTTTTTTATACCTCGTATAGCCACATCTTTTACATGTTGCATATGAATACAGGTTTCTTACAGATGTAGGGGGTATCCTATTAGCATCAATGCAGCGGAATCCCCCTCTTCCTCCCCCCTCCCTGATGCTGGTATTTATTGCGGATTATGGTTCAGGCACCCAAAGCCTAATCCGCAATAAGCAGGCTGCTGGAGCCTCGATAACTCATGGGATCGGGGACTTAACCCCCGACCCCTTGTGTTTTTGCGTGATCGTGGGTCCGTTTTCCGTTTTCGGACGATACAAAAAAATGGATCCTAATTGGATACCGCGATAATAAACATCGGTCATTAATCGCAATATCCGCAGCCGAAAATGGATCGCGATTAATAGGATACCCCCTGTAATCTTTTATATCTAAATACAAAACCATAACTTTTTAGTGTTGGTTAATTATAGGGCTCACAATTCCCAGTGCCTTCAATTGGCAAACTAATTAATTAACAGATCACATAGAGTACTTACTTTTTCTTTCATTTGATTTACATTAAGTGGTTTTTATTCCCATGGTGACAAATATATTCTATTAAATAATAGTAACGTAGGATCACTATATAAATTGATATTAGACCCATACGTTTTACCTTACTATTAAGGTGTGGTGTTCTTTGTCTTTTATGGTTCCCCAAGTCAGAGAACGTTTTAAGGGATTTCCAAATAATTAACGTGATGTTTATTCAGATGATCAAAATTCCCTAGTGGGTAATAACTTCTATTATATTACCATAAAACAGTAATAGGTCTATGATTAACCTTCTTATCAACTTACTTACTGTTAGTGAAACTAGTCTTTAAAAGTCCCTTATGATTAGATCTATAGGCTGTACTCGGGTTAGTTTTGATAAGGAATAAATGTCAAAGTGTATTTAAAAGGAGACTACAACCCCTATAAAGATAAAGGCGCCTCCCAAAAAAATATATATGTATGTGTGTGTGTAATGTATGTATGTATGTATGTATGTATGTATGTATGTATATAAATAGGAATGTCCCACACTCTCACCCAACCTAAAGACAGCCGCTGGGGTGCCAGTCAAAGCCCCATCCCACTAGGGGATGGACCCATAGTACAGTGCAGAGTTTTCAATAGCCGTGGAAATGATAGCACTCTCCAGACAAAAAATGATGAAGTCAAAGTAATATCTTTACTCAAAAAAAGGGGCAAAACAAGTCAAAACACTTCCACAAATAATAGTAATCTCTCACCAACGTTTCGGTCCCAATTCAGGACCTTTCTCAAGGTGTCCAACAATCCAGCTGTGTCACAGAGTCAGAAATGTGCAATATACATGAAGTGGAATATATATATAAATAATATAATATAATATGGATGCAGCAGATAAATCTGCGCACTCTGAGGTAATTTGCTCCGTTGCCTTCCCAAATCAATGTGTAAACGTGCAAATGTCCAAAAGGAGCAGGCGGCACTCGGAGGCTTGCAAATAGAAGAAATTTATTCTATTTGCAAGTCTCCGAGTGCCGCCAGCTCCTTTTGGACATTTGCACATTATATATATATATATATATATATGCATGCATGTTGAGTATCTCTTGTACAAAATTCGAAATCACACATTTTTGGGGTCCCCTACTGACATAATGACACATATATATAGATATTATATTATATATCTACATAATATATCTATATATATATATATATATATATATATATATATATATATATATATATATATATATATATATATATACACATAATATATAACATATATGTTATTACCTCAGTTGGGGACCCATAAATGTGGGATTTTGGGTAAGGGATACTCAACGTGTGTGTGTGTGTGTGTGTGTGTGTGTGTGTGTGTGTGTGTGTGTGTATATATATATATATATATATATATATATATATATATATATATATATATATAGGCGTGAGAGTAATCCGCAGCACACGGTAATAAATGCAAACGAGAGATAGCAGAATAACTGCAACGTTTCGATATTTATTATATCGTCTTCAGGCACAACAACAATACAAACATACAACTAACCTTATATCCCGTCTCACCCACATGGCAGGGATCGCGTCCAGAAACAGGGGGGGGACGCACAGAAGTGACGTCATCACCACCCGTCCGTTGCTATGAATCCGAGCCAAACAATAACATTAAAAACAAGATAAAATCGGCTGATAGTTACAAACAGAAACATTCTATGGGAGTATAATAAGTAACATATCAAAATGAGATATACACAATGGCATATAACAAAATCCAATGAGCATTTTAAATACACGCAGATATGCCTGAAAACTCCTTCAAACCCTTGGGAGATAAGGTTTGTAAACGGTGAATCCACCGAGCCTCACATTTCAACAATTTAGAGGCACGATCGCCCCGTCTTAAATCTATTGGTATATGATCAATGATCATGTACCGTAATGTAGCCAAACTGTGCCCCGCCTGCATAAAATGACGGGCCACTGGTTGGTCACTATGGTTAGTAGTAATAGCTTGTCTAATCACATATCTATGAGTAGCCATACGTTCTCGTAGGGTGCGCTCAGTCTTCCCTACATAACTGAGTCCGCAAGGGCATGTGATAAGATACACAATAAAACGTGTAGTGCAAGATAACCGGTGTCTGATATAAAATTTCATATAGGTATGTATGTAGTATGGAGAGCGCTCAAATAAATGTCTCTTTACAGTATCTCTAGGATGTTCCTTCAATTTTGGTTTAGCCATGGAGAGATGTATATGTCTGAAAAAAACCCTCTCACCAAAAATCACCCAGACAACCGCGTCACTTGTTAGTCTGTAATTTCCAGATATTTATTAAAAATCTTTAAAAGTGTTGTTATATGTCTTATATGTTGTTATATGTCTCTTACATTAGTCTTAACAGTCGTGGGGATGCCTGTTTACCCACTGTGTTTAAGACCATCATCCAACGCGTTTCGTCTATCCAGACTTCCTCAGAAGTGTTTTGACATGTAAGAGCGATGTCCTAACTGTAGATTTGTAAAATTGGAAAAAATGTCCATAAAAGCACACCTAAAAATCTAAATATTAGTGTCCTAAACTTGATGAAAGGTCCATACATAGGATTTCCAGTTACCTTGTAGTTAACGTGCAGAAAACTCCAGAAAGTTCTTAAAAGACTTTTCTTATTTTGTTAGCTGTGTGCACACAGCAAAAAAATAAGCTGCAAAAATAAGAAAAGTTATACACAATAGACCGTGCATATTGATAGGTGGGAAAGGCGAGCTACTGTAGATATCCCTGATAACACCTTTTTGTGAAGCTGGTAAGACTTTAATTTAATTATTGCTGCACTAACATCACTGATAAGTGTCTGGCATCACTAAATGACTTCTTTTATATTGGCTGTGGATGCAACAACAAATAGTTGTGATCTATTATCACAGATGTAACAGTGATTACGAACTGGCTATTTGCACTCTGGCTGTAAACTATCAGATAATCATCCTCAACTCTGGACTATTTTTAGATTATCATCAGGTGGGAACCGCACTTTTATCCAGTTTTATGCAGGCATAGTTAGATACATTAATTACTGTGGCCACAGACATACAGTATAGACACTGTATTTGACGTACCACCTGTGAGTTTATCTATTGTACTGTACATCTATACCATAATTATTTGTTTTAATATGAAGTAAGATTATATATATATATTTATGATTGATATTTACTAAGGTCAGACTCGCTGGCAGCGCTTTATGGGGCAG
The DNA here is from genome assembly GCF_028390025.1 of Pseudophryne corroboree. NCBI lineage: Eukaryota > Metazoa > Chordata > Amphibia > Anura > Myobatrachidae > Pseudophryne > Pseudophryne corroboree. The sequence goes on from NC_086450.1 coordinate 413,874,861, forward strand.
ATGTGTTAAGCCTGGAGAAGGGATAAAGAAGTGATAAGTGCAAGGTGATAATGCACCAGCTAATCAGCTCCTAACTGTCATTTTTTAAATCTGTAATGATTGGCTGGTGCGTTGTCACCTTGCACTTATCACTGCTTTATCACTTCTCCAGGTTAATACATCTGCCCCTATGTTCTTAATTTACGTTGAAATGGGAAACTTTGAAATCAATTTAAAACAAAACCTCAAGTTTTAAAAGAATATTTAGCAAGTAAATGTTCATTTAATACTCTGTCGATTCAGCCTTTAAACCATTATTTTCTATTACTTTTTCTAATTGTTCAACACAGGAGAATATGTAGGTGCTATACAATTGAATGATTGGTATAAGTAATACTATCTGGGCTATTTATGTGTGTGTTTTCATGTGGAAATGAGTTAGGTGACTATGAAATGACATGAGACAGTACTGTCCGCTAGTGATATTACTTTTATTGTTCCAGCACAGACTGTAGCGCTTTAATAATTGTTTCTGGCCCCACAGGATGGAAAAACTGGAATTCTTAGATGAGAAGGAGTTACTGGAGCAATTGCTTCTTCATTACTGTATCAGCTGGGGAAGTAAAGATGCACAGAAATTGGGTAAGAGCTTTGTGTGAGAGCGTCTTGGCTAATTGCCACTAACATTTCTTTGTGGGAACTTTGCATTAGGACTGTGAAGATGGTAACTCTTTAATCCATGGTCTCGCTCACTAATATAAAAGATACAAAAACAAATCTGTGTATCACTTTGTGTGTAGCCGTATAACTATACTTGTACTACACCTAGAGTAGAATGCCTTAAATATGACCACCAGTCACACAGAGGGAGGAGATGTATCAAATCTTGAAGAGAGATAAAGAGAAGACGTTGCCCATAGCAATTATCAGCTTCTGTCATTTAGCTAGACTTTGAAATGTGAAATGACAGTTATTGACGGGGAGTTGTCTCCTTCCCACGGGAGGAACCCAGATAAGGAGGCCATACACTGATATATCTCACTGGGGAGGTATGGGCAAATGTCTCCTCTCCATGAAGGAACTCGGATACCGTGAAAATACACTGTGATATATCTCACTGATGAGGACCTGGGAATTGTCTCCTCTCCAGGGGAGGAACACAGACATCGTGGCCATACACTGATATATCTCACTGGGGAGAAATGGACAAATGTCTCCTCCCATGGTGAGGAATTCAGATACAGTGGCTACACATTGTTCAGTATCTTACTGGGGAGGAACGGGAAATTGTCTTCTCCCCAGCAGAGGAACCCAGATACTGTGGGCATACACTGTTATATATTTCACTGATGAGAAACTGGGAATTTTCTCCTCTTCAGAGGTGGAACCCAGACATTGTGGCCACAGGTGAGATATGAGAATTGTCTCCTCCCCAAGGGAGGAACCCAGCTATAGTGGCCATACACTGATGTATCTCACTGGGGTGGAATGGGGAATTGTCTCTTCCCCACGGGAAGAACCCAGGTATCATGGCCATATACTGTGATAAATGTCATTGGGCAGGAATGGGAATGGTCTTTTCCCCAGGGGAGGAACCCAGATATCATGGCCATACACTGATGTATCTCACTGGGGAAGAATGGGGAATTGTCTCTTCCTCACGGTAAGAACCCAGATATCATGTGGCCATCACTGTGCGATATCTCTCTGCATGGCCATGATATCTGATTGTTCTTAGGCTGTCAGATAAATTGTCGGTTTGACAGTGTATGCCAAGCATTTGACCTTGATTGGTTTCTTGGGGGTAACTATTCCACTTTATCTTTTTCCAATGCTGGATATATCTCCCATAGAACAGAATATGTTTCTGAAGTGCGCATATACAGTATTAGCACAGAAAGATCTAGTTTGTTTGAAATGTCTTTGAGCCCCTATTAAACATCCGTGCTCCTGCTGCTGGCATTGCAAGGTGCTGCTGACCTACTAAGATAGGAAGGTGGATATTTAGGAGAAATGTCACCTCATCTGCCGCACTCATCTTACATAGACTCGGCAGTGTCGCCTGTACCCCGTTGTTTCATGCATGGTCAGGATGAAGGTGTTACCACAGTCTCGTTCTTTCCTTCCCAGGTCTGGCAGAAATAAAATTTTGACGACACTGAAAAGGGGGCACCAGTTGTGGTTCTTGCTGGAACAGCTCTGTTTATGACGTTGACTGATGAAGGGGAGAGACGTTTGGTTTCTTCCTATTTTGGGGACAAGAGAACAAGACGGTCTGACGTGATTGCACTGATGCCATCGGCCATGTGGGACACTCTGTTTGTACTGTTTTAAATAAATTTCAGTTCTTTGGGACGTTTTGTGCTCCTACATTAACGGGTTACATTTATTGTAACACACACACACACACACACAAACTCATGACTGCCTGTAAAGTGCAAATTAATTCACAGCTTCTTTGTGTCTGTATTACATTTTCTTTTTCGTCCACTAGGGGGCTCAGGAGAAGCTCAATGCTGTGTATAGGCTGGGCTGTGAGCGGGCTGGCACCAAAAGGGTTACTTTAAAGTACCCAGCAGGCCTTGCCGCCATTGTCCTCTATACCCTGCCCCTGTCCCCGAGCCCGCCAGTATTTTTTTGGTGCCAAGGCAGGAGCACGGCACCTCTCAACTAGGAGCTGTTTCTAAACAGCTAGATTACTTTTTTTTTTTCTTTTGATTAGTTAGCGCCGCAGCGCAAGAGAGCGGGATGCTGGCGCACTTAGCTCCCAGCATGCCCGCTCCAACACCCAGCGTCCATGGGCGGCAGCGTCGGTAACTGGGCCTGGGTCCTCTGCCGCGGGACAGCTAGGCAGCGCTACGCCTCCTCCCGCAGCCGTGTTCGGACTTGGAGGGTGAGTTGACCGGCACCCTGCGATCCCCTCCCGCTGAGCGGAGACAGTGGGAGGGCAGATGAGTGGGGGCCCAGGTGCACTGCGTCTTATTCCACTAGACCACCAGGGCAATAGCCGCAGGGCAGGTGGGCAAGGTCCCTGGGGTCCATCACCTGAGGGGGAGGGTGTCCAGCCTGTCACCCCTGCCCCACCTCTGGTGCTCACTGGTAGCTTTTCTCAGGGTCTGCTCCAGGGCTGTTCCTCCTCCCTCCTCTCTCAGTCCCTCCCAGAAAATGCTGAGAAGCCATTTTAACTCACATGCTGGCTGGAAGTTGCTGAGAGAGGAAGGTCTGGCCACATTCTCCCCTGTACCCCGCTCCAGTGGCCGGGTTCAGCCTTTTTCTCCTGCCTACTGGTATACCATAGGACAGTTGAGTATCTTGGCCCACTTTTTCCTGTTTTATTTCAAGCATTGTGTGGTTTAGTGTGTGTGGGTGTGCTACTATAGTACATGTGGTTGGCTTCACGTCCCTTACACGGAGCCTAGGTCTGCAGGGGTGCCCCACTGACCGGCCTAGCTTACTTACTGTGTAATTTACCTGTGTTTGTGTGCTTACTCATTGTCACCCTTGAATTGTATACAAGTGTGTCTCTGTTTCGTTTAAGAATGTCATCCAGAGGCAAAAAGCTTGCTACACCTGAGCCTCCCACTTGTCGTGTTGTGTGTTGCAATGTTCTCTCTTCACAGGAGTCTGAGGACCTGTGCACTGCATGAGCAGGAGCTCCACCATGCGCTGAACCTGCAACTGTCCTACAGGAACCGGCTTGGGCGACCGCCCTCACACAGGTTATGTCGCAACTGGTGGATCGTTTAGTTACGCCACAAGTTTCGCCACTGGATCCAGCACCTCCTGGTTCCTCTACAACAGGTCAGTCCTATCCGCTTCCTCCTCCCCAGGTTGAACCACCTTGGGTTCACACATTTGCTCAGTCGGTTCAGGGCCTTTCTCAGTCCTCAACCTCCATGCAACAACTTATGGATAGGTACAGACATCCCAGACAGGCTCATGCCTCTAGCGACACCGCTACACCTCTCTGACTGGGATTCAGAGTTAGAGTCCCCTCATTGAGATCAGGAGAGCGGGTCAGGGGGTTCTGATCTGGACACCTCTTCCGGTCTAGAAGACTCCCTTTCGGTGGCAGAGGAGGAAGCCCTGATCAAGCAAGTACATCTGGTCCTGGATATTGGACACGAGGATCCGGGTCCCACGTCCAAGACACCGGTTTTCAAAAAAACGTAGAAAGATTCCACACAATTTCCCTCCTCAGCACAATTGGAGGATATGGTGGAAGGAGCTTGGGCCAAATCAGATAAAGGGTACAGCTCTCCAAACAATATCAGTTATTCTACCCGTTTCCGTCTAAGGACAGGTCCAAGTGGGAGAGCCCCCACCCCCCCCCCCCCCCCACCCCACCAGTGGACGCACATGTGGCACGCCTGGTACGTTCATCAGTTCTGCCAATTCCAGATACCTCTTCTCTCAAAGATCCCATGGATCGTAAGTTAGACATGTTCCTCAAAACAGCTTGCACACATGCAGTTGCAATTACCAGGCCGGCGTTGGCCTCGACTTGGATAACTAAGGCTATAGCTTGTTGGACGGAACAACTGCACCAGGGTCTGGCGACTACTGTTAGTAGAAAACAGTTGTTGGTCCTGGTGGGGAATATTCAAAAGGCAAATCCCTAACTTGGTGAGGCAGCTCTGGATACAGCTATCCTTACGTCTTAAGGTTTCAGCTTCAGCGGTTGCGGTCAGACACTCCTTATGGCTCCGTACTTGGTGTTCCGGCGCATCCTCCAAGTCAGTTCTGGAAACTTTACCTTTTGCAGGAGATACCTTGTTCGGCAAGGAATTATATGACATTGTAACCTCACTAGCGATCACTAAAACTGCCTTCCTTCCGTCGGCAGCAGCCCCTAAACCAAAACCTTCCTTTCGCCCCTTTCATTTTAAAGCAAGGGCTAAGGGCCAGGCCTCCTCCCGTTAGCAGGCCCTGGCAAAAGGTTCCAAGTCTCGCACAAAACAGCCTTGGGCTACCAGACACCCAACCACCAAACCCGCCGACAATCCTGCGGCATGATGGGACGGGCCTCCCCCTTGAGGATCCCAGGGTGGGGGGCCTACTGCTGTCCTTTGCCCCACGATGGTTGGACATCACGATGGAAGCCTGGGTCAGGAAACTTGTCACTCATGGCTATGCCCTGACGTTTTGGCGCCGCCCTTCAAGGAGATTCTTCATGACTGGTCTCCCGGGGGATCCCGGAGAGGCAGCAGCGCTACAACAATCAGTTGGCTACCGTCTCGCCGCCAAGGTCATCGTTCCAGTACCAACGGAACATCAGGGACGAGGTTTTTACACTTCGCTCTTTTTGGTTCAGAAGCCGGACGCTTCGTATCGACCCACTCTCAACCACTAGAAGTTGAATATTTACCTACAGGTCCCCAAATTCTGCGTGTAATCTCTCAGAACTATAATCTTGGCTCTGGAACCTGGGGATTATATGGCATTCCTGGATATGCAGGATGCATATTTGCGTATTCCAATTCGTCCATGCCATCAGCGGTATCACCAGTTTGCAATCAAGGACAGTCATTACCAATTTCAAGCCTTGCCTTTTGGCCTATCCGCAGCTCCACGAGTCTTCACAAAAGCTATGGCAGTGATTGCTGCCCATCTCGGACGCACCGGAATACGGATACTACCCTACTTAGATGACCTGCTTCTGGGACAGTCCAGGAGACGCTCTCGGAACACATACACTCAGCAGTGGAGATTCTACAATCTCACGGCTGGAAATTAACTGGAAAAAATCATCCTTGATGCTCTTGCAGACGATCCTTCATTTAGGGGCGTTGTTAAATTCCAAAGTCCAGCGAGGGTTCCTGCCTCTGGACAAGATCCAGGTCATTCAGACCAGAATCCGAACACTTCTCCATCTGTGCACCGTATCGGTTCATGCTTGTATGTGAATTTTGGGTTCAATGGTGGCGGCGTTCTACATGGAGGAGCACACTCTGTTCCTCTCTCGCCTTCTGCAATTGGAGGTCCTTCGCAAATGAGACTGTTCTCCTCTCCACATTCGCTCACAGACCGTTGTCCTCACCCCAGAGGTTCGGCTATCATTGATGTGGTGGTTCCTACAAGCCAATCTCGACAAGGGATGACCCTTTTGGATTCAAGACTGGACCGTGATCACCACCGACGCCAGTCTTCAAGGGTGGGGAGGAGTTTCGGAGACTCACACGTTCCAAGGTCGCTGGACTACCTGAGAAAGCGAGCTCCCCATCAGTGTCTTGGAATTAAGAGCAATACTAAACACGTTACTTTCAGCTCAATCTCTCCTCTGCGGCTGGCCAGTCGGACAACACAACGGCAGTGGCATACATCAACCGCCAGGGCGGCACTCGAAGTCGAGGGGCCATGCAAGAGGTAACCAAGATTTTCCTGTGGGCCGGGCACAATCTTCCGGCACTGTCAGCGGTGTTCATTCCAGGGGTACTCCAACTGGGAAGCGGACTTCCTAAGTCGACAAGACGTTCACTAGGGAAAGTGGAAACTCCACCCGGCAGTGTTCGACCAGTTGGTGTCTCGGTTGGGAATGCCGTACATAGACCTCATGGCATCCCACCACAGCAGGCAGGTCCGCCGGTTCGTCTCTTGCACGAGAGATCCTCAAGCATTCCTGGTGGATGCCCTAACAGCCCATTGGTTGTTTCCCCTGGTGTATGCCTTTTCTCCGGTTTCCATGATTCTCAGACTCCTCTGGAAATTCAAGCAACAGGGAGGCATGCTGATCCTAGTGGTTCCAGATTGCCCACTTCGCCCATGGTATGCGGATCTTCTCAATCTGTCCATAGACACCCCGTGGCGTCTCCCAGTATGCCGGACCTTCTGTCACAGGGACCCTGTGTACATCCAGACCCCAGCCGCCTCGCTTTGACGGCGTGGCTATTGAGTCATCCATCCTAAGACAGAAGGGGTTTTCCAGGACGGTCATCAAAACAATGCTTAATGCCAGGAAAGCATTGTCTGCAGGCTCTATCACCGCATCTGTAAAGCATACTTTTCCTGCTGCACAACCCGTCACTTCAGCCAGTGGTCTTTTCGATTGCCTCGACTTTTGGCCTTTCTCCAGTCAGGTATAGATCTGGGACTCTGGTTGTCGTCCTTGAAGGTTCAGATCTCGGCACTCTCAAAAACAATTTGCGAGCATTCCAGACGTCAAAACTTTCCTTCAGGGAGTGCTTCATGTGCAGCCGCCATTTGTACTTCCAGTAGCTCCGTGGGACCTTTCCCTGGTCCTCAGGGCATTGCGTACGGCTCCCTTTAAACCCATGGACTCTGCTGATCTATGTTGGATCACGTGGAAGACCTTGTTCCTTTTGGCTATCTCTTCCGCACGCAGAGTTTCTGATCTCAGTGCCTTATCCTCGCGCTCGCCCTACCTAGTGTTTCACTCAGACATGGCAGTCCTTCTTACTCGGCCAGGTTTCCTTCCTAAAGTAGTGTCTCGATTCCATCTGAATCAAGAAATCGTGGTGCCGGCCTTAACAGCGGCTCCTCCTGAGGAGGCTTCCTTAGATGTAGTCTGCGCTCTTCACATCTATGTAGACAAAATCAAAGATGTATGACGCTCGGACTCTCTGTTTATGTTACTGGGTTCCCACAAACGTGGGGTGGCCGGCGTCCAAACAGACCTTGGCCAGATGGCTTCGGTTGACTATTCAACACGCCTATACGGCAGCGAACCTTCCCCCACCTCTGGGGGTCAAAGCTCATTCCACACGTGCTGTGGGTCCTTCCTGGGCGGCCTCTCGTGAGGCTTCGGCTGAGCAGCTTTGTAAAGCTGCTATGTTGTCCTCTGCCCAGACCTTCATTAAGTTCTGTGCATTCGACAACATTGCGTCACATGACACTGCCTTCAGGCGTAGGGTCCTGAGCACAGTCCAGGAGCGTCCCCTCCCTTTGGGGGGACAGCTTTGGGGCGTCCCAGCATTGAGCTTCTCCTGTGCCCCCTAGTGGACGAAAATTTAAAAAAAGTATTTGTCTTACCTTGGTAAATCCTTTTTTTTGAGTCTATAGGGGGCACAGGATGCCCACCCTGACGCACCTGTCCTGCGGACCTGAGTTCCTGTGTGGGCGGTGTGTGGCCAACCATCTTTGCAGTGTCTCTGTGTGTGTGTGGTGTTCTTTCTTCCTCTCCTTAAGCTCTTGCCTTGGGCTTGCTGCTAAAACTTACGAGGGTGGGGTATAGAGGCAAGGCCTGCTGGGTACTTTTAAGTAACCCTTTTGGTGCCAGCCTGTTCCCAGCCCAACCTATACCTAGCATTGAGCTTCTCCTGTGTCCCCTATGGACTCAAAGAAAAGGATTTACCAAGGTAAGACATAAATCCTCTTTTACCAGGATGGAGCAGTATTGCACCGTACAAGGCTGTAATTTCTGCAGTGTTTTTACACTTGGTGGATAAAGCTCCTGCCAAGAAAAAGGCCTTTAAAACTGACCATTCAAATTCCATTATTTTAACTAGTGTAATAAGTCTGGTCTGGTGCTGGCTTGAGGTGATATTTAAAGTGGAGCAGACATTTAAGACTCTTCTATTAAAGGGAAGGTGTACGTACAGGAGCTATACACAGTATTCACTCATTTGGCCTTTATATATTTTAATTCCAGTTTGATTGTATGAAAATATTCAATCTCCATTTTGACTTGGCAATGTAGGATATTGTTTTTTTTTTTTTTTGTATTTAACCTTTACTTTGCTGAGGTTTCACTCCTGTGCTGAGCCTGTTGTGGCAGTGTTTGGTCGTTTACTTTCAAGTATTGGTATCTGTCATTTGTTTGTGCCGTAACCACACAAACGATACCTTGTTTATTTTTAGGAGACTGGGTTTTTAAAAAAACACCACTGTGTGTACGTGTAATAGGGTCAGAGTTTGCAGGACGTGCGGGATGTCAGACGAGTATGGTTGTATTTTGAAAGCAGCAGTCCTTTACAAGGCAAAACTTGTAAATGTTTGCCACTTTAAAAATATGGCTATTCTTAATTGTCATCCCCCACACTGACATGGGAAAGATCAATTACCCAACTTCAACTTTCATTGAAATTGCGGGAAAGTGAATTTAAAAGTAAAATAAATATTTTGTGGTTCTTGTGTTGGCATCCGTTACCTTTCCAATATGCCAAAAAGACGGGTAAGTCATTTAGGTTTTTATAATAAGTTTTTTTATTTTATTTTTTGCTCTTTCTTCTTTTACTGTTTAGCGCTACTGTATGTTGAATGAAGTGCACAATTTGTGTAGTCAAACAAAAATAGGCAAGCTACTGCACTATTTAAAGGGTCCCCTGAGTTTAATCGAGCTAATATATAGGATACATCTGGGCATTATAACCTCAATCTCTATCGCTTTCTGTAAGGTAGGCTGCTGTTGTCTTGTGATCACCAAATAATAGGTTCTAAGGGGCACCATAATTTGAAAAAGATGACTCCCCTCTTTCAAATAAGGCTACCATTGAGTTAGTTGTAGCCAGGAATGGGGAGAGCCATGCCTCATTCCTGAACTTCTTGAATGCCTTATGTTTATGGGATAGGGTATTATTGCTTGGTGACAGGGCCAGACTAAGGCTGGTGGGGGCCTCCATTACTATAATTTCTGGCAAATACCCCTGAGCAACCTCCCCCCCCCCCCCCTTCCCCGCAGCACAGATACCCCCCCTCACCCTTACACGGACCTCCACAGAACAGCAACCTAGCCAGGGACAGCGTGCCAGAGCAGCAGACGTGGGCAGCTCAGAGTCTGTGTCTCGCAGGATTTTACTTCACTAGACTGACTGTAGACTGAGGAGCTCCTCGGCAGCTGCTGTTACTGAACAGCTGAGCCTTCAGAGGGAGACTACTCCACTTCAAACAGCAGTGTGTAGGGGCCCCTGGATGACTTCCCCTGTCGCCCCTCCCTTAATCCGGCCCTGCCTTCTGATCACCAGACAATAACCTGTAAGAGGCCACATTGTTTGAAAGAAGGGACTCTGCCATTTCAAGTAGAGTCCCACTATGGGGCATATTCATTTAGTGCCAGTTCTTTCGTTCAGGCGAAAAACTGCACTTTTCGGCTGTTTATAGGTAGAATTTACATTCGACTGGAGGAAAAAACCTTCACGAACGAAAACCACATGGATTGGCGATTTTGCCACAGATCTACGTGTTTTGGCAAATTTGCGGGTGTTTTCACTCCATTTTTGGGTCCATTTTTGCCCATGCCGATTCGTCCCAAAACCCCCCCCGAAAAAGGCATGGGCGAAAAGTGACTCCAAAATGGGTGAAAACGCCCGCAATTGAATACACTAATGTCAAATTAGTGCCGTTTTTTTCGGCTAGCTGAAGAAACCGGCACTAAATGAATACGCCCCCACAGTATGTCTGTGAGTGCCAGAATAGGGAGTGTCTCATTACCCTTAAGTATTTTTACAATACAGTTGAAGGGCACCAGCAAGCAATGTGATGACTTCTTACAACAATGCTATGATGTCATTTATGTGTCACGTCTTCCGCTGACCCCCAAACACCCCCATGTGCTTGGTTAAGTATTCATTTTACTTAGTTGCCCCTCTCCTCCAGTTGTGCCATATTTTATCCATTTCATTTTGATGCAATTGACAATTTGCTTTGAATATTCTTTGAAATTTATAATGAAACTTTTGCTTGGGAATACACTAACCAATTATGGACCTCTGGTTTATATAATTTTCTCTGACGTCCTAGTGGATGCTGGGAACTCCGTAAGGACCATGGGGAATAGACGGGCTCCGAAGGAGACTGGGCACTCTAAAAGAAAGATTAGGTACTATCTGGTGTGCACTGGCTCCTCCCTCTATGCCCCTCCACCAGACCTCAGTTAGATTTCTGTGCCCGGCCGAGCTGGATGCACACTAGGGGCTCTCCTGAGCTCCTAGAAAGAAAGTATATGTTAGGTTTTTTATTTTACAGTGAGACCTGCTGGCAACAGGCTCACTGCAACGAGGGACTAAGGGGAGAAGAAGCGAACCTACCTGCTTGCAGCTAGCTTGGGCTTCTTAGGCTACTGGACACCATTAGCTCCAGAGGGATCGACCGCAGGACCCGTCCTTGGTGTTCATTCCCGGAGCCGCGCTGCTGTCCCCCTTACAGAGCCAGAAGCATGAAGATGGTCCGGAAAATCGGCGGCAGAAGACTTCAGTCTTCACCAAGGTAGCGCACAGCACTGAAGCTGTGCGCCATTGCTCCTCATACACACTTCACACTCCGGTCACTGAGGGTGCAGGGCGCTGGGGGGGGGGCGCCCTGAGCAGCAATAAAAACACCTTGGCTGGCAAAATAATCACAATATATAGCCCCAGAGGCTATATATGTGATAATTACCCCTGCCAGAATCCATAAAAAAGCGGGAGAAAAGTCAGCGAAAAAGGGGCGGAGCTATCTCCCTCGGCACACTGGCGCCATTTTCTCTTCACAGTGTAGCTGGAAGACAGCTCCCCAGGCTCTCCCCTGTAGGTCTCAGGCTCAAAGGGTTAAAAAGAGAGGGGGGGCACTAAATTTAGGTGCAATATTGTTTATACAAGCAGCTATTGGGGAAAATTCACTCAGTGATAGTGTTTATCCCTACATTATATAGCGCTCTGGTGTGTGCTGGCATACTCTCTCTCTGTCTCCCCAAAGGGCTGTGTGGGGTCCTGTCCTCAGTCAGAGCATTCCCTGTGTGTGCGCGGTGTGTCGGTACGGCTGTGTCGACATGTTTGATGAGGAGGCTTATGTGGAGGCGGAGCAGATGCCGATAAATGGGATGTCGCCCCCTGGGGGCCGACACCAGAGTGGATGGATAGGTGGAAGGTATTAACCGACAGTGTCAACTCCTTACATAAAAGGCTGGATGACGTAACAGCTATGGGACAGCCGGCTTCTCAGCCCGCACCTGCCCAGGCGTCTCAAAGGCCATCAGGGGCTCAAAAACGCCCGCTCCCTCAGATGGCAGACACAGATGTCGACACGGAGTCTGACTCCAGTGTCGACGAGGTTGAGACATATACACAATCCACTAGGAACATCCGTTACATGATCCCGGCAAAAAAAAAAAAAAAAAATGTGTTACACATTTCTGACATTAACCCAAGTACCACTAAAAAAGGGTTTTATGTTTGGGGAGAAAAAGCAGGCAGTGTTTTGTTCCCCCATCAAATGAGTGAATGAAGTGTGAAAAAGCGTGGGTTCCCCCGATAAGAAACTGGTAATTTCTAAAAAGTTACTGATGGCGTATCTTTTCCCGCCAGAGGATAAGTTACGCTGGGAGATATCCCCTAGGGTGGATAAGGGGCTCACACGTTTGTCAAAAAAGGTGGCACTGCCGTCTTAGGATACGGCCACTTTGAAGGTACCTGCTGATAAAAAGCAGGAGGCTATCCTGAAGTCTGTATTTACACACTCAGGTACTAGACTGAGACCTGCAGATAGTGCTGCTGCAGCGTGGTCTGTAACCCTGTCAAACAGGGATACTATTTTGCGAACATAAGTCGTCGTCGCATATAGGAGGGATGCACAGAGGGATATTTTGCCGGCTGGCATCCAGAATTAATGCAATGGCCATTCTGTCTGGAGGGTATTAGAGACCCGACACTGGACAGGTGATGCTGACTTTAAAAGGCACATAGAGCCTTATAAGGGTGAGGAATTGTTTGGGGATGGTCTCTGGGACCTCGTATCCACAGCAACAGCTGGGAAGAAAAATTTTTACCTCAGGTTTCCTCACAGCCTAAGAAAGCACTGTATTATCAGGTACAGTCCTTTCGGCTTCAGAAAAGCAAGCGGATCAAAGGCGCTTCCTTTCTGCACAGTGACGAGGGAAGAGGGAAAAAGCTGCACCAGTCAGCCAGTTCCCAGAATCAAAATTCTTCCCCCGCTTCCTCTGAGTCCACCGCATGACGCGGGGGCTCCACAGGCGTAGCCAGGTACGGTGGGGGGCCGCCGCAAAAATTTCAGCGATCAGTGGGCTTGCTCACAGGTGGGATCCCTGGATCCTTCAAGTAGTATCTCAGGGGTACAGGCTGGAATTCGAGGCGTCTCCCCCCCGCCGTTTCCTCAAATCTGCCTTGCCGACAACTCCCTCAGGCAGGGAGGCTGTGCTAGAGGCAATTCACAAGCTGTATTCCCAGCAGGTGATAGTCAAGGTGCCCCTACTTCAACAAGGACGGGGTTACTATTCCACACTGTTTGTGGTACCGAAACCGGACGGTTCGGTGAGACCCATTTTAAATTTGAAGTCCTTGAACACATACATAAAAAAATTCAAGTTCAAGATGGAATCGCTCAGGGCGGTTATTGCAAGCCTGGAGGAGGGGGATTACATGGTATCCCTGGACATCAAGGATGCTTACCTACATGTCCCCATTTACCATCCTCACCAGGAGTACCTCAGATTTGTGGTACAGGATTGCCATTACCAATTCCAAACACTGCCGTTTGGACTGTCCACGGCACCGAGGGTCTTTACCAAGGTAATGGCAGAAATGATGATACTCCTTCGAAAAAAGGGAGTTTTTAATTATCCCGTATTTGGACGATCTCCTTATAAAGGCGAGGTCCATGGAGCAGTTGTTGGTCGGAGTAGCACTATCTCGGGAAGTGCTACAACAGCACGGATGGATTCTATACATTCCAAAGTCACAGCTGGTTCCTACCACACGCCTGCTGTTCCTGGGGATGGTTCTGGACACAGAACAGAAAAAAAAGTGTTTGTCCCGCAGGAGAAAGCCAAGGAGCTGTCATCTCTAGTCAGAGACCTCCTGAAACCAAAACAGGTATCGGTGCATCACTGCACATGAGTCCTGGGAAAAATGGTAGCTTCTTACGAAGCAAAATTCCATTCGGCAGGTTCCATGCAAGAACCTTTCAGTGGGACCTCTTGGACAAGTGGTCGGAATCGCATCTTCAGATGCATCGGCTGATAACCCTGTCTCCAAGGACCAGGGTATATGTACTGTGGTGGCTGCAGAGTGCTCATCTTCAAGAGGGCCGCAGATTCGGCATACAGGACTGGGTCCTGGTAACCACGGATGCCAGCCTTCGAGGCTGGGGGGCAGTCACACAGGGAAGAAATTTCCAAGGACTTTGGTCAAGTCAGGAGTCGTCCCTACACATAAATATTCTGGAACTGAGGGCCATTTACAATGCCCTAAGTCTGGCAAGGCCTCTGCTTCAAAACCAGCCGGTACTGATCCAATCAGACAACATCACGGCAGTCGCCCATGTAAACCGACAGGGCGGCACAAGAAGCAGGATGGTGATGGCAGAAGCCACAAGGATTCTCCGATGGGCGGAAAATCACGTCTTAGCACTGTCAGCAGTGTTCATTCCGGGAGTGGACAACTGGGAAGCAGACTTCCTCAGCAGACACGACCGACACCCGGGAGAGTGGGGACTTCATCCAGAAGTCTAACAACTGTTGGTAAACCGTTGGGAAAGGCCACAGGTGGACATGATGGCGTCCCGCCTAAACAAAAAACTAGATATTGCGCCAGGTCAAGGGACCCTCAGGCAATAGCTGTGGACGCTCTAGTGACACTGTGGGTGTACCAGTCGGTTTATGTATTCCCTCCTCTGCCTCTCATACCAAAGGTACTGAGAATAATAAGAATACGAGGAGTAAGAACGATACTCGTGGTTCCGGATGGGCCAAGAAGAGCTTGGTACCCAGAACTTCAAGAAATAATATCAGAGGACCCATGGCCTCTACCGCTCAGACAGGATCTGCTACAGCAGGGGCCCTGTCTGTTCCAAGACTTACCGCGGCTGCGTTGGACGGCATGGCGGTTGAATTCCGGATCCTAAAGCAAAAGGGCATTCCGGAGGAAGTCATTCCTACGCTGATAAAAGCCAGGAAAGAAGTAACCGCAAACCATTATCACCGTATTTGGCGAAAATATGTTGCGTGGTGTGAGGCCAGGAAGGCCCCAACAGAGGAATTTCAGCTGGGTCGTTTTCTGCACTTCCTACAGTCAGGAGTGACTATGGGCCTAAAATTGGGTTCCATTAAGGTCCAGATTTCGGCTCTGTCGATTTTCTTCCAGAAAGAACTGGCTTCACTGCCTGGAGTTCAGACATTTTGTAAAGGGAGTGCTACATATTCAGCCCCTTTTTTGTGCCTTCTGTGGCACCTTGGGATCTCAACGTGGTGTTGAGTTTCTTAAAATCACATTGGTTTGCGCCACTTAAAACTGTGGATTTGAAATATCTCACGTGGAAAGTGGTCATGTTATTGGCCTTGGCTTCGGCCAGGCGTGTGTCAGAATTGGCGGCTTTGTCATGTAAAAGCCCTTATCTGATTTTCCATATGGATAGGGCAGAATTGAGGACTCGTCCCCAGTTTCTCCCTAAGATGGTATCAGCTTTTCACTTGAACCAACCTATTGTAGTGCCTGCAGCTACTAGGGACTTGGAAGATTCCAAGTTACTGGACGTAGTCAGGGCCTTAAAAATTTATATTTCCAGGACGGCTGGAGTCAGGAAAACTGACTCGTTTTTTATCCTGTAGGCACCCAACAAAATAGGTGCTCCTGCTTCTAAGCAGACTATTGCTCGCTGAATTTGTAGCACAATTCAGCTGGAGCATTCTGCGGCTGGATTGCCGCATCCTAAATCAGTAACAGCCCATTCCACGAGGAAAGTGGGCTCATCTTGGGCGGCTGCCCGAGGGGTCTCGGCTTTACAACTTTGCCGAGCTGCAACTTGGTCAGGGGCAAACACGTTTGCTAAATTCTACAAATTTGATACCCTGGCTGAGGAGGACCTTGAGTTCTCTCATTCGGTGCTGCAGAGTCTTCCGCACTCTCCCGCCCGTTTGGGAGCTTTGGTATAATCCCCATGGTCCTTACGGCGTTCCCAGCATCCACTAGGACGTCAGAGAAAATAAGATTTTACTCACCGGTAAATCTATTTCTCGTAGTCCGTAGTGGATGCTGGGCGCCCATCCCAAGTGCGGATTGTCTGCAATACTTGTATATAGTTATTGCCTAACTAAAGGGTTATTGTTGAGCCATCTGTTGAGAGGCTCAGTTATATTTCATACTGTTAACTGGGTATAGTATCACGAGTTATACGGTGTGATTGGTGTGGCTGGTATGAGTCTTACCCGGGATTCAAAATCCTTCCTTATTGTGTCAGCTCTTCCGGGCACAGTATCCTAACTGAGGTCTGGAGGAGGGGCATAGAGGGAGGAGCCAGTGCACACCAGATAGTACCTAATCTTTCTTTTAGAGTGCCCAGTCTCCTGCGGAGCCCGTCTATTCCCCATGGTCCTTACGGAGTTCCCAGCATCCACTACGGACTACGAGAAATAGATTTACCGGTGAGTAAAATCTTATTTTTTTTTCTATTTGTGTCGAACAAACAGACTTTAACATACAATGTATATAATATGAACATTTGTGATATAACATAGGACAACATAAAATAACTTGAATCCGTAAACTACATAATGTCTGTTTAGCCAATATAGTAGAAATAAACAGTAATGATTAAACTATTGTTCCAGGCAATGTATTTTGAAGCCTTTAACCATAGTCCTTATATGAAATGTTAGACTTATTTTATTTATACCAGATGGTGGTATTTTAAAATACTTTTTAATGTAAGTAAATTGAGTGAGTAGTGACTTCAGGGCTCTTGTTATAACGAATGAAGGAAAGTGTGAATCCACAGACAGGGTATGGTAAAAATAGGTCCTACTAATAGCAAAAATTAGTGCTGTCGGGATATATCACAATCAGTGGAGGCAAGCGGGCTCATAGGGACCACAGACAACAAAGAGTAGTTTGTTTGGGACTGTGCTGTAATGAATACAGGCATACTGGAATCCTTAGAAAGCATGTAGGTAAAATAGGGATCACTGACAGTATATAGTAGTGCGGTCAGGACTGGAAAGCAGGAATACACATACTAGGGATAGCTTGGGAAAAATTGGGACCACTGACTGCAAAGAGAAGTGCAGTCAGGACTGCGCCATAATGAATGGAGACAAGAGGCACTCCATAGACAGAATATGAGAAATGTAGGGATCAGTGACGGTAAAGAGTAGCGAGATGAGGTTCCCATCAAACTGGATGGCAGCAGCACCGTTCTGTGGCCCATATACTCTCAGTAGCCCGAGTCGGACCAACTTTCTTTAAAGCCAAGCATATTCTACTGCCCCATGAGCCGCTGGTAAATGTTAAATATCAAATATGATTTATTGATTACATTGAGTTATCATAATGCTGTGCATTTACCATACGTTACAGTGGTCACTATTTTCTTCAGATGCAAATCCTCTGTTATGTTTGCTTAAGATGGAAACTCAGCTACAAGTAAGAGGAAGCTCAGCTGGGGCATTATGGAATGTGGCCAGTGTGGGACGAGTTCTGCGATTCAGCTAATCTGTGGACTCACAACAGACTTGTGAAAAGCAAGATGGGATCACATGCTAATTGAGCATGCAGTAAAGATCAGTTTCCAAAGTTCAATCAATTTATAACCAGCCAAAGGTGCAACTAAGGGGATGAACAGTTCCCCAGAAGTGCACAATTCACAGGTGCTCTGCCAAGTGCCAAGAAAGCCCTAGTCTAAAAGTTGCAAGTCAGAAATAAAAAAAGAAAACAGTATTTGATGGCATAAATTTGCAAATCTAAAAGCCCCCGTGCATCTGCACAATTTCCTGATCTCCCGACGCTGGGTGCAAAATCAGGAATGTTCAGCAAGTTTAAAGATCTCATTTCCCCAATCCTGGCCTGAAAATGTTTGGGATCGTCAAATCAGGGATCTTAAAGATGCAGAATTTCCCTATTTCCCAGATTGATCGCCAATTCCAATAGTGGGGACTTTAAGTAAGCCAACCAAAGCTGTCTAGGTGGTCATGTCAACTGAATAGTCCTAACCGCTCATAAGTAGGACAGAACCTGCGCGTGTGCACTGGCTCCGGCAGCAGGGAATTAATGTTGCTGCGACCTGAATAACCCCCATAGTGTACACTTCATTTTCCTGTAGGTGCACCACCATATAAAAAACTGTAACAGACCCTTTTCTCCATTCTTGATGAAAAGGGCTCACACAATGTATAGTATGTATGTGTGTGTATGTATATATATATATATATATATATATATATATATATATATATATATATATATATATATTTATTTATATGTGTATATAAACTGTGTGTAAATATAAATAATATGTGACAGAATGGACTGTCCAAGGTCCATCCTGACAACGTTGTAGTACAGAATTGAACCGTACGCTATTGTTCTTAAACAGGGCCAGGTGTGATGTTTTATTCTGGACCAGTCACTAGACACTAATAACAGCATGCTGGGAGCAGCTGGAGTCCCTCTGAGGTCACAAAGGACTATTAGGGGTTAAACCACTGAGTGACTGGCTATCTTCCCCCATCACCAAGGGATTATCTGCATCAAGATCCCATTGTTCTCTCCTAGGACTGAGTCAGACACTGGGGCATGAGAATAGCAGGGGGTATCTCTTTTACAGACCATCATTGAGCTCTACCAAGCAGGGAGTACCTTTCCCTAAAACCACACTTTGCAAGAGGGACTTTGGTGGTGGGAATTGGAACCTTTTTTAAAAAAAGGAATGCAAGAGAGCTCCTGGGTGTGTGTGATTTTGGCTTGTAAAAGCTACTAGTCTTGGAGTCTCGGCTCCTGCCAGTGTGCTGTGGATTTTGCCTGGGAGCACTGTGGCGACTGGATTACAAACTTTTCTCCGGAATTGCAAACTTGTTGGCTCTGCTGTACGAACACTCCTTCAAACTCCTGTGACCCTGCACAATTATACTGCGTCTAGACAAGAGCATGTGAGAAAGTGCTGGGAAGTCTGACGGTAAACTGGTGTTTATTGGGATCTGTTGTTCTGGGGTTAATTTCAAATGTGTTTTATCTTATAGCTGATTTAGAGAGCTTGTACTAAGTAAATCTCTAATAAATACATTGTTTTATCTTTACCTGTCTCCTGTCTGTGTCACCTGACCCAGAAGTCCCGGAGTACACTGAGTTTATGCTCTAAAACTCCAGGTCTTCACAATTGGTGGCAAGCAGTGGGGTCATGCAGTCCCGTCTAGGAGGAAGAGCAAATCCCAGTAGTGGGGACAAGAATAGGGAGAATGCAGAGACCAGAGGCAACTCATGAACCATTGGAGCGGTGAATGAAAGCACTAGTGGACAGAGCTACCTCTAGGGAGAGGGCAGGAGTAATACAAACCGTGCTGGGGGGTAAATATCTACCCGGGAAGACCAGCTAGACAGGCAGTTCAAGAAGAAGAAAGCCACAGCTAAGATACGGGGATGTGCCCAGATTTAAGGAAGGAGAGACTGACATTGATACTCATCTGCAGGTTTTTGAGAAACTGATGACAGTGCACTAGATTGAGGAGGAGTGGGTTTGTTATGTGGGACCCAACTTAACGGGCAAAGCTCAGCAAGCCTATCAAGCTTTAGCAAATGAGGATGTGGGAAACTACCAACTGGTAAAGAAAGCCCTGCTAGCAAAATTCCAAGTCACCCCCGAATCTTATCAAACAAAATTCCGAACTCTAAATCGTGGTGGGGATGACTCCCATGCTGAATTTGCCAGACAACTGAAGAGAGCATGTCCGCAGTGATGGGATGGATGACGTGTATCCTGAATGAAGTGGTGCTGGAACAATTATTAAATAAAATGGCACCAGAGGTTCGAGAGTGAATGGCTGATCGTAAACCTCCAAACCCAGAGTCAGCAGCCTGAAAGGATACATCACCTAGGCACTCACTAGTGCAACAGGCCTATCCCCGCAGATGTTACAGATGTGATCAGGACCTTATGTGGAAGCTCGTCCTGCCCCAGTTAATGTGGTCTACCAACCAGTGGGGGATTTGAAAGGGAATATACTCATCCTCATGCACCAGAGGTGATGGATGGTGTATATGTGGTGGACCTGGTAGTGGGGGAGGGATGCCAAACTCTTAGAAACATGAAAGGTCATTTGCAGTCTGGGTGGAAGACTAGGAGGTCCAGGATTTGAGAGATTCAGGAGCCTCCCTTACCCTCATAGAACCTAACCTTGTGTCGGTAGACAAGATCTTGGAGGACCAAAGGGTTAGAATCGCCACAGCAGGGAATCAAGTTTAGGATATCCCAGTAGCTTGAGTGCATCTGGACTGGGGGACAGACCATGGCCCTGTGGATGTAGGAGATCTTATTGACCTGCCAGCAAAAGTCATTCTGGGAAATGATCTAGGACAGGGACTTGTCACACATTTTGTTCAAGTGGGGACCAGGAGCCAAGCCCGGAGAATGACCCCCTCAACTGAGACACTCTGCATCTTCTTCCACCCTGGGACCCGCTCTCACTGAGACCCAACACACTACTGCTTCCGAACCCAATCCACAGGTGGTGAGTATTATGTTTATGAATAGGGGTACAGCAGTTGACCTGGGGGAGGTAGATAGGATGGAATTCAGAAAGCTACAGAAAACTGACCCCACCTTAGCCAAACTTCGAAGTGCAGCGAATTGTGGGTTATCTGACTCGGAGGGGTAGAATGGGTGAACGGGTTGTTGTATAGAATTTCCCCTCATAGTGATGATCTGGACCACAGCAGTGCCTTAAAGCAATTGGTGGTTCCCCAAAAGTATCGAGCAGTTGTTGACCTTAGCCCATGACATCCCAGCAGTCGGACACTTTGGGGTCAGGAAAACTCTTGCTCGAGTTTTGAGAAGTTTTTTTTGGCCCAAGGTATCCCATGACATGAATCATTATTGAGCCTCTTGTGATATCTGTCAGAGGTTAGGAGATCTACCACAAAGTGCCCCTCTACATCCTTTACCTATAATCGGGGAACCCTTTCCGCGGGTGGCCGTAGATATAATCGGCCCTCTTAAGATTCCTAGTCATACAGGAAAAAGATATATTCTGTCTCTCATAGACTTTGCAACTCGATATCCCGAGGCTGCAGCATTCTCATCTATAGATGCTGAGCATGTAGCTCAGGCCGTGAGTGACATATTTAGTAGAATGGGCTATCCCCAAGAGATTGTAACGGATCAGGGGGCCTAATTTTAGGGGGAATTGTTAGACATTATGGGAGAAATGGGGAATACATCCCTTAAGGAGTACCCCCTATCACACACAGACTAATGGATTAGGTGAGAGGTTTAATAGAACCCTCAAACACCTGTGGCCGGCTTATGTGCAATCAGAGGGGAGGGACTGGGAAAATGCACTGCAGCAGCTCCTGGTTGCATATAGGGAAGTGCTACAAGACACTACTGGGTTTTCCCCCTTTCAATTGTTGTATGGCCGCAGGGTCGGGACCACTGGATCTAGTCCGTGAAAGCTGGGAAAGCGGTTTTATTGATCATGGTCAACCCATCCTGCAGTATGTAGCACAGATGCTGGAAAGGATGGCGAGGTTAATTGCCTTAACACAAACAAATCTCCAAGGGGCACAGGCCCGCCAATCTGAATGCCAGACTTGGGGAATTACACGAGGGTCAGAAAGTAATGGTGCTTATTCGTGTACATAAGAAAAAATTGCAGGCTACCTGGGATGGCCCTTACACTGTGGTAAAACAGTCAGGTCCAGTGAATTACATTGTTGCCCTGGATAAGGTTGGCCGACAAGTCAGGACTTTCCATAGTAATCATCTCAAAGCTTATGTGAAAAGAAATGTAGCAGAAATGGTAGTATGTTGTCCCCACATAGAGGCCTCTGAGTTAGACCCCTTACCTGATTTGTTAGAGGAATGCAAGAAGGGGCAAAGGATTGAAGGCAGTCCAGTATGAGGAAAAACTTAGTGTTGCTAAACGTCAGGACGTGGGGGAGGTGTTAATGGCCCAGGCTTTGCAATTTACATGTATTCCAGGGACCTCCACCCTCACTCAGCATGTGGTAGATACAGGGAAGGTCAAGCCCATCCGGCAAAAACCATACCAAGTCACGCCTGAGGTAGCAGACAGCCTCAAAAGGAAGATTGATGAGATGCTGGAGTTAGGGGTTATTGTGAAGTCCAATAGTCCATAGGCAGCCGGGGTAGTCTTAGTACCCAAGAAGGATGGGACCACCAGGTTCTGCATGAATTACTGATGTTTGAATGAGGTGACTGTCACAGATGCTTATTCCATGCCCTGGGTGGAAGGGTTGTTGGAGAGATTAGGGGGAGTCACCTATGTAACCACTCTAGATCTTAGCAAAGTATACTGGCAGGTCCCCTTAAATCCCGAGGCCAAAGAAAAATCTGTGTTTACCACTCCATTTGGGCTTTATCATTTTTTGGCTATGGCCTTTGGCATGACGAATGCCCCGGCCACTTTTCAAAGAGCTATAGATGTAATGCTGGAAGGGTGTCAGGATTTTGCACAAGCATACCTAGATGACATAGCTATATTTAGTTCTTGCTGGGAAGACCATCTTCTACATGTGGCAGAGGTCCTCAGGCGTATTCAGCAGGGTGGGTTAACCACCTGTCCTGATAAATGCCAAATATGAATGGCTGAGGTGCAATATCTGGGTCACCGAGTGGGAGGGGGTCAGATTCAACTAGAGCCAGCTAAAGTGGAAGCCATTATAAACTGGCCAAGACCTTCCTCTCAAACAAGTAAGAGCATTTTTTGGACTAGCTGGCTACTATAGGAGGTTCGTTCCCCAATACAGCACATTTGCCAAACCTTTGACCTGACCAAAAAGAAATATGCTAGGCAGGTTGCATGGTCCCCTAAGTGTGAGAGTGCATTTGTGGTCCTGAAAGGTGCCCTCTCCAGTGCCCCAATACTAGCTGCACCTGACTTCTCCAAGAAGTTAATTGTTCAAACTGATGCCTCTGGTTGTGGTTTGGGAGCTGTGTTAAGCCAAGTGGGAGAGGATGGCCGTGACCACCCTGTGGTATATTTGTCCTGTAAACTGGTGGATCGGGAAGTGGCTTATGCCACCATTGAAAAAGAATGCCCTGCCATTGTGTGGGCTTTGAAAAAGTTACAACCGTACCTTTTACGGACGAGAATTTACGTTCTCACAAAAAAGGGCGTGAGCACACCAACGCCGATGGCTTATCTAGGAGAGAAGAAGGAAACAGCATCACACCTGGTAAAGGTCACACGGCTGGTCCCGGAAAAGGACCCAACCCTGCTCCCTTGATTTAAGAAGAGGGAGGTATGTGACAGAATGGACTATCCAAGGTCCATTCTGACAACGTTGTAGTACAGAATTGAACCGTCCGCTATTGTTCTTAAACAGGGCCAGGTGTGATGTTTTATTCTGGACCAGTCACTAGACACTAATAACAGGAAGCTGGGAGCAGCTGGAGCCCCTCTGAGGTCACAAATGTCTATAAGGGGTTAAAACAGGGAGTGACTGGCTATCTTCCACCATCACCAAGGGATTTATTGCATCAAGATCCCATTGTTCTCCCCCAGGACTGCGTCAGACACTGGGGCATGAGAACAGCAGGGGGTATCTCTGCATGACTCATCTCTTTTACAGACCGTCATTTAGCTCTACCAAGCAGGGAGTACCTTTCCCTAAAACCACACTTTGCAGGAGGGACTTTGGTGGTGGGAATTGGAACCTTTTTTAAAAATAGGAATGCAAGAGAGCTCCAGGGTGTGTGTGGTTTTTGCTTCTAAAAGCTACTAGTCTTGGAGTCTCAGCTCCTGCCAGTATGCTGAGGATTTTGCCTGGGAGCAGTGTGGCTACTGGATTACAAACTTTTCTCCGGATTTGCAGACTTCTTGGCTCTGCTGTACGAACACTCCTTCAAACTCCCATGACCATGCACAATTATATTGCATGTGAGAAAGTGCTGGGAAGTCTGATGGTAAACTGGTGTTTATTGGGACCTGTTGTTCTGGTGTTAATTACAAATGTGTTTATCTTATAGCCGATTTAGAGCGCTTGTACTAAGTAAATCTGTAATAAATACATTGTTTTATCTTTATCTGTCTCCTGTCTGTGTGACCTGACCCAGAAGTCCTGGAGTACACTCTGACTTTATGCTCTAAAACTCCAGATCTTCACAATATCATACCTCCCAACTGTCCCGATTTTCGCGGGACAGTCCCGTTTTTTTTTCTGGACTGTACCGCTGTCCCACCCGTGTGCCACAGTGTCCCGCGGTGGGGGGGGGGGGGGGCAGTCGGGAGGCACCTATAGTTGCAGTGAATAGACAATGTGCGCATGCGCACAGCGTCTATTCAGTGCAGGCAGGAGGAGAGGGGGCATGCCAGCGGCTCACAGAGCGCTGGGCATGCCCCCTCAGTGATGAAAACGGGCGTGGCTCGCGACCGCGGTCCTCCTGTGAAGCCACGCCCATTTTCATAGGCCACCCCCCTTTTTGGGAGAGCGCGCGTGTGTCCCTCTTTGCCAAAGGATAAAGTTGGGAAGTATGCAATATATATAGCAAACAAATACATAAGGTGTTGGAGATGCACCATGGGACTGTAGGAAAATACATTTTTTTATTAAATTGTTGCTTTTAATAAAATTATTTTAAATACAAAAATAATAATAAAAATTTGAAGCACTCCTGTTTTCCCAATGCCAACACTGGATGGCAGACTTGGCAGAAGTCATTTACTGACCAGTGCTAACAATAGAACAGCTACAGTAGGAAAGGCAAGGGACTTTGCTCTCCTCTCCCTTATTAGGTACAATTAACACAGAAATATTAAGGAAACTATATTTGAATAAGGACATAGAGAAAGGAGGGAACATTTCTGCACTTTGTTGGGTTTATATACCGAATCCTTAAGTGAAAAATGTGCAATTCAATATTATGAAAGCGTTTGAAACAACTGAATGTTTTCAAAACAGACAACTATAATGACAGCCAATAGGATGGCAAGATCTGACATGACCTGAACACATTAGCACCTCCTTCCCCCGGCCGCCTCTCCTCCCCCCTTCCCCACCACCCTCCCTCACCACCACAAGTATGCATGTCTGAACTTAATCTAGCAGAGAATACACGGCTCTATACCTAAATTGATAATGTAATTATTGTCCCATAATTGTCTCATTCAAAATTAAAGACATGAAACAAGGATCACTTTATTTTGATTGCTTATGAAGAGTTCTTCTATAAGAATGTAATCCTCATACTATAAGGAAGTGGATGAATTCTCTTAACACTTTATTTAATTAAAATGATGTACTCCTGTGTCGTCTTTTTGCCATCTATGTCATTTAACAATATATATTATTTATATGCATGCAGAGAGGACAGTAAAACAGGGCAAATGTATTTGTACAAAATTACTATACAAAAATATGTCTGAATGAATGTCTCAAAAATGACATAAGCTTATAAAGGAAACCATTTTGTGTATAGGTGTGCACACATACAAGTGCAGCCATTTTTTATATAAGTGTACTCATACACGTGATAAAAGCAGCCATTTTCTGTTTAAGTGTATACATACAAAAAATACACAAGATAAAGGCAGCCATTTTGTGTATAGGTGTATACATATACACACACGATGAAGGCAGCCATTTTGTTATAGTGTACATGTAGGTAAGACAAAAGCAGCCATTTTGTTGGCAGAATCTGTTTTCATGAGACTGCAGCCTATACATTGACTTTATCAGCATAGATGTAACATTTATAATTTGCATACTATAAAAGTATACAGAGCAGCTGATTGGTTGCCATGGGCAACTTCTCCACTGGCTGACTTCTCCACTCTTATCACTGCTTAGTACATCTCCCCCTAAACCTTTTAGATTGTGTTGAAAATTCCCATCTAACATATGTCCAACCAGCAGCCTAATTACAGTATTATGCTCCCTAGAATGTTTTACATTTTACTGCACGTCCTATAGGCTGGGATATTATCATTTTTGTAGTTTTAATTTGAGCTCTCACTGATTGTCAGAGTTCTTATTGGAGAGCAGAAGGCGGCTGCACCTTTTAGTCCTGCCGAAATTCTCAGGCATTCACAATGATCTTGCGTCAACATTGGATGTTGTAACGTTCAATTTCCCTGAGAGGGGAGATCTCGTGCCACACTTGACTTGTGTTTGTTGTTCATATCACAGCAGGACTTCTCCATTCCAGCCGTGACCTTGGATTGAAGGAGCTGGCACCATACAGCCGGCAAACATCTAAAGTGCCTCTTTTCCAAAATAAAACAGAGATGACAAGTAGTAACTGGTAGAATGTAATTGCCTAATCGCATATTGGCAGCACTTACTAATGCAGAAAGGGCAGCATTTAAACTACTTGAATGAGTTAGTTTGCAAATAACCACCTTCCTTTTTCTGCGAAAGCACTTAGCCCGTGAGTAAAGATTGAAGTCAATTTCATCAGCTCTCCTGTGGATTGCTGATGTAATGTAGATATGTGACCTGGTGGCAGCAACTGTGACACTAGTACGTGCAAAACATAGTTATGGAGAACTGTCTGCTCCTCTGGTCTCTTACACCCTGAGCTCGCACTGGTACTCAAGCCACTGTTCTCTCTCTCTCTCTGGGGCCCATTTATCAAAAAATATTTCCCCGAAACACATCTTTGAGGGCTAGTCTCAAATACACCTGAGTGTATACCTGCTGCGATCCCTCCATTCCCACTGGGTTTCTATGGGGGATGCGATGCTGCCAGATTTATCAATTTCTGAAATGCAGAGCATCCAGGAGATTGACCTCCCAGAGCCAGATTAAGGCCCGGGACACTTCAAACAATGCGGCCCCTAATAAAGAGGCAGGCAGGCGAATTAGATAGATGATATATGCACAATTGGCCGCACGCCATTAAAACAAGATACCGCTGCCCAGGTGCCTTCTACATCCACTCAGCGATGGACAAAATACACGCAAACTCGGAATGGCAGCACTCACGGGACTTGTACTGTGGTAATAATCAGGCGACTGGCATCTTCTAGCTGGAAGGTGCCAGTCGCCTGATTATTATTACCACAGTACAAGTCCCGTGAGTGCTGCCTTTCCGAGTTTGCATATATTTGGATATATATATATATATATATATATATATAATAGTATATCTACACACACACATATAATATATCTATGTATATGTGCTTTTTTTTGGCACTTTATACAGGCACTTTTTGCACAAGGCATTATGGCACTTTAGATGACTGTTCCCCTGATGATGGATTAGACCGAAAATGGCTGTTTGGGAGGTCAACTGTGTTTCTCTGTGCTTCTTCACGATGAGTATATGCTGAGCCTTGTATCTTTGTTTATTCATGCATAAGGAGTAAATACTAAATTTGGATAAATCTACAGTGTGCTGGTCCTGTCTATGCTAGTGACTTTATATATAATATATATTCCCATGGGTCCCACACTCTCATAAATCTTCTTGAACAGCCCTCTGGGTACTCCCAATGGATCCACTAGGATGGTCCACTGAATATACACAATTCAACCGTTAGGTCAGAGGGTGCACTCTCCAGAAATGGTCAATTACAGTAGATTCAAATCCGCATCAGTTTATTCATAGTAGCCTCATAATATCTCAATGTTTCGAGTCAGAATATGAATCTTCATCAGGAAAAGTCTTATACCATTTCAACATTCGTAGTAAATCAAATACAAATCATTGGAATAAAATACAGCCTCTAAACACAGAAAAAAAACACATGAGTGAATATGACTAAGCCTGCCAGGCCACCATAGAGCATAAAATCAGAGCAACAAAACACCTCCACCAATCCAGTGCACTACAATAGCATCACCTCAATATGTGGTAAATACCAACATATACAAATCACACAGTCTCGTGTCCAATAGATGTACAGACTAATATTAGAATAAAACGGGACACGAACCGGTCTGCCAGCATGCTGCTAGAGAAAACATGCAAGCAACTGCTTTTCAATATAGTACTGCAATAGAGAAACCTGTGATACAAACAACCTTTAAAGAAGGAATTACTCACTGTAATAGGTATATCCAAAGGCAACGTGACATATGTTATACCCAGGGCTTAAAGTGGTCCTGGAGAGATGGTGGAACTCATTTACCCAGCATCCCCCTTCACATTAAGCGGAGCCAGGGCCAGTGCTAGGGTTTTTGGCACCCCTCCTGCAAACTATAAATTAGTGTCCTACTTCCCATACTTTATAAAGGGACATTGATCTCACAAAGAAGCAACTTGGTCACATAATAGTACTTTCAATTCAAATTACACAACACAGTAGCACAATCTTATTTGCATTACACCACATAGTAATGCCCCTTATTCAGGTTACATCACTCAGTAGTGCCCTTTATGCACATTGCACTACACAGTGGTACCCTCTATACATGTTATGCCACACAGTAGTGTACCTTATATACAGTACCCACAGTAGTGCCCCTTATACACAATTCCCACAGTAGTAGTGCCCCTTACACATAATGACCACAGTAGTGCCACTTATACACATAATGGCCACTTATACACAAAATGCCCACAGAAGTTGTGCCACTTATATACAGAATGCCCACAGTAGTAGTGCCGCTTATATACAGAATTCCCACAGGAGTAGTGCCTCTTATACATCATGCCCACAATAATAGTGCTTATACCTATTTCTGCCTCTGTCACTCCAGCAGCTCACCGCCTGTGTCCCTCCAGCAGCTCCATGCCCTGCATTCCTCCAGCAGTTTCTCCACTTCTATTTTCGCTTCAGCCCCCTCTCATCTTGTATTCAAGATGCACAGAGCCTGCTCCTCCTCATGGCTTCTCTTCACTTAAGCAGCAGTGATAGCATGACATCACATACGCCAGGACGGAAAAGGAAGCTACTGGGCCGTGAGGAAGGGATGAATGCTGTCCAACAGACACAAGGTGTCTGAGTACCAGGAGGGGTGGCTGTAGATGGAAGAGGACCATGGAGCCACCAGGACCTGAGGAAGGAGGAGGTGACTGCAGCTCATCAGCAACACATCTATTGATGTAGGTGATGGGGCAGGTTTTTCTGTTGGAATTACTGTGCAGGGAAATGGAGGTGGTGGAACTAGTTCCCCCTACCATTAGAGGTGGTGGAACTCCGTTCCCCCTCGTACCCCCTCACTTTAACCCCTGGTTATACCCAGTGTAGCATCAGATACTCAAGGGCACACTGTAAATAGCCAAAAGGTCTAGTGAGTATTACTTACATCCAACATAGATGATCACACAGCCCAATGAAGTCATACTCAACGCAACACTATGTGACACGAGCCATTCTGGCAGCATGGGTGAAACAAACGACCTGCTATTTATAAGGCAGAGGACAGGAAGTGCTGGTTGCCCCGGAAGTACAACCAAACCACACCAGTATTAGTGATAAACAACTCCATATGATCAATAAGTTTCTCTTATTCACACTGGGTAACAAGGACAGACCACCCCAGATACACATCCTACAGCATACTGCAAGCAGGCATCTATTACCGGCAGCACACATACCTAGCGATGCGACCGGGAAAGGTCCTGCGTTCCACGGGTCCCTGTACAGGAAGTGGCCGCCATGTGCGGCCTGACGGGATCCTAAGCGGAGGTCCATGCGTGTCACCCATATCCAATCACCCTCTGGGTGCGTTCCAATTCGGATTATTCACTATAGAAACTATGTGTACTGCACTTCCGTGCGTTCCACCTGAGCCCACCAGGACGCATACTGCGTACCAACATAAGTCAAAAACATGTTACAACCACACTGTGCCACAAGGTGCGCAACAATGTACTGATATGCTCCAGGTGACCTAGCAGGAGAAAAACAAACCCACCTCACAAAGTAGTGGTACCAATAGGCACCGTGTACATTAAAACACATACATGATCATACATACAGAAAATACAAATATATACATACACATATACTCATAGGTATAAAATCTCGGTGTACATATAACAAACCACTTCATTTTTAAATTAAATATACATGATACTCACACTAGCAAGTTACCCCCGGTGCACATACCTCTCACGGCATTATAATAGATAAATGCCAGTGTTAACCAGGCTTTATACTCAATTAGAGAAAAATATTTAGACTATTGTACTCATTCATTCCCCTCGGGGAAACTGTGTCCTATTTGTGGATCCAGAAGCTCTCCCTCTGTTTCGACATGATTGTATCCTCGCCCCCTAATGCAGA
This sequence comes from Pseudophryne corroboree, assembly GCF_028390025.1. Lineage (NCBI taxonomy): Eukaryota > Metazoa > Chordata > Amphibia > Anura > Myobatrachidae > Pseudophryne > Pseudophryne corroboree. The sequence continues at coordinate 413,904,913 of NC_086450.1, forward strand.
AGATGGAACCCAATCGATGAGTTTACATTTCAATGAAGCAACCTGGTGCTTAGAATTCAAGAAATGGCGTGCCACTGGTTTGTCCATTTCCCCAGTAAGTAAGGCTGAGTGTATAGACGTTCTGTGGTTAGCCATACGATCTCAGAATGGGCGTGTGGTGAACCCTACATAGTATAAACCACATGGGCATACCAATATATACACTACAAAGTCTAAACGACAGTGTAGATGATAGGAGATCTTCATTTTTTTACCCGTGTGGGGATGTGCAAAGTAAGGACCGGTAATCATTGCTCGACATGTGGTGCAGCCTCCACACGAGAAACTACCCGGGTTGGACTTCATTAATTGTATATGGTCCATGCTCGTACCAGGTTTTAATGTGGGTCGTATAAGGAGCTGCTTTAAATTAGGTCCCCTCCTGTACTCCATCATTGGTGGGCCCATCTTTGTGAAAGGTAACCCTGGGTTGGATGCTAAAATGGGCCAATGCCTATTGATAGTTTTGCGGACAATACTAGAACAGTTGTCAAATTTAGTGGTAAACAACATACGGTTTGCAGCTTTATTGACCTCGATGTTTCCTCCCGGGAATATCTTTTTTGCCTTAATGAGGCAGCGATCCAGGGTACTGGTAGTATACCCTCATTGGAGGAACCTCTCCTGGATCTCTTTCAATTGACTATCTCTCATGTGGTCATCCGAGTTAATTCTCATAACCCGTAGATATTGAGTTACCGGAAGGTTTTCCTTCAAGGAAGGTGTAAAATAACATTCCTATCTGTAGGTTTACGAAAGAGAGCAGTCACCAGTTGATTAGCTTGAATCAAAATGAATACATCAAGGAAACTTATTTCTGATGCAGATACAGTGTATGTAAACCTAATCGGACTGTACAAATTGTTGAGTTCAGTTACCATGGACTTAAACTCGTCTTCTAACACATTCCATAGGAGGATTACATCGTCAATGAATTGTCTAAAAAAACCAATGTGATGCCCATATTTCGGAAAAATGAATGAGTTCTCATACTGTGTCATATACAGATTTGCATAAGCAGGGGCCAAATTTGACCCCATCGCCGTCCCTGATGACTGCATATAGAACGTATCCTTATATTTGAAATGGTTACATTTAAGGTCTAATTCTGCTAATTCCAAAATATATTCAGTGGGCACAGGTAAGGTAGTGGATTGTTGAAGAACTTCACGTAAGACCTCCAAACCTTCAAAATGGGGAATTACGGTATATAGCGAGCATGCATCCATTGTTGCCAACAATGTACACCCGTCAAGACCAGTAACCCACCCAGTTGCTTAAAAAAAATTGCCCGTATCACTAATGTAACTACCACTTCGCACCACAAATGGTTGAAGAATGCTATCGAGGAAGACAGCTAATGGCTGCAACAGGGATCCTTCGGCATCGATGATCGGCCTGCCTGGCAGATTATATAAAGTTTTATGGACTTTCGGAAACGTGTACATTATAGGGCAACGTGGATGCTCAACCGTTAAGTATGCTAGGAGATCTTCGTTCATTCACCCTCCATCCAATCCTACCTTCAAACATCGGTCAATTTTGATCTTTAATTTAGGTATGGCATTAGTACTCAACTGCATATAGGTACATGTATCAGACAACTGTCGTGTCACTTCATGGTCATAATCATGCCAATTTTGCACGACCACTGCCCCACCCTTATCGGCAGGGCGTATAACAAGTTGGGAATTATCTTTCAACTGTTTTAAAGCTTCTCTCTCTGCAGGAGATAAGTTGTCATATATTTTGGGTGCAGGCATCCGACTAGTGTCATTTTTTATTAGACGTAAAAAGGTCTTCAGACTAGCGTTACCAGAGACCGGATCAAAAGAAGAAGGTCTTTTAAATTTAGAGGGAGTTCCACCTTGACTGGGTGTATTCATAAAAAACTCCTTCAGCCGCAAACTATGGCCGAATTTATATTGATCAACGGTACCTTGGAACTTATTATGCCTAGATGTAGGAACAAAAGAAAGACCACGTGCTAACAGACTCATTTCGGATTCACTCAATTGCGCATCAGATAACTTGAACACAGTGGTTATACCCGTCTCGGTCTTCCCCTTCTCCTTATACCTCCACGCCTCGGGTGTGGCCTGCATTTTTTTTTTAATTTCCAACTGTACCTACGGGGTTCTCAAAACCCGGTTCTAAAAAACGGGGATTCTCACCAGTTCACTCATTGTGATCTGTGTCAGATGTCGATTGGGAAGAACCAAAATCATTATTACGAACACATGCTCGTCGATGTCTATAGGAACTGGCTCCTCGGCCAGTGGACCTAGTATTGTTGTTACCCAAAAGCCACCTATATACAGAGTGATTTTGATAATCGGTATTGACCGTAGTTAATTTCCTCCATTTTGTTGCTCTGATTTTATGCTCTATGGTGGCCTGGCAGGCTTAGTCATATTCACTCATGTGTTTTTTTCTTTGTTTAGATGCTGTATTTTATTCAAATGACTTGTATTTGATTTACTACTAATGTTGGAATGGTATAAGCCTTTTCCTGATGAAGATTCATATTCTGAATCGAAACGTCGATATATTATGAGGCTACTATGAATATACTGATGCTGATTTGAAGCTACTGTATTTGACCATTTCTGGAGAGTGCACCCTCCGACCTAATTTGAATTGCATGTATATATATATATAAATATATATATATATCTATGTGTGTGTGACCCAGAGCATACAGTCAGTGTAAATTTATGCCAGCAGAAATGGGTAAAACAATACAGGCAGCCTTACTTGTTACTTATTAGGCTGCTGTGATAGAGGCACAGGAGAGCGAGAGCCTCTGCCTCCACGCTGCCAGGGATGTCTTCCATCTTCCCTTCACTCACTGTGCAGCCTGCGCACTCAGCCAATGACTGAGCCACAGGCTGCTGCTTCAGACACTATTGGACAGCTGAGCCGTCGCTCAGCTGCCCTGTACTAATGCCTGCTATGTGGCGCCGGCTGCTGGTGGCTGCTAGTTTGCCTGCCAGTGCTGCGGGGAGCTGGGAGCGCTGCAGATCGGATAGGTAAGAAAGATCCGATCTGTGGCGGATGGCAGGGGCCCTTTTAGAAAGGGGGGCCCGTGGTACGTACCCCCAGGGCCCCCCCCCCCTTAATCCGGCTCTCTCCACAGCTACCGCCTGCTGTAGCCATCTGCAGAGGGTGGTAGCCTGTGGGCTACTCACCGCACATGTAGTTACCCCGGAACCCTCTATGGAAATGGCCACTTTGCATGTGTGGTCGGCGGACAACGGATTTGCAGCAGCCCCGGCAGCTCACAGTACATTGCAGGGACGGCTTTCCCTGCGGGTGCTTCTTGCTACATCCTGTTGATGTAACCGCATATTGCAATGCGATCCTGGGCGCTAATATCACGATAAATGGGCCCGTAAAAAAATTACTTTTCTCCCGAAAACACACCGGTTCAGCGAAACCTGTGTGGTTTCGAGATAAACAGCCCAGAGAAACAAAATCCCTGATAAGCCACGTCTCGTGTCAGCTGATCAGGGGTTATTGGATAGCCTCCGTCTACATACTGTATATATCTATATTCTGTATCTTTACCATATATACAACATGGTAGTAGATGGCACTCCCAGCGACTGTACACAAACCAACTTAAAGCCTATAAGTTGTCTTTTGATCAGTTTGTGTACAGTCCCTGGGACTCCCATCTACTACCTTGTTGCATATGAATCAACTTCTACATTGAGAGGGCACCAGGACAAGCTATTTAGAAAGTGAAGTGCCGGCCCTTGGACTGTATATACTGTATATAAATATATATATATATAAACAAAATAGTCTTTCCCAGCAAAAAAAATATGGTCTCCAGGTGCCAGAATGAAAGGATGATATAATCCTGGGAATAGACGGCACTCCAGGTGATTGCAACTAAACCAATTATTTATATTTGCAGTCTCCTGGAGTGTGCCATCTATCCCTTCCATTATATATGTGAGTGTAGCAAACCAGAAAAAAGGACCTCCAAGCCAGCGTGGGACTTCTGGGTTATCATGTCACAGTGATAGCATCCTGGAACCAGCCTAAATCTAATGTGATATGTGCTTTTCTTTTTTATTCATGTACTGTACAATGTTTTTCATCTCATTATTTTTACGTTAAACCTGAAATAGTTCACTATGGTATTTTCTGGTGTTTTGGTGCCTGGGTCTGATTTCAGCTTTTTCATAATCAGCGGCGACTCGTTACCTGCCTGGCTGGGGGGTCTTTAGTTCTCTCCTCCCTGCCCTCCCATTGATTGATGGCTGACGTCACTGGGAGGTGGGGCTTATGTCTGTCCGCAGTTGGGATGGCGCTGCTAAATAGACTGGCTTCTGGGGACTGCAGCTGCAGCTCATAGAAGACAGATAGGGCTGACGTTATACCAAGGGTGTAGCTTCCCATCGGAAGCGCTCTCTCTGCTATCGCAGGTGGACTGGCAGTCCCAGGGGTAGGAAACAAATCCCCTTGGGTCTGGCTGTGATTTGCATGGAACGCTACCTATGTGGAGTCACTTTCCACTGCTAGGCAGTCTCTGCGGGTGGCAGATTTTGCTAGGTGGTCTACCACTGATCATAATCATACAAGGTCCATTTATCATTTAGCTCATCTTCTGAGTGACAGTGACGGAGACCATGAAAACAGAGCAGGAACACATCAGGCCAATATCTGCACGATTTGCCGTTTTGGAATGACAAATCGTTCATATAGTCTGACGTGTACACTCTGTTACGCGCTTCTGCCGGTTACATGCAATATTTTCCAGTCAGCAGTACTGCACGGCCAACGGGACAATGGTGGTCATTCCGAGTTGTTCGCTCGCTAGCTGTTTTTAGCAGCCGTGCAAACGCTATGCCGCCTCCCACTGGGAGTGTATTTTAGCTTAGCAGAAGTGCGTACGAAAGGATCGTAGAGCGGTGGCAACTTTTTTTTGTGCAGTTTCAGAGTAGCTCAATACCTACTCAGCGCTTGCGATGACTTCAGACTGTTATTTCCTGTTTTGACGTCACAACCACGCCCTGCGTTCGCCCAGCCATGCCTACGTTTTTCCTGGCACGCCTGCGTTTTTTCGAACACTCCCTTAAAACGGTCAGTTGACACCCAGAAATGCCCACTTCCTGTCAATCACTCTGCGGCCACCAGTGCGACTGAAAAGCTACGCTAGACCCTGTGTGAAACTACGGGGGTCATTCCGAGTTGTTCGCTCGTTGCCGTTTTTCGCAACGGAGCGAATAAGGCATGGTACGCAGTGCGCATGCGCTAAGTATTTTAGCACAAAACTTAGTAGATTTACTCACGTCCGAACGAAGAATTTTCATCGTTGAAGTGATCGGAGTGTGATTGACAGGAAGTGGGTGTTTCTGGGCGGAAACTGACCGTTTTCTGGGAGTGTGCAGAAAAAATGCAAGCGTGCCAGGATAAAACGCGGGAGTGTCTGGAGAAACGGGGGAGTGGCTGACCTAACGCAGGGCGTGTTTGTGACGAACGAAACGGGCTGAGCTGATCGCAGTGTAGGAGTAAGTCTCGAGCTACTCAGGAACTGCTAAGAAATTTCTATTCGCAATTCTGCTAATCTTTCGTTCGCAATTCTGCTATGCTAAGATACACTCCCAGAGGGCGGCGGCCTAGCGTGTGCAATGCTGCTAAAATCTGCTAGCGAGCGAACAACTCTGAATGAGGGCCTACATCGGCCGTTATAAAAGTACGTCGTATGTGCGCATTGCGCCGCATGCGTAGAAGTGACGTTTTTTTGCCTTATCGCTGCACAGCGAATGAATCGGAATGACCCCCAATATCGCATTATTATTATTATTACATTTTATTTATAGGGCGCCACAAGTGTTTCGCAGCGCCGTACAAAGGACAGTACAGGGAGACAAAACTTAGCATAACAGTAAATAAATAACAAAAATGGGGTGCAGGTAACAAAGAGCAACACAGTTCTCAAAACATAATACAGCTTAGATGTAAGTAGCGAAGGAGTAATCATTGTACTACTTGGGGCTGGCGACCATAGATAGAGATGAGCCTGTACCAGCAGGAGAGAAAGCAGGTAAAAAATACAGCAACTAAACATGCCGAAACCCAGGATCGAACCAGGGACCTTTAGATCTTCAGTGTAATGCTCTCCCAACTGAGCTATTGCTGCGCGTATTAATAAAGGACTGAACAACATATCCTTCCATCGTTCGTTAAATTGATAATGATGTGTCCCGACCATTGGCCCGATTGGCCATCGTTGGAATGTGTACCCAGCCTTAAGCTTTATTTATTCATTTCAAAGTACACTCATTACTTACTTTTGCACAAGTTTTGAATCATTCAAATTACTAGGCTATGGGCCTGACTCAAATCCCGTAGCAATCCTGGCATCCGATGCAAAATAGTGATGGCCGGACCCATTGTCAGAGGCAGGGCAGCTGCAGATGTCTTGTGATTGACAGTCTGCAGCCAGTTGGGGGAGGGGGCGGCGACTGCACGCTGCCTCCATTTTGTGAGCATACCTAGGCCAGGTTCTCCATCTTCTGACAGAGATTTCCTGGCCTCTTTGAAGGGGCCGCGGCAGCCGGCCTGCATGACCTCATGGGTCACTCAGCCAGCAGATGGTGTCGCAAGTGAGTCCTAGGGCGCAGCACTAGATCACACATGCGCTTATACCAGATGCCTCCTGCTGCATTAACATATGCTAGCATTGCTGCTGCTTCCAAGAAAGCAGCAGCGATACTAAATCCAGCCACATCTGAGTCAGGCCCCATGAGCACGTGCGTGTGTGTGTTTATATATATATATATATATATATATATACATATATATTCATATATAAAAGAGAGAGAGGTTCAATAAATAAGGTAACAAGACCTCGCAAATGTAATATTCTCCATTTGATTCTAATTTCCTGCCAGGGAAACTGCCTGTGTATTGTGCTGCCTGAGGTGGACATGCTTGGCCAGCCGGATCGCTGCTCATCTTGAACGTCTGTCCTACTGTTATCGAAGGCACCGCACCAGGGGGGTCATTCCGAGTTGTTCGCTCATTATTTTTTTTCGCTACGGAGCGATTCGTCGCAAACTGCGCATGCGCAATGTACGCAGCGCGCCTGCGCCAAATAAATTAGCACAAAAGTTTGGTATTTTACTCACGTCGTAACACAGTTTTTTCATCGTTCTGCTGATCGTAGTGTGATTGACAGGAAGTGGGTGTTTCTGGGCGGAAACTGACCATTTTCTGGGAGTGTGCGGAAAAACGCAGGCGTTTCAGGGAAAAATGCGGGAGTGTCTGGAGAAACGGGGGAGTGTCTGGGCGTACGCTGGGCGTGTGTGTGACGTCAAACCAGGAACTAAACTGACTGAACTGATCGTTATTTGTGAGTAAGTGTGGAGCTACTCAGAAACTGCTAAGAAATTTCTATTCGCAATTCTGCTAATCTTTCGTTCGCAATTCTGCTAAGCTAAGATACACTCCCAGAGGGCGGCGGCTTAGCGTGTGCAATGCTAAAAGCAGCTAGCGAGCGAACAACTCGGAATCACCCCCCAAATCTGTATCTGTGACATGACGTTATCAGCGCACACCTTGAAAAGTTGGTAATGAATTTCTGCTGCTGATGTTTCCTTTAGACGTATGTATGTGTGTGTGTGTGTGTGTGTGTGTGTGTATATATATATATATATATATATATATATATATATACATACATACACACACATATGTATATATATATATATATATATATATCCACGAAGATCCTGCACTCTCATCTCATAGCATCCAACGTGGCGGGTGCTCCCAATAGACCCAGTCGGTCTACTCGAATAGCAGTGTTTCCACGAAGTGGAGGGTGCACTCACGCTTGTATATAAATAGTCCATACATAAAAAAAAGACTTTTTATTGAGGTTGTCAAAAGCCTTATTGTCGACGTTTCGGTCCATTTACCGAACCTTTCTCAAGACCAGTAACACATCGTAGTTAAATTGACATCATTCATCAAAGATTAATAGTGTGTCTAGAACAAAAACAGAAACAGATACACATATTAGAGGACTCGGCCTCCCAGGCCATATGACATCCAGCTAACTCTTAAGGGCCCTACTCATTTGACGATGCGCCGCCAAGGTGCCCGACGGCCGAAACGGCCGACGAGCGACCCGGCGGCGGGGGGGCAGTGACGGGGGGAGTGAAGTTTCTTCACTCCCCCCGTCACGCGGCTGCATTGAAGTGCAGGCAAATATGGACGAGATCGTCCATATTGGCCTGCATGCACAGCCGACGGGAGACCAGCGATGAACGAGCGCGGGGCCGCGCATCGTTCATCGCTGGAGTCTCCACACTGAAAGATATGAACGAGTTCTTGTTCATTTATGAACGAGATCGTTCATATCTTTCAGAAAATCGGCCAGTGTGTAGGGCCTATTAGAATGAACACAGGCAATCTAAATATAACCATAATGGCAGCTCAGCCCATCACCAAAGAAAGACATGTGTGACGGGGACCACTGCTATGGGTAAACGCACCACCTCCACCTATAGTGTCACCACCTATACATCATACAGTATGAAAAGCTCACCTAAAATCAATTCCATCATCATGTATAATGGACAAAGGGAGTAGCAGGTATGGACACCAAAATGAGAGTCATGAATACAGACAGTGATTGTCACGTCTCTATGAGATCAAATAAAGCAAGAAGTCATAAACACCAGACCACATGAACAGCCCACCAGAGGTCATAGAGGGGTCACACTGAACATACCTGATCACACAGACGCTGCTACTTGGATGCAGGTACAGGGCAGTAGAAAGACATAAGGAGCTGTATAACCAATAACAAGGAGAAAATAAACATCTAAATACATCACCTGTAGGTCACTATGTCAAACTCAGAAATTCAAACATAACTTACAATTATCAGAGGAGGAGAAGTTCGTCCCTGTGCTGCATCGCCACTGACAGCACGAGGACTGCTATTTAAGTGTCCTGGACCGGAAGTAACCGGAAGTCCCGGGCGCACCAAAGAAACCCATCCTGCTATAGGTAAAAAGCGCTACATGAAGTCCGCGACCTGCACCAGGCACACTCCGCCGGGCGGTGCGTCCACAATCCCCTCAAGCCAGAATGACAGGTGCCGCGCATGCCGCAGCAGTCAAACGGGTCACTGGTGCCGTACCCCCCCGGGCATGAACTACTTGCGTTCCACCTGCCGGATATGCATTCCACCCGGCCGGAAGGGACGCAAAAATACAACAAAAGCCACACAGATGTCTATACATAAACACGGGGCATTCGGCCTAAGTGTGGGGGAGACTTAATTCTCCCACCACACGGGCTCAACAGTGAAGGTGCACAAGGGGGACAGTCTAATGTTACTAAATGATCTTAAAAGTAGACGAGACTACAAAGTGGGGTGTGCGTTACACAAGTACCAAAAAAAGGGGCGTGGCATGCGTTCCATGCCTAAAGCCACAACGAAACAACTTTCCATTACACAAAATGTACAACTATAAATGGTCAAAAAATAACTAAAATCGGATGCCTAGGCCTGGGAGGGAGTCTACACGGGTAAAAGTCACAATAATGGGGACAGTATATGATATACCTATCAGGACAGTTGATGCTTTTACTACTGGGCCACTGGTGTGAACACCTAATTCGTATATACGTAACAACATAGGAATAAACATAGATAACAATGTGTTTCATCATGCAAAAAATGACATTATGTGTTATTGCAATACATAAATTAAACTGCCAAACACATACAATGCATTATAGGTGCTAACCCAGGGTAAAACGTTACTGTTAGAGCAACATATGCTATCCCAGATAGGTATTAAAGAAAAACATTGAACCTATTCCAGACCCTCCCGATATTTATTCCTCCATCTGTTTTCAAATTCTTACAATTCCACACGTCACAATTCAAATGGGCAAATAAGCGTCCCCGAGTCCGATTGAAACTTCTACAGTGCCCCACACACAGTGGCGGCCTAGGCATTCCAGACTTTAAAAGATATTACTTAGCCTCACAGCTTTCACACTGTGTACAATGGTGCAATCCTGAATCTCGAAGGATCTGGGTATCTATAGAAGCTGCCGAACTGGGTCTCTCTACTCTCTCTTCTCTTCTCTGGCTTCCGAAACCCTGCCGTCTTAGAAATGTGGCATTCCACCCCATAGTTTCCCGCTCACTGACGGTTTGGGACTTTGCCAATAGGAAATACGGCTTGGCCCCATCCCCTATCATCCCAATATTACACAACCCTGCATTCCCTCCTGGTACAAATAAATCATTGTTTGCTCCTTGGCAGGATAGAGGTATCTTATATCTGAATGATATCACCAGGGACACTAGCTTTTCACAGTTTTCTCAGATTCAAGAAAGTACTGCTATTCCCTCCAGGTATTTTTACCAATTTTTACAACTCCGACACTTTCATTCCACACTGAGCCACGTCCTCTCTAGCAGACCCCTGACCATGCTCGAGACTATATGTTTCAGACGTCATTCAACCAAGGGCCTAATCTCCCTTTTATATATTACTCTCATTGGGGAAACTTCCTCTCAGCGTGATCCTCATGAGAAAGCATGGGAACTGGACCTAGGCTCGGCCTTAGATGACGAGGAATGGTCTGAAGCCTGGGGTAACGCGGTATCTAGCTCCATCTGCGTTAGAGTCAAGGAGAATGTTTATAAATTACTATATAGATGGTATTATGTACCGTCTCGCTTGAGCAAAATGTACCCGGATACATCGGATAGGTGTTGGAGAGGATGTGGAGCAGAGGGCTCTTTTCTACACATATGGTGGTCCTGCCCTAAAATAGTAAACATATGGAGGGAGGTGATTAATTTTATTTCCAGCTTATTGCAGACTCCTATTCCTTTTGACCCTAAATACATTCTTCTCCCCTTGAACCTGCCAACGCTGACAACATTTCAAAATAAACTGTTGCGTCATATAGTCTCTGCAATGACATGTCAATTGGCTGCAGATTGGAAAAACCCTATCCCGCCTTCCATGCACTCTATAATTGCCCGCAATTTGGTGCGTTTACCGAATGGACTACATGACTAGCATCATAAATTGCTCCTCTTAATCATTCGATAAAATATGGAGCCCATGGCTGACTACCCAACATGCCCCCTCACCTTTTAATTAGTGATGCCTCGCACTATATTTGCTGGGACCCCCCCCCCCCCCCCGGGGACTCTATCCTACCTTATTTTGTCTCTCTCTCTCTTTCTCTCTCCTTTTCTCTGTCTTTCTTTCTTCTTGACCTCTTTCTACTTTTACTTTTCAGTCTCAGCCGGCTAGCTTCTCTGCTGACTGCCATTCTTTCTATTTTATACTACCCGCAATATGGGTCAAAAATGGATCACTGGTTTTTGTTTGTTCTTTTTTTGGTCATCTTTATAGTAACCAACTATTAAGCTGTATTTGCAATGTACTATGCTATAACCACTATTTGTTGGTTTCTGTTCGCTTTTGTGATCCACGAATAAAAATTATGTTAAAAAAAACAAAACAAAAAAAACATTGAATGGATTGGACTCATTAAGCCCTCTGGGAGCGACCGTGTCCAGCTGATGTATCCAATAACTTTCCCGTCTCTTCAACATTAGGGACCGATCGCCACCAGTCGGGCGGTTCCGGTATGAATGGTCGACCATGTTATGGTCGACAGTCATTAGGTCGACCACTATTGGTCGACATTGACATGGTCGACACATGAAAATGGTCGAGACATGAAAGGTCGACATATGAAAAGGTCGACATTAGTTTTTTTACTTTTTTTGGTGTCGTTTTTTGCGTAAAGTGACTGGGAACCCCAATTAGTGCACCGCGTCCCCTCGCATGGCTCGCTTCGCTCGCCATGCTTCGGGCATGGTGCCTTCGCTCCGCTACCGATTCGCTCGGCACACTTTACCGTTCCAATCGTAGTCCATGTGGATCGTAAAGTATGGAAAAGTTCCCCAAAAGAAAAAAAAGTTAAAAAACTCTTGTCGACCTTTTCATATGTCGACCTTTCACGTGTCGACCATGTGTCCATGTCGACCATGTCAATGTCGACCAATAGTGGTCGACCTAATGACTGTCGACCATAACATGGTCGACCATGTGAACGGATACCCAGTCGGGCATGGAGGGATCCAATCTATTAATTTGCATTTCAAACTGGCAACTTGATGTTTCGCTGCAAAGAAATGACTAGCAACCGGTTTATCAGTTTTGCCTGTGGTTAATGCAGTGTGTATAGAGGATCGATGGTTTGCCATCCGTTCCCGGAATGGCCGTGTCGTCAAACCAACATAGATGAGTCCACAAGGACACTATATATATAGGGCCTAATTCAGACCTGATTGTAGATGTGATAAATTTAGCACAACTACGATCATTTTCTCAGACATGCGGGGGACGCTCAGCACAGGGTTATTCCGCCCCGCATGTCTGGCTCTGCCCCCCTCCCCTCCTGCACGGGCATAAAAGCATTGCACGGCGGCAATGCCTTCGCACCCGGCAAGTAGCTCCCTGCCTGCGCAGCTAGTGCACATCCTAGCTGTGCTGGCAGGCGGCTACCCGCCGCGTCCCGGGTCGCAAAGTGGTTGCATGTGACGTCTCGCAGCCTCCGTGGCCCGCCCCCACAACAGTCCGGACACGCCTGCGTTGTCTGGGCCGCGCCCCGCCAGTGGCATTCTAACGCCATTGGCACGTCCCCTCCCGCGACCACCTCTGCCTGTCAATCAGGCAGAGGCGATCGCAGCCCTGAGATGCTTTTAGCATCTCACTGGGCTCCCGAGGTGCGCACGCTGCGCAAGCGCACTTCCCAAGGGACTTCAGACTGCGATCACTGCAGCGATCCAGTCTGAATTAGCCCCATAATGCTGATAAATAAATGTTTCTCCGTGCCCGTTATATCAATGACCTGAGTGTCTCACTTGACACTTAGCTGAACTGTTAAGTATTGTGCAAGGGATTATCTGCAAATGAGCTTGTGTTTTCACCTTGCGCAGGATCTCAGCCTACTAATATATCCTGGTGTGAGGTTGTACTACACAGTCAGGACTCAAAGCCTTGGATGTTCTGCCCTTAAGGTAAACCGAATGGATTGCGTCATTTTTGCGGCCCTCTAGAACTGGTCGTCGATGCAAGGGGCGGGATTAATACACAGGTAGAGGATACAATGTTGTAATCAAATGTATTTTTTTACACAAAAAGTTTTGGGAAGTTGAGTTTGTGTATGACTTTGCTTGAAATGTTGAACAATATATTTACTGTACCTTCACAGATATTTGTTGCTATTAATTGAAATTCAACACCAGCCATTGTGATAATGTGTGATAACCTACTTAATTGCTGCGAAGTGAGATAAATGCTATATATAGTGATGAGCGTTTTACCTGATTGTTTGTTTTGTAACTAATGAAAGTCAATATCTAGTTGCATGTTCTATATTTTATTAAGGTCAGTCAGTTGTATTTTCAGCACATTCCAATTCAGTTGTTAATTTAATTTCTTTATCTGAAATTGAATCATTTGTGTTTGTCAGTAGCTTCAGGCGATCGGAAAACCGCAGCGCCCGATTATAAAAAGTGGTTCCTTGTTTACACATTACTTTGAATGGAGAATTATGTTGATGTGGTAAATGCGCCCTGTGTACTTCTCATTCCGACATCCTGGTAGACCCGTATCTTCGGACAGCTCATAATTTGTGACTTGGAGTTTTGTTCATTTTTTTGTAAATGGTGTTTGCCAATCAGCACTTGCCCCAATTCTCCCTGCCTATTCCTCATTCCCCATCTGCAGTCGCTGCTGGAGCAGGAGGCTTATTTTTGGAAGTGCCATCTGCCTTTCCCTGGTAAACTCAACTGACCCTGTCATACCTTGTTTGTTTGTAATGTTTGCTCTTGGGTGCAACTCTATTTAACCATTTATTGTGGTGATATTCATTTGGATGGATCTAATCTCAATTGATTATTGCTGATACTGAAAGGTGTAGCAATGTATACTATGGAGACACCTCCACCCCCTTCCCCCTCCTACATCTTTCCATTTTAGTAATCACCCTCGGTGGTGGCTATGGCTCTGTATAGGTTTAATTTGTACTAAGAATGTGACGTTAGGCATAACCATTCAACTGTCATTTATTAAATGGCATATAAAATTACCCCATTTCTCTGACGTCCTAGTGGATGCTGGGAACTCCGTAAGGACCATGGGGAATAGCGGGCTCCGAAGGAGGCTGGGCACTCTAGAAAGATTTATGACTACCTGGTGTGCACTGGCTCCTCCCACTATGACCCTCCTCCAAGCCTCAGTTAGATCTTGTGCCCGGCCGAGGTTGGATGCACACTAGGGGCTCTCCTGAGCCCTTAGAAAGAAAGTATAGATTTAGGTTTTTTATTTTCAGTGAGACCTGCTGGCAACAGGCTCACTGCAGCGAGGGACTAAGGAGAGAAGAAGCGAACTCGCCTGCTTGCAGCCGGATTGGGCTTCTTAGGCTACTGGACACCATTAGCTCCAGAGGGATCGACCGCAGGCCCAGTCCTTGGTGTTCGGTCCCGGAGCCGCGCCGCCGTCCCCCTTACAGAGCCAGAAGCAAGAAGAGGTCCGGAAAATCGGCGGCAGAAGACATCAGTCTTCACCAAGGTAGCGCACAGCACTGCAGCTGTGCGCCATTGCTCCTCATACACACTTCACACTCCGGTCACTGAGGGTGCAGGGCGCTGGGGGGGGGCGCCCTGAGAAGCAATAATAACACCTTGGCTGGCAAAAATACCACAATATATAGCCCCAGAGGCTATATATGTGGAAAATACCCCTGCCAGAATCCAGAAAAAAGCGGGTGAATAGTCCACGGAAAAGGGGCGGAGCTATCTCCCACAGCACACTGGCGACATTTCTCCTTCACAGATCCGCTGGAAAGAAGCTCCCTGGCTCTCCCCTGCAGTCTACACTACAGAACAGGGTAAAAACAGAGAGGGGGGGCACTAAATTTAGGCGCAGTATAAATTATATAAAAGCAGCTATAGGGGACATAACTCAGTTAGTCCCTGCATTATATAGCGCTCTGGTGTGTGCTGGCATACTCTCACTCTGTCCCCCCAAAGGGCTTTTGTGGGTCCTGTCCTCATTGGAGCATTCCTTGTGTGTGTGCGGTGTGTCGGTACGGCTGTGTCGACATGTTTGATGAGGAGACTTATGTGGAGGCGGAGCAGATGCCGATAAATGAGATGTCGCCCCTGTGGTCCGACACCAGAGTGGATGGATAGGTGGAAGGTATTAACCGACAGTGTCAACTCCTTACATAAAAGGCTGGATGACGTAACAGCTATGGGACAGCCGGCTTCTCAGCCCGCGCCTGCCCAGACGTCTCAAAGGCCATCAACGCTCCCTCAGATGGCAGACACAGATGTCGACACGGAGTCTGACTCCAGTGTCGACGAGGTTGAGACATATACACAATCCACTAGGAACATCCGTTACATGATCCCGGCAATATAAAATGTGTTACACATTTCTGACATTAACCCAAGTACCACTAAAAACAAAGGGTTTTATGTGTGGGGAGAAAAAGCAGGCAGTGTTTTGTTCCCCCATCAAATGAGTGAATGAAGTGTGAAAAAGCGTGGGTTTCCCCGATAAGAAACTGGTAATTTCTAACAAGTTACTGATGGCGTACCCTTTCCCGCCAGAGGATAAGTTACGCTGGGAGATATCCCCTAGGGTGGATAAGGCGCTCACACGTTTGTCAAGGTGGCACTGCCGTCTTAGGATACGGCCACTTTGAAGGTACCTGCTGATAAATAGCAGGAGGCTATCCTGAAGTCTGTATTTACACACTCAGGTACTAGACTGAGACCTGCAGACTGCTGCAGCGTGGTCTGTACCCCTTTCAAACAGGGATACTATTTTGCGAACATAAGACGTCGTCTTATATATGAGGGATGCACAGAGGAATATTTTGCCGGCTGGCATCCTGAATTATTGCAATGTCCATTCTGTCAGGAGGGTATTGGAGACCCGACACTGGACAGGTGATGCTGACTTTAAAAGGCACATAGAGCCTTATAAGGGTGAGGAATTGGTTGGGGATGGTCTCTGGGACCTCGTATCCACAGCAACAGCTGGGATGAAAATATTTTACCTCAGGTTTCCTCACAGCCTAAGAAAAGCACTGTATTATCAGGTACAGTCCTTTCGGCTTCAAAAAAGCAGGCGGGTCAAACGAGGGAAGAGGGAAAAAGCTGCACCAGCAGCCAGTTCCCAGAATCAAAATTCTTCCCCTGCTTCCTCTGAGTCCACCGCATGACGCGGGGGCTCCACAGGCGTAGCCAGGTACGGTGGGGGGCCGCCTCAAAAATTTCAGCGATCAGTGGGCTCGCTCACAGGTGGATCCCTGGATCCTTCAAGTAGTATCTCAGGGGTACAAGCTGGAAGTCGAGGCGTCTCCCCCCCGCCGTTTACTCAAATCTGCCTTGCCGACAACTCCCTCAGGCAGGGAGGCTGTGCTAGAGGCAATTCACAAGCTGTATTCCCAGCAGGTGATAGTCAAGGTGCCCCTACTTCAACAAGGGCGGGGTTACTATTCCACACTGTTTGTGGTACCGAAACCAGCCGGTTCGGTGAGACCCATTTTAAAATGGAAATCCTTGAACACTTACATAACAAAGTTCAAGATGGAATCGCTCAGGGCGGTTATTGCAAGCCTGGACGAGGGGGATTACATGGTATCCCTGGATATCAAGGATGCTTACCTGCATGTCCCTATTTACCTTCCTCACCAGGAGTACCTCAGATTGTGGTACAGGATTGCCATTACCAATTCCAGACACTACCGTTTGGACTGTCCACGGCACCGAGGGTGTTTACCAAGGTAATGGCAGAAATGATGATACTCCTTCAAAAAAAGGGAGTTTTTAGTTATCCCATACTTGGACGATCTCCTTATAAAGGCAAGGTCCAGGGAGCAGTTACTGGTCGGAGTAGCACTATC
Organism: Pseudophryne corroboree; assembly: GCF_028390025.1. Classification (NCBI taxonomy): domain Eukaryota; kingdom Metazoa; phylum Chordata; class Amphibia; order Anura; family Myobatrachidae; genus Pseudophryne; species Pseudophryne corroboree. Next base: position 413,921,953 of record NC_086450.1, read on the forward strand.
TCAGGAGGTGCTACAACAGCATGGCTGGATTCTGAACATTCCAAAGTCACAGCTGGTTCCTTCCACTCGCTTACTGTTCCTGGGGATGATTTTGGACACAGAACAGAAAAAAGTGTTTCTCCCGCAGGAGAAAGCCAAGGAGCTGTCATCTCTAGTCAGAGACCTCCTAAAACCAAAAAGGGTATCGGTGCATCGTTGCACACGAGTCCTGGGAAAAATGGTGGGTTCATACGAAGCAATTCCATTCGGCAGGTTCCATGCGAGGACCTTCCAGTGGGACCTCTTAGATAAGTGGTCGGGATCGCATCTTCAAATGCATCAAATGATAACCCTGTCTCCAAGGACCAGGGTGTCTCTACTGTGGTGGCTGCAGGGTGCTCATCTTCTAGAGGGCCGCAGTTTCGGCATACAGGACTGGGTCCTGGTGACCACGGATGCCAGCCTTCGAGGCTGGGGAGCAGTCACACAGGGAAGAAACTTCCAGGGCCTATGGTCAAGTCAGGAGACTTCCCTACATATAAATTCTGGAACTGAGGGCCATTTACAATGCCCTAAGTCAGGCAAGACCCCTGCTTCAAAACCAGCCGGTACTGATACAGTCAGACAACATCACGGCAGTCGCCCATGTGACCCGACAGGGCGGCACAAGAAGCAGGATGGCAATGGCAGAAGCCACAAGGATTCTCCGATGGGCGAAAAATCACGTACTAGCACTGTCAGCAGTGTTCGTTCCGGGAGTGGACAACTGGGAAGCAGACTTCCTCAGCAGACACGACCTACACCCGGGAGAGTGGGGACTTCATCCAGAAGTCTTCCTGCTGTTGGTAAACCGTTGGGAAAGGCCACAGGTGGACATGATGGCGTCCCGCCTCAACAAAAAGCTAAAGAGATATTGCGCCAGGTCAAGGGACCCTCAGGCGATAGCTGTGGACGCTCTAGTGACACCGTGGGTGTACCAGTCGGTTTATGTGTTCCCTCCTCTGCCTCTCATACCAAAGGTACTGAGAATAATAAGATGGCGAGGAGTAAGAACGATACTCGTGGTTCCGGATTGGCCAAGAAGGGCTTGGTACCCGGAACTTCAGGAAATGATATCAGAGGACCCATGGCCTCTGCTGCTCAGACAGGACCTGCTTCAGCAGGGGCCCTGTCTGTTCCAAGACTTACCGCGGCTGCGTTTGACGGCATGGCGATTGAACGCCGGATCCTGAAGGAAGAGGGTATTCCGGAAGAAGTCATTCCTACGCTTATTAAAGCCAGGAAAGATGTTACGGCAAAGCATTATCACCGCATATGGCGGAAATATGTTGCATGGTGCGAGGCCAAAAAGGCCCCAACAGAGGAATTTCCACTAGGTCGATTTCTACATTTCCTGCAAGCAGGAGTGAATATGGGCCTAAATCTAGGCTCCATTAAAGTACAGATCTCGGCTCTGTCGATTTTCTTTCAAAAAGAACTAGCTTCAGTACCTGAAGTTCAGACATTGTGAAAGGAGTGCTGCATATTCAGCCCCCGTTTGTGCCCCCTGTGGCACCTTGGGATCTCAACGTGGTGTTGAGTTTTCTTAAAATCACATTGGTTTGAGCCACTAAAAACCGTGGATCTAAAATATCTCACGTGGAAAGTGGTCATGTTATTGGCCTTGGCTTCAGCCAGGCGAGTGTCAGAATTGGCGGCTTTATCATGTAAAAGCCCTTATCTGATTTTCCATATGGATAGGGCAGAATTGAGGACTCGTCCCCAATTTCTCCCTAAGGTGGTGTCAGCGTTTCACCTGAACAAGCCTATTGTGGTGCCGGCGGCTACTAGTGAATTGGAGGACTCCAAGTTGCTAGACGTTGTCAGGGCCCTGAAAATATATGTTTCCAGGACGGCTGGAGTCAGAAACTCTGACTCGCTGTTTATCCTGTATGCACCCAACAAGCTGGGTGCTCCTGCTTCTAAGCAGTCTATTGCTCGCTGGATTTGTAGTACAATTCAGCTTGCACATTCTGTGGCAGGCATACCACAGCCAAAATCTGTAAATGCCCATTCCACAAGGAAGGTGGGCTCATCTTGGGCGGCTGCCCGAGGGGTCTCGGCTTTACAACTTTGCCGAGCAGCTACTTGGTCAGGGGCAAACACGTTTGCAAAATTCTACAAATTTGATACCCTGGCTGAGGAGGACCTGGAGTTCTCTCATTCGGTGCTACAGAGTCATCCGCACTCTCCCGCCCGTTTGGGAGCTTTGGTATAATCCCCATGGTCCTTACGGAGTTCCCAGCATCCACTAGGACGTCAGAGAAAATAAGAATTTACTCACCAGTAATTCTATTTCTCGTAGTCCGTAGTGGATGCTGGGCGCCCATCCCAAGTGCGGATTGTCTGCAATACTTGTAAATAGTTATTGTTAACTAAAGGGTTATTGTTGAGCCATCTGTTGAGAGGCTCAGTTGTTTTCATACTGTCAAACTGGATATAGTATCACGAGTTGTACGGTGTGATTGGTGTGGCTGGTAAGAGTCTTACCCGGGATTCTAAATCCTTCCTTATTATGTCAGCTCGTCCGGGCACAGTGTCCTAACTGAGGCTTGGAGGAGGGTCATAGTGGGAGGAGCCAGTGCACACCAGGTAGTCATAAATCTTTCTAGAGTGCCCAGCCTCCTTCGGAGCCCGCTATTCCCCATGGTCCTTACGGAGTTCCCAGCATCCACTACGGACTACGAGAAATAGAATTACCGGTGAGTAAATTCTTATTTTTTTACACACTAATTCCCCTCACTCACCACCACACCCTGACCCCATAACTCACACATTTTAATTCCCCTCACTCCCCCACTACACACAAACATGCCTCCCTGCAAACAAACATGCTCCCCCCTGTTCACCACCACTCTTCCCCTGTTCACCACCATGCTCTCCCCCTTTCATCAACATGCTCCCCCTGTGTACCAACATACTCATCATGTACACCAGCATGCTCCCTGTGTACACCAGCATACTCACCTTGCACACCAGCATACTCACCTTGCACACCAGCATGCTCCCCCTGCACGCCATCATGCTCCCCCTGCACGCCAGCGTGCTCCCCCTGCACGCCAGCGTGCTCCCCCTGCACGCCAGCATGCTCCCCCTGCACGCCAGCATGCTCCCCCTGCACGCCAGCATTCTCCCCCTGCACGCCAGCATTCTCCCCCTGCACGCCAGCATGCTCCCCTGCACGCCAGCATGCTCCCCCTGCACGCCAGCATGCTCCCCTTGCATGCCAGCATTCTCCCCCTGCACGCCAGCATGCTCCCCTGCACGCCAGCATGCTACCCTGCACACCAGCATGCATACTCCCCCTGCACACCAGCATACATACTCCCCTTGCACACCAGCATGCCCCCCTGCACACCAGCATGCCCCCCTACACACCTGCCTGCACACCAGCATGCTCCCCCTGCACACCAGCATGCTCCCCCTGCACACCAGCCTGCTCCTCCTGCACACCAGCATGCTCCTCCTACACACCAGCATGCCCCCCCTGCACACCAGCCTGCTCCCCCTGCACACCAGCATGCTCCCCCTACACACCAGCATGCCCCCCCCCTGCACACCAGCATGCTCCCCCTGCACACCAGCATGCATATTCCTCCTGCACACCAGCATGCTCCCCCTACACACCAGCATGCTCCCCCTGCACACCAGCATGCTCCCCTTGCACACCAACATGCCCCCCTGCACACCAGTATGCTCCCCCTACACACCAGCATGCATTTTCCCCCTGCACACCAGCATGCTCCAACTGCACGCCAGCATGCTCCCCCTACACACCAGCATGCTCCCCCTACACACCAGCATGCTCCCCCTGCACACCAGCATGCTCCCCCTACACACCAGCATACTCTCCTGCACACCAGCATGCTCCCCCTGCACACCAGCATGCTCCCCCTGCACACCAGCATGCTCCCCTGCACACCAGATTGTTCCCCACATTACACTTCTTACTTACATTGCATACCTCCCAACATGAGCCTCTCCAGGAGGGACAGAATGCTCTGCTCCTGGACTTCCCTCTTAATTTCTGATTGCCATCACCTGTGGTGAAACACCTTTCTTATCCATTAACCTGTTCAAAACAGGTGCCGGCAATCATCAATTAAGAGAAAAGTCCAGAAGCAGAGCATTATGTCCCTCCTGGAGAGGGTCATGTTGGGAGGTATGACATTGTTTCCTGTAGTGCTTTCTGCCTCCGTGCAATGTGTGTACCATGTGAATGCAGCAGTCACATGGCATAATCTTATCAGCAGCAGTAATCTGATTGGGAGCTACCAGACTGGTTCCTTCCTGGTAGTATAGAAACCAAAAAAATGCACCACAGATGACGCCCCCTACTGGCCCTGGCCCTGGCCCCCGGAGCACCAGCTCTGCCCAGACTAAGCCCCAGCTAACACTATTGTACTTATAGTACAATAGTGGAGACCAGTGGTTCCCAAACTTTTTTGAATCACGGCGCCCTGGAGTATCAAAAAAAAATTTCGGCCACCCCTAGGGCAAAAGAAAGAGACATTAAAAAACAAAAAAATAATGTAAAATCACTTTATAGATCATTCTTTTAAGAGGGGGGGGGGGGGGTACACACAGTCAGATTGCTTTGAAATTAAGCACGGATCTCTCCGTGTGTACCCCCCTTACATCTGACTGGATTGCTTAGAAGTTAAGCACGGATCTCTCCGTGTGTATGACCCACAGCGATAGCGATGCGCGGTCCTGTGTGTCGCTATCACCAGTACTAGATTGGCCTGCATGCAGGCACAATCTAGCACATCACTCATTTCTCCGCTGGGTGAAATCAGCGCCCCCCCCCATCCCGTCCCTCGCTCAGCACACATCGCGCTGTGTGCTGAGCGGGGGGAGAGATGTGTGATGAGCGGTCTGTGATAGATCGCTCAGCACACATCTCTGGGGATGTGTACGGGGCTTTAAGGTCAGTTATGTGGTGATAGATAGCATTCGCTCCTGTTTGTCCACATATATTATGATTCATAATGACTAACGCTGGTTTTACTTTTCTCTATCGTCCTAGTGGATGCTGGGGTTCCTGAAAGGACCATGGGGAATAGCGGCTCCGCAGGAGACAGGGCACAAAAAGTAAAGCTTTAGGATCAGGTGGTGTGCACTGGCTCCTCCCCCCATGACCCTCCTCCAAGCCAGTTAGATTTTTGTGCCCGGCCGAGAAGGGTGCAATCTAGGTGGCTCTCCTAAAGAGCTGCTTAGGAAAGTTTAGCTTAGGTTTTTTATTTTACAGTGAGTCCTGCTGGCAACAGGATCACTGCAACGAGGGACTTAGGGGAGAAGAAGTGAACTCACCTGCGTGCAGGATGGATTGGCTTCTTGGCTACTGGACATCAGCTCCAGAGGGACGATCACAGGTACAGCCTGGATGGTCACCGGAGCCTTGCCGCCGGCCCCCTTGCAGATGCTGAAGTAAGAAGAGGTCCAGAATCGGCGGCAGAAGACTCCTCAGTCTTCTAAAGGTAGCGCACAGCACTGCAGCTGTGCGCCATTTTCCTCTCAGCACACTTCACACGGCAGTCACTGAGGGTGCAGGGCGCTGGGAGGGGGGCGCCCTGGGAGGCAAATGAATACCTATTTTGGCTAAAAATACCTCACATATAGCCTCCGGAGGCTATATGGAGATATTTAACCCCTGCCAGAATCCGTTAAGAGCGGGAGACGAGGCCGCCGAAAAAGGGGCGGGGCCTATCTCCTCAGCACACAGCGCCATTTTCCCTCACAGAAAGGCTGGAGGGAAGGCTCCCAGGCTCTCCCCTGCACTGCACTACAGAAACAGGGTTAAAACAGAGAGGGGGGGCACTAATTTGGCGATATGCTTATATATATATTAAGATGCTATAAGGGAAAACACTTATATAAGGTTATATAAGGTTATATAAGGTTAACTAACCCAGGGCACCTCTGCAAGTGTCCTGATGCACCCCAGGGTGCTATGTCATACAGTTTGGGAACCACTGGTGTAGACACTACTGCATTTAGGCCCTGTGCCAGCGGTTCTCAAACTTTCTGGAATCAGCATTTTTTACACTAGGCGTAGGCCAAAAGTTTATTGTTGAGAAATTTGCAAACATGATTACATTAATTGTGCCAACTGCCTGCCTTCTGTTCAGTTATGTGGTGATAGCCAGGGCTGCGCTCCTTTTTGTCCACATACATATGATTGGCAGCCACCAGCATTGGCCATAATTAATTTGATTTGGTCCTAGACCATGAACTTGTGGGCACCCTGCAAGTGCCGCACGGCACCCATTTTGGGAACCACAGCCTGGTGCGAAAGCCCCACTCCCAATCCCCTGTTTCTCTCGCTGTATTCCTTTGTCGTACCTCCCAACCATCCTGACTCATTGGCACAGTCCCAATTTGCGGACCATAGAGAGAGCGGAGTTCCATGGGTGTCTTGGGTGTATGGGGGGTTGTATTTGGACATATTAGGGTTGGTGTTTACTTTGTAACAATGCCTATGGTAAGTGACACTACCTTTCACAGTATAATCATGTTTGTGGGGAGGTGAGGGAATTGCCCTTCTCAGGTGCCGTTAGGAGGCATCCAGCTTTTGTTATCTTTATGACATTTGCAGCTGGTCCTTCTTCATCACTTCTTGTATTGCACACTGCTGACAAATGTTTGTCGCCCATTAGATATTTTTATACTTCTAAATGAGCAAGATGATGATTAATCAGCACAGTTTTTCTTTGCTTAATTACCATTGACTCTTCCCCCCCCCTTGTACATGGGTGGCCTGGTGGCACAGTAGTTAGCATTGCTGCTTCACAGCTTGGGTCCATGGGTTAAATTCCAACCAGAATCCTGTCTGTGTGGAGCTTGTGTGTTCTCTCCTTGTTTGTGTGTGTTTTCTGCATGGTTCACCAGTTTAGGCCTAGAATCAAAAAGAGTACTACAGGTTGAGTATCCCATATCCAAATATTCCGAAATACGGACTTTTTTGAGTGAGAGTGAGATAGTGAAACATTTGTTTTCTGATGGCTCAGGGTACACAAACTTTGTTTAATACACAAAGTTATTAAAAATATTGTATTAAATGACCTTCAGGCTGTGTGTATAAGGTGTATGTGAAACATAAATGAATTGTGTGAATGTAGACACACTTTGTTTAATGCACAAAGTTATAAAAAAATATTGGCTAAAATGACCTTCAGGCTGTGGCCCTCATTCCGAGTTGTTCGCTCGTTTTTTTTTCATTGCATCGCAGCGATTTTCCGCAAACTGCGCATGTGCAATGTTCGCACTGCGACTGCGCCAAGTAAATTTGCTAAGAAGTTTGGTATTTTACTCATGGCATTACGAGGTTTTTTCTTCGTTCTGGTGATCGTTGTGTGATTGACAGGAAGTGGGTGTTTCTGGGCGGAAACTGGCCGTTTTATGGGAGTGTGTGAAAAAACGCTGCCGTTTCTGGGAAAAACGCGGGAGTGGCTGGAGAAACGGGGGAGTGTCTGGGCGAACGCTGGGTGTGTTTGTGACGTCAAACCAGGAACGAAACTGACTGAACTGATCGTTATTTGTGAGTAAGTCTGGAGCTACTCAGAAACTGCTTAGAAATTTCTATTCGCAATTTTGAGAATCTTTCGTTCGCAATTTTGATAAGTTAAGATTCACTCCCAGTAGGCGGCGGCTTAGCGTGTGCAATGCTGCTAAAAGCAGCTTGCGAGCGAACAACTCGGAATGAGGGCCTGTGTATAAGGAGTATTCTGTGCTTAGATTTAGGTCCCATCACCATGATATCTCATTATGGTATGCAATTATTCCAAAATACGGAAAAATCCTATATCCAAAATACCTCTGGTCTCAAGCATTTTGGATAAGGGATACTCAACCTGTAGTACTGTAGGTTACTTGGAATGTGTGTTTGTGTGGTAGGGGATATCATTTGTATAATCCACTGAAATAGTTGCTATAAATTGCTACATAGTATGTTGTTGCTTTATAAATAGTAATACATGTTAATGAAATGGGCTGGATTCTGATCTGGAAGTAAAGCAAAAAGAGCAAGTAACTTGTGCACTTGGGCAAAACCATGTTGCACTGCAGGTGGGGCAGATGTAACTGCATAAATAGAGATTAGATGTGATGTGAGAGGACAGTGTCCTAACTGAAATCTAGATTGCAGTGTAAGAGTAAAGCTGCCCAGTGTTTGTAGGCTACATGCAAAAGCAGCCAGTATTTACTCTGCACAGAAAAAATTTAAATGTGTTTGCTCCCATTGTTTTTTTTTCCAGATACAAAGTTACTTGCTTTCTCTAACGTCCTAAGTGGATGCTGGGGACTCCGTCAGGACCATGGGGAATAGCGGCTCCGCAGGAGACAGGGCACAAAAATAAAGCTTTAGGATTAGGTGGTGTGTACTGGCTCCTCCCCCTATGACCCTCCTCCAAGCCTCAGTTAGGTTTTTGTGCCCGTCCGAGCAGGGTGCAATCTAGGTGGCTCTCCTAAAGAGCTGCTTAGAAAAAGTTTTTAGGTTTTTTATTTTCAGTGAGTCCTGCTGGCAACAGGCTCACTGCATCGAGGGACTTAGGGGAGAGAATTTCAACTCACTTGCGTGCAGGATGGATTGGATTCTTAGGCTACTGGACACCATTAGCTCCAGAGGGAGTCGGAACACAGGTCTCACCCTGGGGTTCGTCCCGGAGCCGCGCCGCCGACCCCCCTTACAGATGCTGAAGATTGAAGGTCCGGAAACAGGCGGCAGAAGGCTCTTCAGTCTTCATGAAGGTAGCGCACAGCACTGCAGCTGTGCGCCATTGTTGTCACACACTTCACACCAAGCGGTCACGGAGGGTGCAGGGCGCTGCTGGGGGCGCCCTGGGCAGCAATATTTAATACCTTTATGGCAAAAGAATACATCACATATAGCCATTGAGGCTATATGTATATATTTAACCCATGCCAGATATCTAAAACTCCGGGAGAAAAGCCCGCCGAAATAGGGGGCGGGGCTTATTCTCCTCAGCACACAGCGCCATTTTCCTGCTCAGCTCCGCTGTGAGGAAGGCTCCCAGGACTCCCCCCCCGCACTGCACTACAGAAACAGGGTAAAACAGAGAGGGGGGGCATTTTTTGGCGATATTTTGATATATTTAAGCTGCTATAAGGAACAACACTTATATAAGGTTGTTCCCATATATATTATAGCGCTTGGGTGTGTGCTGGCAAACTCTCCCTCTGTCTCCCCAAAGGGCTAGTGGGGTCCTGTCTTCGATAAGAGCATTCCCTGTGTGTCTGCTGTGTGTCGGTACGTGTGTGTCGACATGTATGAGGACGATGTTGGTGTGGAGGCAGAGCAATTGCCGATAATGGTGATGTCACCCCCCAGGGAGTCGACACCGGAATGGATGGCTTTGTTTATGGAATTACGTGATAATGTCAGCACATTACAAAAATCAGTTGACGACATGAGACGGCCGGCAAACCAGTTAGTACCTGCCCAGGCGTCTCAGACACCGTCAGGGGCTGTAAAGCGCCCTTTACCTCAGTCGGTCGACACAGACCCAGACACAGACACTGAATCTAGTGTCGACGGTGATGAAACAAACGTATTTTCAAGTAGGGCCACACGTTATATGATCACGGCAATGAAGGAGGCTTTGCATATCTCTGATACTGCAAGTACCACAAAAAGGGGTATTATGTGGGGGGTGAAAAAACTACCTGTAGTTTTTCCTGAATCAGAGGAATTAAATGATGTATGTGATGAAGCGTGGGTTAACCCAGATAGAAAAGTGCTAATTTCAAAAAAGTTATTAGCATTATACCCTTTCCCGCCAGAGGTTAGGGCGCGCTGGGAAACACCCCCTAGGGTGGATAAGGCGCTCACACGCTTATCAAAACAAGTGGCGTTACCGTCTCCTGATACGGCCGCCCTCAGGGATCCAGCTGATAGGAGACTGGAAACTACCCTAAAAAGTATATACACACATACTGGTGTTATACTGCGACCAGCCATCGCCTCAGCCTGGATGTGCAGTGCTGGGGTCGTCTGGTTGGATTCCCTGACTGAAAATATTGATACCCTGGATAGGGACAGTATTTTATTGACTATAGAGCAATTAAAGGATGCTTTCCTTTATATGCGAGATGCTCAGAGAGATATTTGCACTCTGGCATCGAGAGTAAATGCGATGTCCATATCTGCCAGAAGGAGTTTATGGACGCGACAGTGGTCAGGTGATGCGGATTCCAAACGACATATGGAAGTATTGCCGTATAAAGGGGAGGAATTATTTGGCGTCGGTCTATCGGATCTGGTGGCCACGGCAACTGCCGGAAAATCCACCTTTTTACCTCAGACCCCCTCCCAACAGAAAAAGACACCGTCTTTTCAGCCGCAGTCCTTTCGGTCCTATAAGAACAAGCGGACAAAAGGACAGTCATATCTGCCTCGGGGCAGAGGAAGGGGTAAGAGAGGGCAGCAAGCAGCCCCTGCCCAGGAACAGAAGCCCTCTCAGGGTTCTGCAAAGCCCTCAGCATGACGCTGGGGCCTTACAAGCGGACTCAGGAGCGGTGGGGGGTCGACTCAAGAATTTCAGCGCACAGTGGGCTTGCTCACAGGTGGACCCCTGGATCCTGCAGGTAGTATCTCAGGGTTACAGGTTGGAATTCGAGAAGTCTCCCCCTCGCAGGTTCCTAAAGTCTGCTTTGCCAACGTCTCCCTCAGACAGGGCGACGGTATTGGAAGCCATTCACAAGCTGTTTTCTCAGCAGGTGATAGTCAAGGTACCCCTCCTACAACAGGGAAAGGGGTATTACTCCACGCTATTTGTGGTACCGAAGCCGGACGGCTCGGTAAGACCTATTCTAAATCTGAAATCTTTGAACCTGTACATACAAAAATTCAAGTTCAAGATGGAGTCACTCAGAGCAGTGATAGCGAATCTGGAAGAAGGGGACTTTATGGTGTCCCTGGACATAAAGGATGCTTACCTGCATGTCCCAATTTGCCCTTCACATCAAGGGTACCTCAGGTTCGTGGTGCAAAACTGTCATTATCAGTTTCAGACGCTGCCGTTTGGATTGTCCACGGCACCTCGGGTCTTTACCAAGGTAATGGCCGAAATGATGATTCTTCTGCGAAGAAGAGGCGTATTAATTATCCCTTACTTGGACGATCTCCTGATAAGGGCAAGGTCCAGAGAACAGCTGGAGGACGGAGTAGCACTAACCCGACTAGTGCTGCAACAACACGGGTGGATTCTGAATTTTCCAAAATCTCAGTTGACCCCGACGACACGTCTGCTGTTCCTGGGAATGATTCTGGACACGGTTCAGAAAAAGGTGTTTCTTCCGGAGGAGAAAGCCAGGGAGTTATCCGAACTTGTCAGGAACCTCCTAAAACCAGGGAAAGTGTCTGTGCATCAATGCACAAGAGTCCTGGGAAAGATGGTGGCTTCTTACGAAGCGATTCCATTCGGCAGATTCCACGCACGAACTTTTCAGTGGGATCTGCTGGACAAATGGTCCGGATCACATCTGCAGATGCATCAGCGGATAACCTTATCGCCACGGACAAGGGTGTCTCTTCTGTGGTGGTTGCAGAGTGCTCATCTGTTAGAGGGCCGCAGATTCGGCATACAGGACTGGGTCCTGGTGACCACGGATGCCAGTCTGAGAGGCTGGGGAGCGGTCACACAGGGAAGAAACTTCCAGGGAGTATGGTCAAGCCTGGAGATGTCTCTTCACATAAATATACTGGAGCTAAGAGCGATTTACAATGCTCTAAGTCTGGCAAAACCCCTGCTTCAGGGTCAGCCGGTGTTGATCCAGTCGGACAACATCACGGCAGTCGCCCACGTAAACAGACAGGGCGGCACAAGAAGCAGGACAGCAATGGCAGAAGCTGCAAGGATTCTTCGCTGGGCGGAAGATCATGTGATAGCACTGTCAGCAGTATTCATTCCGGGAGTGGACAACTGGGAAGCAGACTTCCTCAGCAGACACGATCTACACCCGGGAGAGTGGGGACTTCATCCAGAAGTCTTCCACATGATTGTGAACCGTTGGGAAAAACCAATGGTGGATATGATGGCGTCCCGCCTCAACAAAAAACTGGACAGGTATTGCGCCAGGTCAAGAGACCCTCAGGCAATAGCTGTGGACGCTCTGGTAACACCGTGGGTGTTCCAGTCAGTGTATGTGTTCCCTCCTCTGCCTCTCATACCAAAAGTACTGAGAATTTTACGGCAAAAGGGAGTAAGAACGATACTAGTGGCTCCGGATTGGCCAAGAAGAACTTGGTACCCGGAACTTCAAGAGATGCTCACGGAGGATCCGTGGCCTCTACCTCTAAGACGGGACCTGCTTCAGCAGGGACCGTGTCTATTCCAAGACTTACCGCGGCTGCGTTTGACGGCATGGCGGTTGAACGCCGAATTCTAAGGGAAAAAGGCATTCCGGAAGAGGTCATTCCTACACTGGTAAAAGCCAGGAAGGAGGTGACTGCACAACATTATCACCGCATTTGGAGAAAATATGTTGCGTGGTGTGAGGCCAGGAAGGCCCCCACGGAGGAATTTCAACTGGGTCGATTCCTACATTTCCTGCAAACAGGATTGTCTATGGGCCTCAAATTGGGGTCCATTAAGGTTCAAATTTCGGCCCTGTCGATTTTCTTCCAGAAAGAATTGGCTTCAGTTCCTGAAGTCCAGACTTTTGTAAAAGGAGTACTACATATACAGCCCCCGGTTGTGCCCCCAGTGGCACCGTGGGATCTTAATGTAGTCTTGGATTTTCTCAAATCCCATTGGTTTGAGCCGCTCAAATCGGTGGAGTTGAAGTATCTTACATGGAAAGTAACCATGCTACTGGCCCTGGCTTCAGCCAGGAGAGTATCAGAATTGGCGGCTTTATCATATAAGAGCCCATATCTGATTTTCCATACGGACAGGGCAGAACTGCGGACGCGTCCTCATTTTCTGCCTAAGGTGGTGTCAGCGTTTCACCTGAACCAGCCTATTGTGGTGCCTGCGGCTACTAACGATTTGGAGGATTCCAAGTTGTTGGACGTGGTCCGGGCATTGAAAATATATATTTCAAGAACGGCGGGAGTCAGAAAGTCTGACTCACTGTTTATATTGTATGCACCCAACAAGATGGGTGCTCCTGCTTCTAAGCAGACGATTGCTCGTTGGATTTGTAGCACAATTCAACTTGCACATTCTGTGGCAGGCTTGCCACAACCTAAATCTGTCAAGGCCCATTCCACAAGGAAAGTGGGCTCATCCTGGGCGGCTGCCCGGGGGGTCTCGGCATTACAACTCTGCCGAGCTGCTACTTGGTCAGGGGCAAACACGTTTGCAAAATTCTACAAATTTGATACCCTGGCTGAGGAGGACCTGGAGTTCTCTCATTCGGTGCTGCAGAGTCATCCGCACTCTCCCGCCCGTTTGGGAGCTTTGGTATAATCCCCATGGTCCTGACGGAGTCCCCAGCATCCACTTAGGACGTTAGAGAAAATAAGAATTTACTTACCGATAATTCTATTTCTCGTAGTCCGTAGTGGATGCTGGGCGCCCATCCCAAGTGCGGATTGTCTGCAATACTTGTACATAGTTATTGTTACAAACAAATTCGGGTTGTTATTGTTGTGAGCCGTCTGTTCAGAGGCTCCTACGTTTGTCATACTGTTAACTGGGTTCAGATCACAAGTTATACGGTGTGATTGGTGTGGCTGGTATGAGTCTTACCCGGGATTCAATATCCTTCCTTATTGTGTACGCTCGTCCGGGCACAGTATCCTAACTGAGGCTTGGAGGAGGGTCATAGGGGGAGGAGCCAGTACACACCACCTAATCCTAAAGCTTTATTTTTGTGCCCTGTCTCCTGCGGAGCCGCTATTCCCCATGGTCCTGACGGAGTCCCCAGCATCCACTACGGACTACGAGAAATAGAATTATCGGTAAGTAAATTCTTATTTTTTTTGCTTTACTTCCAAATCAGAATCAGGCATGTGTGCCATATCTAGGCTTATCACTTAGTAAAAGTGACTACTTGCTGTGAATAGCCACCGACACTAACTATATGCTGCTTCATCCTGGCTAAGACCGGGCGCATTTCCCTCAAAGTCCAAAAAGATGTGACTAAATGAAGAACGCTCTGTGGGCCGAATTCAGAGATGTAGGCAGTCCCGACGGTTTATGTGTATCTTAGATGGTTGGAATCAGTATCAGTACTGCGCATCTGCAGATCTGTCGCACTGCCCCCTAAGTCACAACATTCTGCTAACGTTTTGGGGTGAAAAGGGGCAGGGATGGGCAGCTTTACAGAAAATGGGTGAGCCGAGGCCAGTGGCTGACTCCCATGGCGCATCTTCACTGACTCCAGCAGCGTGCAAACACCGCCCATCCTGAGTAACCTGAGGGTTCCCTAAATGACAGATGCTCACACAGATGATCTAATGATGCGTCTTCAGACACCGCAGCAGATCAGAGATCCCGCCTCCATAGGAATATTATCACACAGCCGCTGCATACAATGACACAGCAGCACTCTGTGCTTAGCGTACATATCTGAATGAGTCCATGTGTCCAATTTCCTGATACAATGAAAGGTTCAGAGAAAAAAAGAGATATCTAATGGTACTGGTAATAGAATCAATGATCAATGCTTGCCTATTACTGAACCCCCAGCTTTCACTGACTGCACAGTGGGCCCGATTCAGACCTGATGGCTGCTGTGCATTTTCGCACAGCAGGCGATTATCGCATTACTGCGCATACGTATGCACCGCAATGTGCAGGCACGTCGCCAAACAACGACAGGATGGTGCGAAAATTTTGATCGCACGGCGTTCGCAAGGTGATTGACCGGAAGCGGACGTGTGTAGGTGGTAACTGCCGTTTTCTTGGAGTGTCAGGAAAAACGCAGGCGTTCCTAAGCATTATCAGTGTATGTGATGTCAGCTCCGGCCCCGGTCAGCCTGATTTCTTCGCACAGGAAGAGTAGGTATTGAGCTGCGCACAAACTGCACACACTGCACAGAATGGGAAAAATATTAGATGGTGAGTGTGATGCGAACGGTTTTGCAGCTGTCCGCTGAGGGGAATTTTCGCACAGTGTACAGTACATATGCAATCGCACACTTGCCCTGGGCGAAGTTTCACTCCCCCTGGGTGGCGACTATCTGATCGCTGGACAGTGTGGAAGGAGAGGGGACTGCTGCAGCGGCACTATTACCAATTACATAGCGCTGCTGCGGCTCCAGTCCTCCTCCCCCTTCTCCGCTGCCTCCGGCGCTGCTGCTCTCCTCACCAGTGCGGCGCACAGCAGAGGCGGCATGTAATGAGTCAATTTGACTCATTACAAGCCGCTGGCCGTTGCGCCCTCAGGGCAACTGCGCTGTGTGCCAGGCACACCGGGCACACACTAAAGGGGGGTACTCACGGAGCGATTGCTGCTTAAAATCTAATTGCGCTGTTCTGAGCGCGGGGAAAGATGTGTGCTGAGCGGTTCGCTCAGCACACACCTCTCCCCACATCTGCCAGTGAGTACTGGCCTGTAGTTACGGCCCTGAGATAGATAGATAGATAGATAGATAGATAGATAGATAGATAGATAGACGGGTGGTCTTCAGTATGCCGATTGGCGGGATCCCGGCGCACAGTATACCGGCGCCGGAATCCTGACAGCCGGCATACCGACACTTATTCTCCCTCGTGGGGGTCCACGACCCCCCTGCGCCACCGTGTCCGCAGCGTGGCGAGCACAGCGAGCCCGCAAGGGGCTCATTTGCGCTCGCCACACTGTCGGTAAGCCGGCGGTCGGGCTCCCGGCGCCGGTATGCTGGTCGCCGGGAGCCCGACCGCCGGCATACCATACTGAACCCAGACAGACAGACAGAAGATAGTGTAGAGAGCAGTATACTATGATTTGTTAGATGACTTGCAACAGTTTTATTCATTTCTCTGCCGCTTACATCAATAAAGAGACGGTTTCGCCGCGAGGGAAATACCACTGTTGTATGTTGTAACAATTTAAAAGCCAAATATATTCCAGGCTGCCTACCAGGTTTTATTGTAGTGAACGGGGAAGAGAGGAGAATGCACCGACTACTATTCTAATCGGAATTCATGAATGCCAGCTAAAATATCTAGCTCAAACAACTTTTATTATCTGCTCAATTTTTCGCCAGAAGTCAGCAGAAAATGTAATAACAATACTTTGCAAATTATCTTACCAGTTGGGGGATATGAATTGAATTAAAATGAATGCATTTTGCTGAGTTCTCTTTTGAAGGCTGTTGCTGGATTAGAGATAAAGAGAATCCTGCTACCAATGCGCTTCCATACATCCCAGATGTTCTTACATTTTATAGCCACTGCATTGGTAATACAAATGTTAGAACTTTTTTAAGGACAGTTTGGATTGAAATAGGGATAGGATGTACCTCTGTGGTGGACTAGGTTCCCTACCCTACTCTTGACCTCTCTAATCCCAATTTGTAGTTTGTAACGTGAGTTGGTTCTCCGGGGTATATTTACTAAAGTCTAAGTTTTTTAGAAGTGAAGATATTGCCCATAGCAACCAATAAGATTCTATTATCTTCTAGAAGCAGCTAGATAAATGTTAAGTGAAATCTGATTGGTTGCTATGGGCACATCTCCACTTCTAAAAAAAACTCACACCTTAGTAAATATACCCCTCTGACTTGCGCTGTTTGTCCTTGCTGTCTTGGTACACACCACACAGCGACGTTGGTAGAACATTGAGTATCTGGAAGTAGGCAAGCTGTTGACCAAAACAATTGTAACTATCCAATGCATTTTTGCCTTTATATTGGGCTTTGTCAAGAATCCTTGACAAAGTCTGACATATGTATGACACACGTTGGGTAGTACGATGATCCTTGTTCTATACCCCCAGTCCGTACATTTTTATATGTGTTTGGACAGGCTTTTACTTCAGGTACGGTAGAGATTTGTCATCTCGCCTTACAAAGGGCTGGGCCACGCCACCCATCACAGACAATATATGCTTTAGTGTGAACAGACAATGTACAGATGTGTCCTCCTACATCTAGCTTAAATACGCCATGCACCGCAAGATGCCTGGTGTGAGTGAGCCGACAAATCCTGTGCAATTCTACTAACGCCGGCCGTCTTTTTTTTTTTGTTGAAAAATGCATCTTATTCGCATCGCTATGTGCGTCTTATTCAGTAGCAATACAAATAAGATGCATTTTGTGTAAAAAATACACAAGACACCCGCCATTAGTAAACTTGTTCACAGCTAGGCGCAACTAGAAGGGCTGTTTAGCGTGACTTCAGCTACAATGTAGAAAGACACGTCTTTTAGAGTGTATATCATACTTGCCTACTCTCCCGGAATGGCCGGGAGGCTCCCGAAAATTGTGTGACCCCCCCCCCCCCCCGGAAGAGCAGGCAAGTCTCCCGATTTCGGGGGTCCCCCCCTGCCCAGCCGCCCACTTAGAGAGTAAAATGGCCGGTCCGGGCAGGCGATGACGCGATTCGTGTTGAATCGGGTCATCATAGCCACGCACCCTGCTGGACAATACCGGTAATAGCGGCATTACACAGCGGGGGGCGTGGCTTACATGACGCGTCCCGCCGCCACGCCCCCATTCCGCCTCCACCACGCCTCTGGCCCGCCCTCCTCTGCACTGCTCGTCGGAGCCCGCCCCACTGCTGAGCCGACCTGGCTGCTCTCTCCCGGAGAGAGCAGCCAGAAAGTCGGCAAGTATGGTGTGTATATATATATATATATATATATATATATATAATATTATATACTTCCTACATTTCACAAAGTTCCTAGATTACCTTGTTATGTATTTGTACTCTTTCCATGCTTTTTCTTGTTGTACTTATACTATACTCACTCAATTTCTATTTTGTATGACATGAATAACATAACCTATGCAGAGTGAAACACACTGAAGCTCCTGTATCAAGACTGTACTGTACTGTATACACATGTTTGTGATGGATAACCTACAATCACCATGCATGTATATAAATCAAAGCATTGTATTCATCATATGTTGCTTCATAATCATATAAATACGATATAAAGTCTACACACATTGCGCACATAATAAATTGTAGTTGAAAATGAAAGGCTCTTGGAGGTCTGCACATGCGTAGTAGAAAAATCACTGGAAACATGGCGCGTGTTCCATGTTCCTGGAGACCTGTTCATATGCAGTAGGCTCTGGCACTGTATTAGGGTCTACCTTATAACTGCGCTGGCAAGAGAGGGTGGACCGCACAGAGACTACATACCACCCCTGCTAGGATGTCAGCTATCCAAAACATCAATTATCTGAACTTAATGTACGGGAATCCATAATAATATTTCTGCTGCGGGGTACACTGGGCTCCACAAGGATTAACATCGGGTGTAGAGTAGGATCTTGATCCGAGGCACCAACAAGCTCAAACTTTGACTGTTCCCAAGATGCACAGTACCGCCTCCTATATAATCCCGCTTCCATGCACAGGAGCTCAGTTTGTAAGTTGGTGCCATGCAGTAAGCAGGCAATCAACAGGGGGGCTGCCTTTGCAGCCCATATTATAACTTAAATAAAAGAAAGAAGAACTTTTGAAGACTTTAAGGGCTGCAGCTTTTATGTATAGACATACTTTGCTGCAGCTTCATTACTCCCCCAGCGGCGCTGTATACTCCCGCGCCCTATTTGCCGGGTAACTACAGCGGAGGCTCCGGTGTCTTTCCTGTCAGTCACACACACCCGCCGCTGCCCTCCAGGAAGGGGATAAAGCCTAACCTGTAGCCCCTCCCCCAGTCCCACTATGCCATTTCTGTGAATGTTCCCGCCCTGGAGCTGCATATCTCTCCCTCACTCCCTGTCAGCCGCCATCACACGGAGCTGCGCTGTTCCTGGGACTGCTGGGGCAAATCCTCCTCTGTAAAGCCGCCTGCTTGCCAGCGCTGTGCATTTTACAGGACACTTAAGTATTCTACCTGTCACTGGGACAGTGTTAGTTAAGAAAGAGTGCATACATTCAGGGCTGTGTGGTACAAACACCCTGTGATATACATCCAGTATCTACTGTGTTTTGTTATATCTATTGTTAACATATATAGCTATACTGAGTATTAATTTGTATTGCTAGTCCAGTGCAGTTTTATGGTGTATAATTTCTGCATGGTACGCTTGTGACTATATATGTGTGTGTGTGTGCATGTAGCTGCTGCGTGGCTGCCATATCGGGTATTTCACTCAGCTTGCTGCTCCTATATTCTGTAACCTGGGGGGCTAAGTGTGTCAGGTTTTCTAAATAATATAGGTATTTCCCAAGATATACTTGCTGTGTATTTTTCCTTGTGATTTATAGTCACCATATATCTCTTGGGTTCTCGGTTTGTGCTGACAGGAAGGTCACACTTCACTGGGAGTTCTTGCTAGGTATATAGCTGCTAAGTGTTGTACCTGGTTGCCCAATATTATGCTTATTGTTATGTCAGCTACACGAGGCAATTTTGGAGGAAAATGCCGCAGACATTTTGGAGTAACATTTGGCAGCAGAGAGTTCAGGGGGTTCCTTACCCCCCAGTTGGTCCGTAGCACCGGGAGCAACAAATGACCCATCTTGGGCTACCTTTTCCACGCTGTTAAACACGCTTATAACTAAATTGGCGCCCCCTCTGGGACCACCTGTGCCAATGCAGCAGTTTATGGTCCCTGCAATTAATCCGTCATGGGCAGATCAAATCTCCACTCAGTTACAGCAATTGAACCGGTCACTGACTAAATCTAAATCTCACTCTCGCCCACCTAAAACTAAGACGTCTTCTAAACAGGCCATTACCTCCTCACAATCCACTGCTATCCCGGACACATCCTCTGAGAAGGATGGTGCATATACTGACCCCACAGACACTGACTCAGATGCTTCTGATGGGGAAGGGAAGCAGTGGTGGATGTCCCTGATTTGATTGAGGCTATCAGGCTCATTCTTCAGGGCTCTGATGAACCTGAGCCTGCAGCTGTCTCTAAAAATCCGGACAGATTTAAACGAAAGAAGGTGGTTAAACAAGTTTTCTCTGACGTCCTAGTGGATGCTGGGAACTCCGTAAGGACCATGGGGAATAGACGGGCTCCGCAGGAGACTGGGCACTCTAAAAGAAAGATTAGGTACTATCTGGTGTGCACTGGCTCCTTCCTCTATGCCCCTCCTCCAGACCTCAGTTAGAATCTGTGCCCGGCCAGAGCTGGGTGCTCCTAGTGGGCTCTCCTGAGCTTGCTAGAAAGAAAGTGTTTGTTAGGTTTTTTATTTTCAGTGAGATCTGCTGGCAACAGACTCACTGCTACGTGGGACTGAGGGGAGAGAAGCAAACCTACCTGCGTGCAGCTAGCTTGTGCTTCTTAGGCTACTGGACACCATTAGCTCCAGAGGGTTCGAACACGGGGCCTGACCTCGATCGTCCGTTCCCGGAGCCGCGCCGCCGTCCCCCTTGCAGAGCCAGAAGACAGAAGAGAAGCAATGAAATCGGCGGCAGAAGACTCCTGTCTTCATTAAGGTAGCGCACAGCACCGCAGCTGTGCGCCATTGCTCCCACAGCACACCACACACTCCGGTCACTGTAGGGTGCAGGGCGCTGGGGGGGGGGCGCCCTGGGCAGCAATAAAAATACCTTTGGCATAAAAATACACATAATACAGTCTGTGACTGTATATGTGTAAAACCCCCGCCATTTTTAGTCAGAAACAGGACAGAAGCCCGCCGCTGAGGGGGCGGGGCCTTCTTCCTCAGCACACCAGCGCCATTTTCTCTTCACAGCTCCGCTGGAAGGAAGCTCCCCAGGCTCTCCCCTGCAGTATCCTGGTACACAAAGGGGGAAAAGAGAGGGGGGGGGGGGGCACATAAATGTACGCGCAAAATTTGTATATACAGCAGCTACTGGGTAAACACTGAGTTGTAGTGTAATCCCTGGGTTATATAGCGCTGGGGTGTGTGCTGGCATACTCTCTCTCTGTCTCTCCAAAGGGCCTTGTGGGGGAACTGTCCTCAAATAGAGCATCCCCTGTGTGTGTGGTGTGTCGGTACGCGTGTGTCGACATGTCTGAGGTAAAAGGCTCCTCTAAGGAGGTGATAGAGCGGATATGTGTGTGAGAGGGTGTCTCCGTCGACAACGCCGACACCTGTTTGGATATGTGTAAGTGCTAAGGTGAATTTAATGCACAAATGGTTAGGGAACAGACAGGAAATCTACCCATGTCTGTCCCTATGTCACAGAGACCTTCAGAGTCTCACAATGCTCACTTTCCAAAATAACAAACACTGGTATCGACACGGAGTTTAACTCCACTGTCGACTACGATAATGCAAAGTTACAGCCAAGATGGCTAGAAGGTATTCAATATATGATTATTGAAATAAAAGATGATTTGCATATCACTGATGACTCATCTGTCCCTGACACGAGAGTACACATGTTTAAGGGGAAGAATGCGGAGGTAAATTTCCCTCCTCTCATGAGGAAAAAGAGCGGGAATCTCCAGACAAGAGACGGCAGCTTCCCACAAGAGAATTCTCAGGCTGTATCCTTTCCCCACTAGGGCCAGGATATGTTGAGAATCTTCCCCTGGGGTGTCCTGTTTGCACAGACGGTAGCACTTGCTATTCTCAGGGATCCTGCAGATAGCGTGCACATTCTAGTATACTACACAGACCGGCGATTGTGTCGGCATGGGTTTATAGCGCTGTGGCAGCGTGGACAGGTACCTTATCAGCAGAGATTGAGACCCTAGTATGCAATATAAATATATTATAGATATATAGTTATAAAGCATGCCCAAAGAGACATGGGTCCTAGAGTCAAAGCTATGTCGATCTCTGCTTGACGTGTCCTGTAGAATATGCATTGGACAGATGATGCCGACTTAAGAGGCATATGGAAGGCTGAGGATTGTGTGGAGAAGGGTTCTCGGGCCTGGTCTCCACAGCTATAGCTGGTAATTCTGCTAGTTTGCCTTATATTCCTGCACAGCCTAAGAAAGCACGACATTATTAAATGCAGCCTTTCGAATAAAGAAACAAGAAAGTCTGAGGTGCGTCCTTTCTTGTCAGAGCCGGGCAGCTAGTTCCCAGGAACAGAAGTCCTCCCTGGCCCCTACAAAAATCCACCAATGTCGCTGGGGCTCCACAGGCGGAGCCAGGCCCGGTGGGGACACGCCTTCGTAAGTTCAGCCACAAGTGGGTTCACTCCCTGTTCGATCCCTGGGCAATAGATATTGTGTCTCAGGGATACAAGCTGGACTGTGAGAAGATGCCCCCTCACCGACGGCCCTGCGGGCTTCCCCCCAAGAGAGGGAGCCAGTGTTAACTGCAATTCACAAATTGTATCTTTAACAGGTGGTGGTCAAGGGTCTCCTCCTTCAACAAGAGGGTGTTATTATTCGACCATGTTGTAACCAGACAGTTCGGTCAGACCCATATTGAATTAAAAATCCCTGAACATATACCTGAGAAGGTTCAAGTTCAAGATGGAATCGCTTAGAGCGGTCAGTGCAAGCCTAAAAAGGGGGAGACTTTATTGTGAATTGGGACATAAGGGATGCATACCTTCATGTCCCCATTTATCCACCTCATTAGGCGTACCTCAGAATTGCGGTACGGGATTGTCATTACCAATTTCAGATGTTGCCGTTTGGTCTCTCCACGGCCCCGAGAATATTCACCATGGTAATGGCGGATATGATTGTGCTCCTGCGGAAGCAAGGTGTCACTATTATCACGTACTTGGACGATCTCCTCATAAAAGCGAGATCAAGAGAGAAGTTGCTGAACAGCGTATCACTTTCTCTGGAAGTGTAACGGCAACACGGCTGGATTCTATATATTCCAAAGTCGCAGTTGGTTCCTACAGCTCATCTGCCTCTCCTAGGCACGATCCTAGACACAGACCAGAAAAGGGTTTATCTCCTGATAGAGAGAGCTCAGGAGCTCATGACACTGGTCAGGAATCTATTAAAACCAAAACAGGTGTCAGTGCATCACTGTACTCGAGTCCTGGGAAGGATGGTGGCATCATACGAGGCCATCCCCTTAGGCAGGTTCCATGCGAGGACCTTCCAATGGGACTTACTGGACAAGTGGTCCGGATCACCTCTTCAGATGCATCGGTTCCCCCAGGGCCAGGGTGTCTCTCCTGTGGTGGCTGCAGAGTGCTCACCTTCTCGAGGGCCGCAGATTCGGCATTCAGGACTGGATCCTGGTGACCACGGATGCAAGCCTCCGAGGGTGGGGGGCAGTTACACAGGGAAGAAATTTCCAAGGTCTGTGGTCAGGTCAACAGACTTGCCTTCACATCAATATCCTGGAACTAAGGGCCATATACAACGCCCTAAGTCAAGCGGAGATCCTGCTTCGCGACCAACCAGTTCTGATCCAGTCAGACCGCAGGGGTTCATGTAAACCGCCAAGGCGGCACAAGGAGCAGGGTGGCGAGGGTAGAAGCCACCAGAATTCTTCGCTGGGCGGAGAATCAAGTAAGCGCACTGTCAGCAGTGTTCATTCCGGGAGTGGACATCTGGGAAGCAGACTTCCTCAGCAGGCACGACCTCCACCCGGGAAAGTGGGGACTTCATCAGGAAGTCTTCACGCAGTTTGCAAATTGATGGGAACTGCCTCAGATGGCGTCCCACCTCAATAAAAAGCTAAAAAAGGTTTTACGCCGGGTCAAGGGACCCTCAGGTGATAGCTGTGGTCGCACTAGTAACACAGTGGGTGTTCCAGTCGGTCTATGTATTCCCTCCTCTTCCTCTCATACCCAAGGGCTGAGAATTGTAATAAAAGGAGGAGTGAGAACAATATTCTTTGCTCCAAATTGGCCAAGAAGGACTCGGTACCCGGAGCTGCAAGATATGCTCTCAGAGGATCCATGGCTTCTGCCTCTCAGACAGGACATGTTGCAACAGGGGCCCTGTCTGTTCCAAGACTTACCGCGGCTGCATTTGACGGCGGGGCGGTTGAACGCCGGATCCTAGCGGAAAAGGGCATTCCGGAGGCAGTTATTCCTACGCTGATAAAGGCTAGGAAAGACGTGACAGCAAGACTTTTTCACTGTATATGGTCGAAAATAGGTTGCTTGGTGTGAGGCCGGGAAGGCCCTACAGAGGAATTCCAGCGGGGTCGATTCCTGCACTTCCTACAGTCAGGAGTGACTATGGGCCTAAAATTAGGATCCATAAAGGTCAAGATTTCGGCCCTATACATTTTTTCTCAAAAAGAACTGGCTTCACTGCCTGAAGTTCAGACGTTGTTCCGGGGGTGCTGCATATTCAGCCTCCTTTTGTGCCACCGGTGGCACCTTGGGATCTTAACGTTGTGTTGGATTTCCTGAAATCCCACTGGTTTGAGCCACTTAAGACCGTGGAGCTAAAGTATCTCACGTGGAAAGTGGTCATGCTATTGGCCTTAGCTTCGGCTAGGCGTGTGTCAGAATTGGCGGTTTTGTCATGTAAAAACCCTTATCTGATCTTCCATATGGACAGGGCAGAATTGAGGACTCGTCCCCAATTTCTTCCTAGGGTGGTATCATCGTTTCATTTGAACCAGCCTATTGTGGTGCCTGCGGCTACTAGGGACTTGGAGGATTCCAAGTTGCTGGACGTAGTCCGGGCTTTGAAAATTTATGTTTCCAGAACGGCGGGAGTCAGAAAGTCTGACTCGCTGTTTATTCTGTATGCAGCCAACAAGGTTGGCGCTCCTGCTTCGAAGCAGACTATTGTTCGCTGGATCTATAGCACGATTCAGCTGGTTCACTCTGCGGCTGGATTGCCGCATCAAAAATCGGTGAAAGCCCATTCCACAAGGAAGGTGGGCTCTTCTTGGACGGCTGCCCGAGGGGTCTCGGCTTTACAGCTTTGCCGAGCTCCTACTTGGTCGGGGTCAAACACGTTTGCTAAGTTCTACAAGTTTGATACCCTGGCTGAGGAGGACCTTGAGTTTGCTCATGCGGTGCTGCAGAGTCATCCGCACTCTCCCGCCCGTTTGGGAGCTTTGGTATAATCCCCATGGTCCTTACGGAATTCCCAGCATCCACTAGGACGTCAGAGAAAATAAGAATTTACTCATCCGTAATTCTATTTCTCGTAGTCCGTAGTGGATGCTGGGCGCCCATCCCAAGTGCGGACTCTCTGCAATACATGTATATAGTTATTGCTTAACTAAAGGGTTATTGTTATGAGTCATCCGTTGAATGAGGCTCAGTTATTGTTCATACTGTTAACTGGGTATGGTTATCACAAGTTGTACAGTGTGATTGGTGTGGCTGGTATGAGTCTCACCCTGGATTCCAAATCCTTTCCTTGTTGTGTCAGCTCTTCCGGGCACAGTTTCCCTAACTGAGGTCTGGAGGAGGGGCATAGAGGGAGGAGCCAGTGCACACCAGATAGTACCTAATCTTTCTTTTAGAGTGCCCAGTCTCCTGCGGAGCCCTTCTATTCCCCATGGTCCTTACAGAGTTCCCAGCATCCACTACGGACTACGAGAAATAGAATTACCGGTGAGTAAATTCTTATTTTACCTCATTATCAACACCTGGCTGACATACGTCAGGAATCTTGGGAAAATCCGAGAATGGAATTCACACCGCATAAGAGACTGTTGGCTCGCTATCCTCTCTCTGCGGAGCTATGTAAAAATTGGGAAACTCCTCCGCCCGTAGATTCTCATGTGGCACGCATGGTAGTTTCCTCTGCTCTGCCAGTAACTATCGTCACCTCTCTGAAGGAACCGACAGATAGACGTGTGGAGGGTTGTTTGAAAGCGATTTACACCCTAACGGGGACTGTGCATAGGCCAACCATTGCAGCAACTTGGGCTACTGAAGCTGTTGAGGCGTGGGTTCAGGAGCTAGAGGCGGAGCTGCCTTCTAATGCATCTGAGCATGCTCGACAGTGTCTCTTGTATATTACCACGGCTTCTCTGTACCTTAAGGAGGCGGCATCCGATGCCGGGGTGCTGGCGGCCAAGGCTGCTACTACGTCCGTCTTGGCCAGACGTATCCTTTGGTTGAGATCGGTGGATATAGATTCCAAGAAAACCCTGGAGGTGCTTCCTTTCAAGGGAGACATTCTCTTTGGAGAAGACCTCAATAAGATTGTGGCTGATCTGGCTGCTGCTAAAACAGCTTGCCTACCTAGTATGGCTCCCTCCACGCAGAAGGCTAAAAGTACTTTTCCTCTGCCCTTTCGTCCTCCAGGTAAAGCAAAAGGTCATGCGTAGCCAAAGCAAGCTCGTGCTTCCAGACCTGCCAAGCCCTGACCGAAGCGAGCCTGGGCTGCCCTTAAGCCTGCTTCCAAAACTGGCAAGCCTGCCGCATGACGGGGCGGGCCTCCCTCTGGGGAATCCCAGGGTGGGGGGCCGACTTCTAGGTTTTGCCCAGGAATACTTAAAGATCACTTCCGATGCCTGGGAAAGGGAAGTCGTCACTCGAGGTTACACCGTCCCCTTCAAGAATCGTCCCCCTAATCGATTTTGCCTGACAGATGTTCCTCTGGAACCGACAAAGGCAAACACTCTGCATTCGGTGGTACATTCCCTCCTGTTCACAGGAGTGCTAGTACAGGTGCCTCTGGCTCAGAGAGGCAAGGGGTACTATTCACCGCTGTTTCTAGTCCCGACACCGAACGGGTCCTCGCGGCCCATTCTCAATCTGAAATCCTTGTATGTGCGGGTCTCCAAGTTTGGTATGGAAACTCTGCACTTTATTGTTCTGGCCTTGGAGCCTGGGGACTATGTGGTCTCCCTGGACATACAGGATGCCTACCTGCATATTCCTATTGCAGTATCTCATCAGCAGTACCTGAGGTTTGCGGTGGGCAACCTTCATTACCAATTTCGGGCGTTACCCTTTGGTTTGACAACAGCTCCCCGAGTTTTCACCAAAGTAATGGCGGTCATGACGGCTACACTCCGCCGTCAAGGGGTCAGGATCCTACCGTACTGATTTGTTGATCCTGGCAAATTCCCCAGAACTTCTCCTGTGCAATCTAGATCTGACGGTCCAGTTCATGAAAGCCCACGGGTGGCTGATCAACTGGAAGAAATCCTCCCTGGTTCCTGCTCGGAGCATGGTACACCTGGGAGCGTTATTGGACACTCACAACCAACGGTTGTTCTTGTCTCAGGAGAAAGTCCTGAAGCTTCAGGGCAGGATTCGATGCTTCCTATCTCGTCCGCAAGTGTCGATACATTATGCAATGCAAGTGCTAGGTCTCATGGTGTCGGCTTTCGACATGGTGGAGTATGCTCAATTCCATTCTCGCCCTCTGCAGAAGTTTATTCTGACCAAGTGGGACGGCCTGCCTCACCGGATCAGATCTCACTTGATCTCCTTGTCTCCGGAGGTCCGCCTGTCACTGAGCTGGTGGCTTCAGGACCAACGATTGAGCAGGGGCCGTCCCTTCTGGATATCCAGCTGGGTCCTGCTGACGACGGATGCCAGTCTGAGAGGTTGGGGCGCGGTGTTGGAACAACACTCTTCAGGATCGGTGGACCAGGGAGGAGTCTCTACTCCCGATAAATATTCTGGAACTGCGGGCAGTGTTCAATGCGTTGACAATGCCCCAGCATCTAATACAGAACAGACCTGTTCAAGTACAATCGGACAACGCCACCACGGTGGCGTACATCAATCATCAAGGCGGCACTCGAAGCCGCATGGCAATGAGGGAAGAATCACGGATTCTTCAGTGGGCGGAGCGCCATCTGCCGGCCATATCAGCTGTGTTCATTCCAGGCGTCCTGAACTGGGAAGCGGACTATCTCAGTTGTCAGGACGTACACGCCAGAGAGTGGAGCCTCCATCCGGAGGTGTTTCAACTTCTCGTGGACACGTAGGGCCTTCCAGATGTGGATCTGATGGCGTCTCGACACAATCACAAGGTTCCGGTCTTCAGAGCAAGGACAAGGGATCCTCACGCAGCGTTTGTGGATGCTCTGTCAATTCCATGGAACTTTCGGATGCCATATGTGTTCCCTCCGGTGTCATTCCTGCCCAGAGTAATACTGAAGTTCAAGCAAGAAGGAGGAAACCTACTTCTGATCGCTCCAGCATGGCCCAGACGGCACTGGTTCTTCGATCTACAGGGCCTCTCGCTAGATCGTCCCCTTCTACTTCCACAACGACCAGACCTCCTCGTTCAGGGCCCTTGTGTTTACCAGGACTTGGCCCGTCTGGCTTTGACGGCATGACTCTTGAAGCTTCCGTCCTGAGGTCCAAGGGTTTTTCTGAGGCGGTCGTTCAAACTATGATGAAGGCCCGTAAGCCGGCTTCTGCTCGGATTTACTATAGGGTCTGGAATGCTTACTTTACTTGGTGTGCGTCTCAGAATCATGACGTTTTCAAGTTTAGCACGGCCAAACTGTTGGCCTTCCTACAACAGGGCCTGGATTTAGGCCTGCGTCTGGCCTCCCACAAGTTTCACATTTCTGCCTTGTCTGTTATTGGTTTCAGAGAATGATTGCTGCCCTTCCTGATGTTCATGCATTCACTCAGGGCGTGTTGCGGATTCAGCCTTCTTATGTACCTCCTGTGGCCCCTTGGGATGTGTTGGTGGTGCTGGAGGCCTTGCAAGATTCTCCGTTTGAACCTCTTGCCTCTGCTGACCTTAAGTGGCTTTCCCTTAAGGTGCTATTTTTGCTAGCTATTGCTTCAGCTAGAAGGGTATCGGACTTGGGTGCATTATCCTGTAAGTCCCCCCATTTGATTTTTCATCGTGACCGGGTGGTTCTTAGAACGCGACTGGGTTATTTACCTAAGGTGGTGTCTTCCTTCCACCTTAACCAGGAGATTGTGGTTCCGGCCTTTAATTCTCCTGAGTTGTCTTCCAAACAGCGGTCTTTGGATGTGGTACGGGCTCTCCGTATCTATGTGAAGAGAACTTCCTCCATTAGGAAATCTGATTCTCTGTTTGTACTGTTTGGTTTTCACAAACGTGGCTGGCCTGCTTCCAAGCAGACCCTGGCCAGATGGATTAGAATGGTGATTGCACATGCTAATGTACAGGCCGGTCGTCCAGCTCCTGCTACCATCAAAGCCCATTCTACTCGGTCGGTTGGACCTTCTTGGGCGGCCCACCGTGGTGCGACCCTTGAACAATTGTGCAAGGCGGCTACGTGGTCCTCTGGGAACACGTTTATAAGGTTTCTATGCCTTTGATACTTCCGCCTCCCAGGATGCTTCCTTTGGACGCCGGGTTCTTGTGCCCGCTACAGTGCATCACCTCCCATAAGGAACTGCTTTAGGACATCCCCGATGTTAATCCTTGTGGAGCCCAGTGTACCCCGCAGCAGAAAACGAGATTTATGGTAAGAACTTACCGTTGTTAAATCTCTTTCTGCAAGGTACACTGGGCTCCACAAGGCGCCCACTCTGACGCACTTAGCTTCTTTGGGTTGGTGTGGAATAGCCGCTGACGCCCTCTCCTGTGGTGTGTGGTGTAATTGGCTACGAGCGATTGTTGTCTCTGGTACCTGCTACTGCATTGGGCTGGTTAACGAAACTGAGCTCCTGTGCACGGAGGCGGGGTTATAGAGGAGGCGGCGTTGTGCATCTTGGGAACAGTCAAAGCTTTGAGCCTGTTGGTGCCTCGGATCAAGATCCTACTCTACACCCGATGTTAATCCTTGTGGAGCCCAGTGTACCTCGCAGAAAGAGATGTAACAACGGTAAGTTCTTACTATAAATCTCGTTTTCATATACAATAGGTTGAGTCCAAGCCTACATTTCCCGCAAGGCAACCTAGGCGCCATCCTAGGGCCTGACAGGTCGTGAAAGGGCCCCACAAAATCCAGCCTAGGCTCCATTTGCAGAGAAGCACTGCGCTGTCTGCACTGAGCATCATAGCAGGGAGAGCCTGCCAGTGCCAGCCAGCCCACACCATACTTGCCTATATTGTGGCTGCCCAGTCTGGGAGGAGGATGTGGGCAGACGGCGCCCAGTCGGAATACTTGCCCACTCTTCTGGGATGCCGGGAGCGCCACCCGATTTATGGCTGGGAGGAGGTCTGCTACGGCAATGCGGTCTGAGACTTACGATTGTGGTGGCAGCGCAGCCGCTCCATTACTGCTGGAGCTCTTGCAGGGAGTCGGGGGCTTGCGTCCTACGTGGGTTGCTTCCCACCGGATGGGGAGGATGGATGCGGCCATTACAGTCTTGATCATGTGACTACTGTTTTACCAACGGGGAAGCAGCATTACTGAGTTCAGTGAGTCCAGCCAGTTAGCGCCCAGCACTTCCTTTAAAAGAGGAGGTCAGGACACTGTCAGATCACCAGAGCAACAAGGTTCACAGCTTATGCTGCGTGCTGAAGCCCTGTGCTACCTTCAGTGTCTCCTGTGTCTGTACCTGCCATAGGGGGTAATTCCAAGTTGATCGCAGCAGGAATTCTGTTAGCAATTGGGCAAAACCATGTGCACTGCAGGGGAGGCAGATATAACATGTGCAGAGAGAGTTAGATTTGGGTGTGGTGTGTTCAATCTGCAATCTAATTTGCAGTGTAAAAATAAAGCAGCCAGTATTTATTCTGCACAGAAATAAAATAACCCACCCAAATCTAACTCTCTCTGCAAATGTTATATCTGCCCCCCCTGCAGTGCACATGGTTTTGCCCAACTGCTAAAAAATTTCCTGCTGCGATCAACTTGGAATTACCCCCATAGGTCTTCTGATCTAGCAGGGAATACAGCTAATTCTGGGTCCAGCCCAGTCACAGTCAATTCCGGTTCCAGCCCGGTCACAGTCAATTCCAGTTCCAGCCCGGTCACAGTCCATTCCGGTTCCAGCCCAGTCACAGCCAACTCCAGATTCAGTCTGGTTGAAGACAATTCCGGTTCCAGCACGTTTAAAGTTAATTCCGGTTCCAGCCCAGTTACAGTCAACTCTGTCCACTTAAAGTGTATTCCGGTTCCAATCCAGTTGAAGCCAAGTTCGGTCCCAATCCGATTTCAGTCACTTCTCTTGCTAGACTTTTGTGCTACAAGTTTCCAGTTCATTGCCTATGAGAAGGAACTAATAATTTCATAGGAGATGCAAAATAATAAGGATAAATATCACACTTATGAAGGGTATCCAAGCTAAGAACAGAGATTCACAAAAAATAGGAGGAGGGTTGGTATAAGAACCAACCGTCTATCCTATTCAGACACCTACAGATTTTCCTTACTCTCTGACGGTGGCGGATTTAGTGGGGGGGGGGGGGGGGGGGTGATGAGGGCGATCGCCCCCCTTACACCTTCCCCGCACATTAATTTGAGAAGCAAGTGCCGGGACTGCCGGGTCCACTTCCACACAGGTACTGTACTTCTTCCGCTGCGGCCGCGACGCTCCAGCATCAGCAGCCTGCAGAGCCGGAGCAGACGCGGAAAGACAGCGTGGAAGAACAAAGAAAGCAGTGTCCTATCTGCAGGGCGCTCTGACAGGCACAGAGTCCCCTCCGCCCGACACTGCAGTGTGATACAGCCGCACTCCTCAGGTGACAGGTCCCGCTGCCACCCGCCGGCCAGCCATACACACACGTAGCCATTGTGATCAGCTAGCGCTGTCTGCAGGGGCAGTAAGGTCTCAGGGTTATTGTTCTAGCACACAGCCTCCAGCAGATTTAGAGCTGTCTCCCCACCATGTTTGTGCCAGGCTGGCATGGCAGGCTTGGACTGGTCATGTACCTGCACTTGGGGAGTCACAGGTTACTGTCACTGGCAGGGCATGCATTGCTGTGTGTTCTAGTTCCACAATAAGAAATGATGCTGCAGGTGACCAAATCCCTCACTTTGTAAGGAGGATGCCAGAGGAAAAGATCTTGGTTATTTATTAAAATGTTCTTTTCTGGCTTAGCTAAGCAGGGCAACCGGCATTCTGGAATTTCTAGTTCCACTGCAGCTAGAATGCCATAGGTCACCTAAACCAACTTCACTCAGTTACATTCTAACTGTAGTTGGATTTAAAGTTTCTGTGATACAGATTTGTGTTTGGCAGCAGGTAAACTATGCGCACTGTAACATGTAATTAGTTATTCCTGTAGTTCAGTATGCTAATCATATGCAGATAACACTGAGATTACCTGCAGTTTTACCATACCTGTCCCCTTATGTAGAACATTGACATTATGCATAAACCTATGTTCCCTGTCACCTGCTCAGATGACCTTACAATTGTGGCCCCAAAAATGGTAACCCTGTTTTCTCTGACGTCCTAGTGGATGCTGGGAACTCCGTAAGGACCATGGGGAATAGCGGCTCCGCAGGAGACTGGGCACAAAAGTAAAGCTTTAGGACTACCTGGTGTGCACTGGCTCCTCCCCCTATGACCCTCCTCCAAGCCTCAGTTAGATTTTTGTGCCCGGCCGAGAAGGGTGCACACTAGGGGCTCTCCTGAACTTCTTAGTGAAAGTTTAGTTTTAGGTTTTTTATTTTCAGTGAGACCTGCTGGCAACAGGCTCACTGCATCGAGGGACTAAGGGGAGAAGAAGCGAACCTGCCTGCTTGCAGCCAGCTTGGGCTTCTTGGCTACTGGACACCATTAGCTCCAGAGGGACGGAACACAGGCCCAGCCTCGGAGTCCGGTCCCAGAGCCGCGCCGCCGGCCCCCTTACAGAGCCAGAAGCAAGAAGAGGTCCGGAAAATCGGCGGCAGAAGACATCAGTCTTCACCAAGGTAGCGCACAGCACTGCAGCTGTGCGCCATTGCTCCTCATACACACCTCACACTGTGGTCACTGAGGGTGCAGGGCGCTGGGGGGGGGGGCGCCCTGAGCAGCAATAAAAACACCTTGGCTGGCAAACATACATCACATATAACCCCCAGGGCTATATGGATGTATTTTAACCCCTGCCAGAATCCATAAAAATGCGGGAGAAAAGTCAGCGAAAAAGGGGCGGAGCCTATCTCCTCAGCACACTGGCGCCATTTTCTCTCACAGCTCCGTTGGAGGGAAGCTCCCTGGCTCTCCCCTGCAGTTACTACACTACAGAAAGGGGTTAAAAAAGAGAGGGGGGCACTAATTAGGCGCAGTATTAATAAAACAGCAGCTATAAGGGGAAAAACACTTCTATAAGGTTATCCCTGTATATATATAGCGCTCTGGTGTGTGCTGGCATACTCTCCCTCTGTCTCCCCAAAGGGCTAGTGGGGTCCTGTCCTCTATCAGAGCATTCCCTGTGTGTGTGCTGTGTGTCGGTACGATTGTGTCGACATGTATGAGGAGGAAAATGGTGTGGAGGCGGAGCAATTGCCTGTAATGGAGATGTCACCTCCTAGGGAGTCGACACCTGAGTGGCTGAGCTTATGGAAGGAATTACGTGACAGTGTCAGCTCTTTACAAAAGATTGATGACAAGAGACAGCCGGCTACTCAGCCTGTGCCTGTCCAGGTGTCTCAAAAGCCATCAGGGGCTCTAAAACGCCCGTTACCTCAGATGGCAGATACAGACGCCGACATGGATACTGACTCCAGTGTCGACAATTAAGAGACGAATGTGACTTCCAGTAGGGCCACACGTTACATGATTGAGGCTATGGAAAATGTTTTACATATTTCTGATAATACCAGTACCACTAGAAAGGGTATTATGTTGGGTGAGAAAAAACTGCCTGTAGTTTTTCCTGCATCTGAGGAATTAAATGAAGTGTGTGATGATGCGTGGGTTTCCCCCGATAAAAACTGTTAATTCCTAAAAAGTTATTAGCATCATACCCCTTCCCGCCAGAGGATAGGGCACGTTGGGAAACACCCCCTAGGGTGGATAAAGCGCTCACACGCTTGTCTAAACAGGTGGCACTACCGTCCCCGGATACGGCCGCCCTTAAGGAACCTGCTGACAGAAAGCAGGAAAATATCCTAAAATGTATATACACTCACACGGGTGTGATACTGCGACCAGCAATCGCCTCAGCCTGGATGTGCAGTGCTGGGGTGGCTTGGTCGGATTCCCTGACTGACAATATTGATACCCTAGATAGGGACAGTATATTACTGACTATAGAGCATTTAAAAGATGCATTTCTATATATGCGTGATGCACAGAGGGATATTTGCCGACTGGCATCAAGAGTAAGTGCGCTGTCCATTTCTGCCAGAAGAGGGTTATGGACAAGACAGTGGTCAGGTGATGCTGATTTCAAAAGGCATATGGAAGTATCGCCTTATAAAAGGGAGGAGTTATTTGGGGTAGGTCTAACAGACCTGGTGGCCACGGCAACGGCTGGGAAATCCACATTTTTACCCCAGGTAGCCTCTCAACATAAGAAGACGCCGTATTATCAGGCGCAGTCCTTTCGGCCCCATAAGGACAAGCGGGCAAAAGGCTCCTCATTTCTGCCCCGTGGCAGAGGGAGAGGAAAAAGGCTGCAGCAAACAGCCAGTTCCCAGGAACAGAAACCCTCTCCCGTTTCTGCCAAGTCCTCAGCATGACGCTGGGGCTTTACAAGCGGACTCAGGCACGGTGGGGGCCCGTCTCAAAAATTTCAGCGTGCAGTGGGCTCACTCACAGGTGGACCCCTGGATCCTTCAGGTGGTATCTCAGGGGTACAAATTGGAATTCGAGACGTCTCCCCTTCGCCGTTTCCTAAAGTCTGCTTTACCGACGTCTCCCTCCGACAGGGAGGCGGTATTGGAAGCCATTCACAAGCTGTATTCCCAGCAGGTGATAATCAAGGTACCCCTCCTACAACAGGGAAAGGGGTATTATTCCACGCTGTTTGTGGTACCGAAGCCGGACGGCTCGGTGAGACCTATTTTAAATCTGAAATCCTTGAACACTTACATACAAAGATTCAAATTCAAGATGGAGTCACTCAGAGCGGTGATTGCGAACCTGGAAGAAGGGGATTATATGGTGTCTCTGGACATCAAGGATGCTTATCTCCATGTCCCAATTTACCCTTCTCACCAAGGGTACCTCAGGTTTGTGGTACAGAACTGTCACTATCAGTTTCAGACGCTGCCGTTTGGTTTGTCCACGGCACCCCGGGTCTTTACCAAAGTAATGGCCGAAATGATGATACTCCTTCGAAGGAAGGGAGTTTTTAGTTATCCCTTACTTGGACGATCTCCTGATAAGGGCAAGATCCAGGGAACAGTTGGTAGTCGGGGTAGCACTATCTCAAGTAGTGTTGCGGCAGCACGGTTGGATTCTCAATATTCCAAAATCGCAGCTGATCCCGACGACACGTCTTCTATTCCTAGGGATGATCCTGGACACAGTCCAGAAAAAAGGTGTTTCTCCCGGAGGAGAAAGCCAGGGAGTTATCCGAACTAGTCAGAAACCTCCTAAAACCAGGCCAAGTGTCAGTGCATCAGTGCACAAGTGTCCTGGGAAAAATGGTGGCTTCCTACGAAGCAATTCCATTCGGCAGATTCCACGCAAGAACTTTCCAGTGGGACCTGCTGGACAAATGGTCCGGATCGCATCTTCAGATGCATCAGCGGATAACCCTGTCACCAAAGACAAGGGTGTCTCTCCTGTGGTGGTTGCAGAGTGCTCATCTTCTAGAGGGCCGCAGATTGGGCATTCAGGACTGGGTCCTGGTGACCACGGATGCCAGCCTGCGAGGCTGGGGAGCAGTCACACAGGGAAGGAATTTCCAGGGCTTGTAGTCAAGCCTGGAGACATCACTTCACATAAATATCTTGGAGCTAAGGGCCATTTACAATGTCCTAAGCCAAGCAAGACCTCTGCTTCAAGGTCAGCCGGTGCTGATCCAGTCGGACAACATCACGGCAGTCACTCACGTAAACACAAGA
Source organism: Pseudophryne corroboree (assembly GCF_028390025.1). Classification (NCBI taxonomy): domain Eukaryota; kingdom Metazoa; phylum Chordata; class Amphibia; order Anura; family Myobatrachidae; genus Pseudophryne; species Pseudophryne corroboree. The sequence continues at coordinate 413,957,727 of NC_086450.1, forward strand.
AGCAGGAGGGCAATGGCAGAAGCTGCAAGGATTTTTCGCTGGGCGGAAAATCATGTGATAGCATTGTCAGCAGTGTTCATTCCGGGAGTGGACTACTGGGAAGCAGACTTCCTCAGCAGGCACGACCTCCACCCGGGAGAGTGGGGACTTCACCCAGAAGTCTTCCACATGATTGTAAACCGTTGGGAAAAACCAAAGGTGGACATGATGGCGTCCCGCCTCAACAAAAAATTGGACAGGTATTGCGCCAGGTCAAGGGACCCTCAGGCAATAGCTGTGGACGCTCTGGTAATACCGTGGGTGTACCAGTCAGTGTATGTGTTCCCTCCTCTTCCTCTCATACCAAAAGTACTGAGTATTATAAGACGGAGGGGAGTAAGAACTATACTCGTGGCTCCGGATTGGCCAAGAAGGACTTGGTACCCGGAACTTCAAGAGATGCTCACGGAGGACCCGTGGCCTCTACCTCTAAGAAGGGACCTGCTCCAGCAAGGACCCTGTCTATTCCAAGACTTACCGCGGCTGCGTTTGACGGCAGGGCGGTTGAACGCCGGATCCTGAAGGAAAAAGGCATTCCGGATGAAGTCATCCCTACCCTGATCAAAGCCAGGAAGGATGTAACCGCAAAGCATTATCACCGCATTTGGCGAAAATATGTTGCATGGTGCGAGGCCAGTAAGGCCCGATGGAGGAATTTCAACTAGGTCGATTCCTGCATTTCCTGAAAACAGGAGTGTCTATGGGCCTAAAATTGGGGTCCATTAAGGTTCAAATTTCGGCCCTGTCAATTTTCTTCCAGAAAGAACTAGCTTCAGTTCCTGAAGTTCAGACGTTTGTAAAAGGGGTACTGCATATACAGCCTCCTTTTGTGCCTCCAGTGGCACCTTGGGATCTCAATGTAGTTTTGGGGTTCCTAAAGTCACATTGGTTTGAACCACTTGAATCTGTGGAGTTAAAATATCTCACATGGAAAGTGGTCATGCTGTTGGCCCTGGCCTCGGCCAGGCGCGTGTCAGAATTGGTGGCTTTATCCTGTAAAAGCCCTTATCTGATCTTCCATTCGGACAGGGCGGAATTGAGGACTCGTCCTCATTTTCTCCCTAAGGTGGTTTCAGCGTTTCATCTGAACCAACCTATTGTGGTACCTGCGGCTACTAGTGACTTGGAGGACTCCAAGTTGTTGGACGTAGTCAGGGCCCTGAACATATATGTTTCCAGGACGGCTGGAGTCAGAAAATCTGACTCGCTGTTTATCCTGTATGCACCCAACAAGCTGGGTGCTCCTGCTTCTAAGCAGACTATTGCTCGTTGGATTTGTAATACAATTCAGCTTGCACATTCTGTGGCAGGCCTGCCACAGCCAAAATCTGTAAAAGCCCATTCCACAAGGAAGGTGGGCTCATCTTGGGCGGCTGCCCGAGGGGTCTCGGCTTTACAACTTTGCCGAGCAGCTACTTGGTCAGGGGCAAACACGTTTGCTAAATTCTACAAATTTGATACCCTGGCTGAGGAGGACCTGGAGTTCTCTCATTCGGTGCTGCAGAGTCATCCGCACTCTCCCGCCCGTTTGGGAGCTTTGGTATAATCCCCATGGTCCTTACGGAGTTCCCAGCATCCACTAGGACGTCAGAGAAAATAAGAATTTACTTACCGATAATTCTATTTCTCGTAGTCCGTAGTGGATGCTGGGCGCCCATCCCAAGTGCGGATTGTCTGCAATACTTGTACATAGTTATTGTTAACTAAATCGGGTTATTGTTGTTGTGAGCCATCTATCCAGAGGCTCCTCTGTTATCATGCTGTTAACTGGGTTCAGATCACAAGTTGTACGGTGTGATTGGTGTGGCTGGTATGAGTCTTACCCGGGATTCATAAATCCTTCCTTATTGTGTACGCTCGTCCGGGCACAGTATCCTAACTGAGGCTTGGAGGAGGGTCATAGGGGGAGGAGCCAGTGCACACCAGGTAGTCCTAAAGCTTTACTTTTGTGCCCAGTCTCCTGCGGAGCCGCTATTCCCCATGGTCCTTACGGAGTTCCCAGCATCCACTACGGACTACGAGAAATAGAATTATCGGTAAGTAAATTCTTATTTTTTAAAACATCACACTTTTTTTCCCCTCAACATTTATAAAGCAAGTGCTGTATGTGTTATAAACAGTTACATTACATCACATTACAGTGATTTTTTTTTAAATGAGAAGCTGTTGATATTTACAAATACTGAGTGCCATTTTTGAGTAAAAAAAAAGAAATAAAATGTATATATATATATATATATATATACATACATTTTATATATATATATATATATATATATATATATATATATGCCGAGAAATTTTGAAAGAAGCAGGGAGCGCCAATAGTGCATTAAAAGTGTAACAATTTATTTATAACACATCCAAATACGATGATCAAATAAAACCCGTACCATAAAAGGCGGTTAAACCACCGCTTGTATAACCAGCAAGCCCACTGACGAAGTCTGATGACGAAACGCGTATGGGCGTGGTCTGACATATGGATACTGAATCACGTATGCTGAGTTGTATTGTGGGATAATTTCATGCTGGTTATACAAGCGGTGGTTTAACCGCCTTTTATGGTACGGGTTTTATTTGATCATCGTATTTGGATGTGTTATAAATAAATTGTTACACTTTTAATGCACTATTGGCGCTCCCTGCTTCTTTCAAAATTTCTCGGCAGGATCATTACCCGTCCGGAATCGGGTCTCTGGTGGGGAAGCGATAGCTGGAAATCCCAGAGGTGCACACTGATAAAGACTAATCGACCAGTGAGACTGGGTGTCAGTGATTGTGAGAAACTGTTGATTCTTGTTCAGTCTGGGACTTGTAGTTCCACGGGACTTTTAACCTTTCCTTGTCCTTTGCGCTCATACATTTTTTCCTGTTACTATATATATATATATATATATATATATATAAATACATACACAAAAATCTCACTATCACTCACGAATAGAAATACTTGCTCCCATGCCAAAACAGTAGAGTCCATACACAATTCACAGAGTGAAAGGAGAGTCTTATTTAGAAAAATAGAATCAATGTATTGTAGCAAATCAACGTTTCGGAGCTCCCGCTCCATCGGCAGGTCCATACAAGTATTTGTGTGTGTGTGAATATTCTGTGTTTTCCCCCCTTCAATATTGAAAATGGGAGGGGCATAACTAAGTGGGAGGAGCTATGATTAGAGGGGATGAGTCAGATTCTTAAACCACCACCCCCCTAAAAGTAAAGTATAGATCCGCCGCTGCACTCTGATCAGTTTCCTTACTACCTGTCCAGTTTGATAGGTTGAAAGACATAGACAGAGAAAATTATTTAAACCAGCAGTGGACCTCATTCACAAGGAGATAAAAACTAGGAGAGGCAAGAAAGGAAAGGGAATAGAAAAAAAAAATTAACTCCAGCCTATTAGTACCTACCCAATGTCCAGCAGATAAACACCTGAAATGTACTAAGATCTTCAATTTAAGTAATCATATTTTAACAAAATATGAGATTGTCCTAAAGAAAGGATTGAAACATTCCCCCCCCCCCCCCTCCCCGTTATTTGGATTGGTTTGAGGCATATATTGAGCTAAAACTTGCAGACAATAGAGACACAGTGGTGGTTCAAATTATACAGTAGAAGATTACAATAATGATATTAAAAGACAGTTGACTGATATTAAGACATAAAATGTTGAGGACGAACACGTTAGAAGGTATAAGTAAAAACCTACTGGTATTGTTAGAGACTTATGAACAACAGAATGTGATAACAAAGAGTATTTAGAAATACATTAACTTTCTTAGACCATCTATACCAGTGTTTTATACATTACCCAAAATGTGGCCAGAAAGGATTCAATAACTGCAAATTTATCCCACTACTACAAGTACATCATACTTTACTACCTTTTGGTTATCAAAGCTAAGTCTTAAATCATTTGAAAGACTTTGTGGATGTTATTAATAGACTATGTGAAATTACTTAGAAGTCTGACTTCATCTTGGTCACAGCCGATGTAGCCTCCTTATATATGGCAATTGACCATAAACTTGGTTAAGGAGGCCACCAAATTCTTTTTTGGATCACGAGGATTATACTCTAAATAAAGCTTTAAAAAGAGCTTTATTCTGGATAGTATCAAATTAATTTTAACTAATGATTTATTTTGGTTTGAAGGCACTAATTATTTACAACTGTACGGTACAGAAATGGGCACCAGGTTCACCCCAAGTTATGCTAATTTATTTATGGCCTATCCTTTTTTGGAGATCATGGCTTTGGGATGAACCTGATGTCACGGTTGCGCTATATAGATGATGTCAAGATGAATTTTGTCATTATTTGAACACTAACAACAAGAATATAAAACTAACTTTTTAGAGTAGTGCATTCTCTGTCCATTTTCTAGAGCTGGAGATTTTTAATAAAGATGAAAATATTCATACAAAAACTTATGTTAAACTGAGCGATTGTAATTCATACATACAAGTTAACAGTAGCCATCACCCCACTGACTAGTCTTGTTCCCAAACATCCAGTTTGACAGGGTGAGGAGAAACTTCCAAGATGGAGGACTATCAGTCACATGGTTCTGTTTTAAAGGAACAATTTGTAAAGAAAGGGTATGACCAGAATCTAGTAGAAAAATCTTCCAGAAATATGCAGTCAATTAGATTTGATTAAACCTAAAATCCAAAAAGATTAAAAAGAAGGTACAAATTTAGGTTTACCTATTATTATCAAATGTAATAGCCAACATAGGGAGCTGGAAAGAATTATAAAGAAACATTGGGGAATATAAATTACTAAAAGACCCTATTATGAGTGAGCACCACCAGGAGAAACCAAGATTCATATACCACAAAGCGGATAATCTGCGAAAACACATAGTAAGGAGTGCCATATATAACACGGCCCATCAAGTCTAAAGGTTTCTATAGATGTGGCATGTGTGCAATGGGCAGGAACTGCAAAAGTTAAGAGGCTAAGATCACAAAGTATTATTCAAAACAGACTAAGAAAGAATTTGAAATAAAAAACTTTATAACCTGCAACAGCAAAAATGTAATCTATTTACTACAATGTTCATGTAACAAACAGTACGTGGCAGAACAAGTAGGAAATTCAAGTATAGACTGTGTGAACACGTACGCAATATTAAAAAGGGAGTGGCTAGTTATGTCATCATTTTAAGGAGAAACATGATTGCAAACCAACAGATCTGGTCTCTTTTTGTGGGATACAAATGATTTATGGTAATATAGGAAAAATGACTCAGAAGAAAGATTAGCAAAGAGAGAAATGTGTACAATTTTTTTGTTGAGGACCCTTAGCCCCAAAGGTTTGGAACTAATCGTTTGAATGGCTTAATGTGGGTTAGCCTCATATCGTAAAACAGTAAAATAAAGCATAAGCAATAATATACAGCCTGTATAAGTTTTTACATATTATTTGTTTGTATTTTGTATTGTGATTTACCGTTATCCCAGTAATCCATTATGGTGTGTACACATGGTGAGATATTTTCTTATGATTTTGATTATATAGTCAAAATCATAAGAAAAGTTAGTGCAGATCGCAAGGTGAAAGTCACCTTGCGATGCCGATGCGCGGTCCCTCGCGGTCGGTATCGCAAGCCTAGATAGACTGTGCAGGCAAGTCAATTTTGACTATCTCGTAGAAAAGATAGTCAAAATTGACACTAAGCCAAAATCGCACATTGGTGGTAATTCCGCTAGCAGTTTTTTGCAGCTGTGCAAACTCTATGCCACCTCCCACTGGAAGTGTATTTTAGCTTAGCAGAAGTGCGAACGAAAGGATCGCAGAGCGGCGGCAAACTTTTTGTGTGCAGTTTTAGAGTACCTCAATACCTACTCAGCGCTTGCGATCACTTCAGACTGTTCAGTTCCTGTTTTGATGTCACGAACACGCTCTGCGTTCGCCCAGCCACGCCTGCGTTTTTCCTGGCACGCCTGCGTTTTTCCGAACACTCCCTGAAAACGGTCAGTTGACACCCAGAAACGCCCTCTTCCTGTCAATCACTCTGCGGCCAGCAGTGCGACTGAAAAGCTTCGCTAGACCTTGTGTGAAACTACATCGTTCGTTGCAATAGTATGACGCGCGTGCGCATTGCATTGCCCCCACGGAGTAAAGAATTAGGAGTTAGGGATACAAAAATGAGATCTGGTTCCTACAAAATTACACATTCAAAAAGACTTTGAAGTTGAAACGCGTTGGTGGCTCGAGCGGGGGATATTGTCCTGCGGGACAAACGTCATTGGACGATATTATCTGGAACTATCCGGAATCCATAGGACTTTCTTATGGACATATTCAGTGACTCTGGCCCGGTAAAGTTTGGTCACCCTGCCTGTGGGATTTTGAAAGCTTTGTATGAATAAAATCTTCACTTCCTACCTGGAAAGACTCTGATATCTGTGCACTGAGATATTGATTCCACTTTTCTCCCCATTTGATGCACGCATGAGGGAACACTTAATAGTAGTGAGCGCAATTATTGGTTTTATCATATATATTTCCACAGATGCATTTTTTGTTTGTGTGACAGGTGACACACTTGTGATAATACTTGATTGCAGCTCCCATAGAGCTCTGTAGTTCAACATATAGAGACACATCTATGCAATGTGAGGAGCAACTGCTCTTGCCCCCACATCTCCTGTGTGTTGCGTGTATCCTATGATAACACCAATGTGGGGAACACAGTCAAAAGTTATGAAGACCATAGAAAAAAGCACAAAGGTTTCCTCGTGCATAGTTATTTCAATGCTTAGGGCGCATGTGTAGGGACATTATTGCCACATGCGCCATGTTCGGTGTAAGGACTATGGTACTGCACCGGCAAGTCAGGCTAACAAATGCACAGTGGCAATCCAGAGATACCATAGGCAAACGGTTCCGGTATGAATGGTCGACCATGTTATGGTCGACAGTCATTAGGTCGACCACTATTGGTCGACATTGACATGGTCGACATGGACACATGGTCGACACATGAAAATGGTCGGCACATGAAAGGTCGACACATGAAAAGGTCGACATGAGTTTTTTTGGGTTTTTTTTGGTGTCGTTTTTTTCGTAAAGTGACTGGGAACCCCAATTAGTGCACTGCGTCCCCTCGCATGGCTCGCTTCGCTCGCCATGCTTCGGGCATGGTGCCTTCGCACCGCTACCGCTTCGCTCGGCACAGATTACCGTTCCAATCGTAGTCCACATGGATCGTAAAGTATGGAAAAGTTCCCCAAAAGAAAAAAAAGTAAAAAAACTCATGTCAACCGTTTCATGTGTCGACCTTTCATATGTCGACCATTTTCATGTGTCGACCATGTGTCCATGTCGACCATGTCAATGTCGACCAATAGTGGTCGACCTAATGACTGTCGACCATAACATGGTCGACCATGTGAACGGATACCTAGGCAAACGCAGAGGGGAATTTCTGGTTGCCTGGAAACCGCCCTTCTCTTGGCAAGTGGCTCAAATTATGACAACAATAGCAATAGTATATAATGCTATTACTAGAACTGCCACCATATCATGCAGTTTAAGGAACAGAGCAGAGCCGCTGCACATGCCCAGTGGTAGCAGCTTCTTCTACCAAGTTTGCTCGGTGTGTGGGTCTGAGTCCTCAATCAGTGCACTGGACCAGAGAGTAGCTACTAGAAGAGACAGGAGCCTTACCAGGAGGTGGGAGAATGTATGCTTAGAAAGTGCAGTACAGGTTCTAGTATGTTTGTGTATTTATTCATTATTAAAATATATTTGATACAGCCTAAACTATAGACCATTTATATTGTGTTAAATATTAATACTGTATTCCATACAGTATCCAGTGTATAAAAATAATAATGTTTACATTAATGTCCAGGGTCATTACTAGGTTCTTCTGCCACTTCTCCAGACTCCCGCACTTGCTTCAATGTTCCACAGAGTGGGAGATTATGGATTGCATTTGGAAACCCCCCCTATAGAAATCCTGTGTTTGCCACTGGATACCATGGTGGAGTGTGTCCACATTGGCACTAGGATTTCTGGGAATGCACGGCTGGGCTTTGTAAGCTAGAGTCTGGTGCTCTGCTGTTTATAGCAGAGCACTGATTATGCAAAGTCATTGGGCCTGAGGGTAGTTTAGATAATCAGTTTGGATAACTGGACATGTATCAAACTCTGAATATACTGTTTGTTGCTTTTGTAACGCCATTTTGGTACAGTACACATCTTTCGTACACCAGTGATGTCTAGGTAGCAACACTCTTCTTGTTGTTTCTCAGTTTAAAATATTGGCAGTGCCTCCACCTGAATCTGTATAGGCCACAGACTAGGGTAATGAGTGGGTCTTCTGTCTATGAGCGATCGATTCAGGAAACCTCTGACCCAACACCACTAACCTTTTATACTCTAGAATAAACCTTGCAAGGTTTTTTGCCAAAACCACAACAGTATATTTATTTAGCTCATACATAGAAAATCGGTGGCAACGTTTAGACTATCAATAAGATAACAGAGATTAGCAGCAATAATTGTAGAGGTAAAAGACTTTGAACAATACACGATCACTTGAAATTGCAATAAGACAACAATGGAATGCAGACTAGAATAATATCAGCAATGGATGGAACAATAAAGTAGATAATGGACAGGGCAGATCAATGTATGGCAATATCAGAAATCTATTATACAGTATCACGCTATGTTGTGTTTTCCAAATAATAAGACAATGTAAGTTATTACTTTCCTTTGTATTGGTGATGATGACACCAGGAGGGAACACCCTTTTGAGTCTTCCACAGTGGTGTGTTACATGAGGGAGAACTAAGGGGCAGATGTATTAACCTGGAGAAGGCATAAGCAAGTGATAACCCAGTGATATGTGCAAGGTGATAAAGGCACCAGCCAATCAGCTCCAATATGTAAATTAACAGTTAGGATCTGATTGGCTGGTGCCTTTATCACCTTGCACGTATCACTGGTTTATCACTTGCTTATGCCTTCTCCAGGTTAATACATCTGCCCCACAGTGTTTGGGGAAGTTTAGACACTGGAAAAATGTTTGTAACATGTACTAATATATTGTTTCCTTCTTTCTCCCTTTTCCTCCCTTTGATACATGAATTAGGGAACATTGAATGGTATTAAGCGCAATTATTGGTTTTATCATATCTTTTTCCACATATATGTCTCTATATGTGTGCGGACTGTCCAGAGGTACAGAATATGTGGCTGAAATGAGCACTGTAAAAATGGGTATCCGTTCAGATGGCCGACAGTGTTAAGGTCGACTGCTAATGGTCGACATGGACATGGTCGACATGGACAAATGGTCAACACACATGAAAATGGTCGACACATGAAAAAGTCTACATTGCTTTAAAACATTTTTTTACTTCTTCATACTTTACCATCCACGTGGACTACGTTTGAGAATGGTAAGCTGTGCCGAGCGCAGTGGTAGCGCCATGCAAGGGGACGCGGTACACTAATTGGGATTCCTGGTCATGTTACAGAAAAAAATACACCATAAACAGTCCAAAAAATCCATGGCGACCTTTTCACATGTTGACAATTTTCATGTGTCGACCATTAGTGGTCGACCTAATGAGTGTGGACCTTAACATTGTTGACCATTCATACCGGAACCGTAAAAAATTAGAGGACAAGAAATAAACTGGGACAAGCATTATTAAGTCGCCTTACAGATAGGGTGCAATAATCAAACAACACACACAAAAGCTATGTGGCAATAACAATTTACATGATCTCACAATGGAACAAGATCATTTTATGTTGGAATATGCAACAACACTGATAAACAAAATGTGTTCAATAGAGAAACTGATTGCAACAACCTTGCAAACTGATGGCAACCATAGGGTTCGCACATCTACTGAGTTCCCATCAGCCACACTATTAACACTTAGTCGGGGGTTTCTCTGACCTAACCTACATCTTTCAAGTTAGAGTTTTTATTGAGAATGATCAACAACCAAAGCAATGTCGTACATATTCAGGTACAGGTCAGGATAATGAACTTGCAGATAAAAATTTGCTCACATAGTGCTATAGAGTTATAACTTAATTTTTTTTTTAAATATTGGTAGAATGAAATATACAGTTCCATGAAAATATAGGCTATCAGAGGATTGCAGCATACAACCTGTGAAAATTCAAATGTGTGTGTGATCAATCTCTTTTTGTTTTTCAATTATAGTATATAAACTATACCAAAACTGAGAAAAAACTTGGTAAAAATAAAAAGGGTAAGGGACGAAAAAAGAAAAAGTGTAAGAACAAAAGGGGAGAGTTGAGAAAGTTACAGATGAGGAAACGGGAGGTTGGCTGTGAGTCTAAGCAAAGGTAATAGCAGAGGAAATAGCAAAGGTACTGTATTAGCAGAGTCCGGGCAAGAATAAAGAACGCGCAAGATACCACGGGGACCAGATGTTATGGAATTGGGCCACTGTGTTATTCCGCAGACTGGTAATATATTCCATATTAGCAATATGTTTGACCTCTGAGTTGCCATTACCATCTTAACACCAATATCTTTTAGTGACCGTCTCTCCTTAAAACTTGCACTGGCCGGGGACTATTCTGGGACGCAATTGTCACATCTCCCACCTGAAGTTAGACCTTGATCTCCCCACCATAACCTACAAGCTTCCTTCTGCCACCCATGTAAACCATGCTTCCATCCTCTTCCCTCCTTCCTTTTCATTTCTCCACCCTTACCATGGTCCTGATATGTCCCCTTAAACCTTCCTCAGGCCAGTTGCTAGCCATTCTGTTGCCCTCTTGTCAACATGGCTCCCAAGAATAAATAACCTTGCACCCTGAACACTTCAAATTTTTCCAAAAAATGTGGTAAGTCACTTGCTTCTTCATCTCAGCCATCCTCGGACCCCGTGGTCTCAACATGTCCTGATTTGGATGACTCTGATGCTGGATAGAACCCACAGGCCCCTCCTTCCCCTGCCCATCTTTTAACTAGACGCCACAAGATGTCATTCTTCATATGCACTGTTTTCATATAAATGACCGGCTGATGGTGTATTCTCATCCATCTCTTTCCTTTCGTTAGGAAATTACTGAGGACCGCTGATTCAATTATATTAATACCACCAACAACCCAAAGAGGAAAGCCCTCCAGGAGGTTATCAAATTCCTGCTGCACCATGGCTATCACTACAAGTGGCACTTTACCTTCCACCAGGTCTTCATGAGTCTTAGGCCAGTGGTTTTCCAACTGTGTGGCCACAGGACACTTGCAGGGGTGCCCTGGATTGGTGGTCCAGAACAAATCAAATTATTTATGGTCAATGTAGTAGGCAAAACCAGTGCTGGTGACCATAAAATATGTTGACAAACAGAAGCAAATCTTGCCCCTCACTACACAGCTGAACCTAAGAATGACATATAAACACAATTTACTTATTGAGAAATTTAGAAAGAAATATTAAATTAAGAAACTTTTGGCCTAGGGGTGCCGTGAAAACAATTCTGATACTCTATGGTGCCGTGATTCAAAAAGGTTTGAAAACCGCTGGTCTAGGCCGTTGTTTCGGGTTGGGTAGGCGTTACCGGCAGCCGGGATCCTAGCAGTTAGCATCGCCACAGGTTCTATTCCCACTCTATGGGTGTCGTGGAAATCCATGAGTGTGAATAGTCCCTTTTAGTCAGCAGGCCGCTTGTCAGGATTGTGTGTGTTTGGGATGCAGGGGGCGGTATTGTGAACGGCGGTCTACTGACCGCCGGTCACATAACTACAGTACATCCCGTTGTTTGCAAGCATTTGTGGGAATAGGTACCCTCTACCTGTATTTGTAAAAAGCTAAATATAACATATTCAGTTTTGAAAAAATATATATGTATACTGTCCTGGCAACAGGGGGACAGCCCTCCCATGCAGTAAAGGAGACATCAGACTTCCTATGAGAAAATTACACATTCCATTTAAGCTGGAAAGAAATTCCTATGTTTGCAAGACATGGCCAAGTTGGATTTCAATCAATTTAAACACGGCAAAAAAGAAACATATTTAGGTAAGCGGTTCCAGTGTGACGTTTTGGAAACTTGGCTAAGTGATATCGCGAAGATAATCAGCTCACTTCACCCAAAGTCTTTCTATTCTGTTTGGGCACTGCTGTGTTTACCATTCCTTCTGGGCATTTGTCACTACTGCACAGACGTCTGGGCTTATCTTTTCAAGGTTATCACCGGAACACAATTTACCGCATCGTCATTAAAATGCATCATTTCCATAAGCTTGTGCGCCAACTTCGTGACTGATCTGTTACAAAGGACTCCATTTAGGCCAATGTCACAGTGTGCCAGCAGGATCTAGGTGTAATCTTTCAGCGCAAAGAACTAATTGTTTGAATGTGAAAATATCAAACTAAGAGAAAGGTAATGACGATAAGTGCTCTAATCACGTCCTTTGTTAGCTATTAGTCACTTGGTCATCAGATCATTTATCCCACTAATGATAATCACTTCTTGTCTTGTATACTGAGAGCTTCTTATTAAAGCTTGCCCAGGCATTTCATGGTATCGGCACAAGTGTTGTAGGGAATATATTTTAGTGTGACTGGACAGGCGTGTGGATCTTTTCTGCTATGTTTTGACGTGTACATTATTTGTATGTCTTACAGAGATTACACATGAAAATAGGGCCTGATTCAGAGATGGATGCACGTGATGCATGAAACTATGCTAATGCTGCTGGAGGTGTCTTATGTAAATAGACTCCTCCCATAGGCAAATGTAAGGGGGGGGGGGGGGTTCCAGTTGCCTGGAGACCCCCCCCTCCTCCCCTTACTCACAGCCTAGCCACGGCCACTACATTCACCGGCTCCTGTCTAGTTTCTCTGATCCGCTGCTGCGTCTGGATTACTATGCGTGAACATTGGCCATCTGAGTGACCCTCAGATTACTTAGGATGTCTGATGTAATCACACAGCGGAGGCCAGGAAACCTGGTCTCTACACGCCTTTAAAGTGGGGTCAGAACGCCAACGTTTTGTAAAACTGACGCCTTCCCACCCTGCACCCAAAAGGGCGCGACAAGTTAGTTGTGGCGTGATTTAGGGGGGGGCACTGTGACCGTTGTCGCCTCCACTAGTCCCCCATCACAAATTGATCTCAAATATTTTTATTTGTGATGATCTCCTGTAATAATCTATATACAATATTATCAGTTCTTTTATATTAACCAACCTTCATTTCAGGTTTAAATATTCTCTATGGGGTAAAGCTGGAGACAGGTGCAATGATTCTGCAGCTCAGCCAGATAGTCAAGCGAGATGATTACTATCCAACTTGGCTAAAATATTAGGCATGGAAAACACAGGTTATTTGTGATTTATTTATTTTTTTAGCGCTTTTTTTCTTGTCCGGGCTGCCCTTGTTTTTCGTCCGGAAAATTTTCAATTTTCATGTGAAAACACATAGGATCTGCAAAAAAGTCACAGACCTATGTGTATTCACAGCCGCAATTAGGAAAAAAATGTATGCTTACAGTATCACAGATTTGCTTTCGGCTGCCTGAGGCAAGCAAAACAAAATCTCAGATAAGTGCTGATTTCGGGGCTAATTGAGTAGCCCCGGGTGGGTAAATTAGCCAGGGTAAATTACCGTAGCTAACTGGATACAACCCTCAGCATCTCGTAACTACTGTAGCTTACAATAAATAGACTTTGTGATATCACTCAGTTTTGGTATAAATGTTACTGCTTGGTATATAGGGTAACATACTGTATGTATAAAGAATAGTCTCTTATAAACTGTTTGAGCTTTATATGAAATACATAAATATAAACACAAATTGTTTACTGCTGTGACAGTTTCCACTGACATCTTTCAATATAAGGATAAAAAAATGTTCACATTACATGACAATAATGTTACGAGTAGTATGAACACCAGTCACACATTTACGATATTCCTAAAATCATAATTTAACATCTTCATCCTAAAATAAAAACTCCCAAATTTCTAAATTTTCAACAGTTCATTAAATATTGTGAAGTTTTTAAAAGCAAAAACTCGGCCCCAATCATAAATGTGTACCTGCTATACTGTTTCCCCAGTGAGAAGACATAAGAGTACACTATGTAGACATCACAATGAATAATGAAGACTCAACCACTTACCCATTGAATTACTCCACTCTCTCAAACTTTCATCTCACAAACTGCCCCTTAAGATTAGAGCCCATTTTATTAATTATTTATTTATTAACAGCTTCTTATATAGTGCAGCATATTCCATTGTACTTTATAATTGGAACAGCAGTAATAGAACCAAATTGGGTAACAGACAGACATAGAAAGTCCCTGCTCGCAAGCTTACACTCTGTAGGGAAATAGGAAGTGATACACGGGATCGGTATCCCGACATCGGCATCTCGAGTGGTGGAATGTCGGCGGGGGCTCGGTGGTGAGCTGCGGGCTCGGTGGTGAGCTGTGTTCGGCACAGGTTCTATTCTCCCTCTATGGGTGTCGTGGACACCCATAGAGGGGGAATTACCTACATCACTGCTGTACCGGTGGCAGTATGGTGGCTCTGTCGGTATCCCGGCGTCGGTATTGTGACAGCCGGGATCCCGACTATTGGTATGCTGTCCGCATACCTGATACACAAGGATAGATGCTAGTTACTGAATAATGGTCCAGCCAGATTGCAGGGTTTCTTGGTGGACTGTAAGATATGGTTACACAGCAATGCTGACCAAAGTTCAAGAGGATGTCAAATTAAAGAAAAAAAAATTACAGTATGTTGGGATGTGTGGAGGGGATGTAATTAGATAGGAATATTTATGAAGGTTATATGGGTGGTTCTGGAATCTGATAAGCTGCCCGTAGAGGTGAGTTTTCAGGGAACGCTGAAGGTTTGAAAACTAGGGGAGAGTCTTGTTGTGTTTGGTAGGGCATTCCACAGAGTAGGTGCAGCCCGAAGGAAGTCCTGCAGTCGTGAATTGTAGAGAGTAATTTCTATGGATGAGAGACACAGATCTTGTACAGAGCAGAGAGGTCGAGTTGGGATATATTTTGACATAAGTGAAGAGATGTATGTTGGTGTAGTTTGGTTAATAGCCTTATCTGTAACTAGAAGTATTTTATGTTGAATACGGTAGAATACAGGCAAATGGAGATACTAACAGAGCGGATCAGCAGATGATGAACATCTGGCGAGGAAGATTAGCCTCGCAGCAGCATTCAAAATGGATTGTAGTGGTGAGAGCCTTTTTTTGGTTAGACCAGTAAGGAGACTATTGCAATAATCAATGTGCGAGATAATGAGTGCATGGATTAGAGTTTTTGCACTGTCTTGTGTAACATAAGGTCGTATTTTGGATATGTTTTGAAGATGTATGTAACATGATTTAGAGACAGATTGAATGTGTCGAACAAAGGACAGTTCAGAGTTAAGGATGACACCTAGGCAGCGAGCCTGTGGGTTGGATTGATTGTCAGGTTTTCAAATGTGATAGAGATATCAGGTTGGTACCTATTGGAGACCCGACTGCAAGTATGGAGCTTGAAATCCCATGACACAGAGACCACCACGTTAACGGTTTGTGCCAAAGGACAATGTGGCTCCATACCGCTGATGCCCATCTAAGCAACTACCACTTTGTGTTCAAGCACCTACAGTTTCCCATCAAGCTATATCTTGCCATCACCATCAACAACGCTCGTGGTCAGTCAATCACATTATGGTGACCTCCTGGTCATGGTGCAAAAAATAAATAAATCACAAATAACCCGTATTTTCCATGCCTAAAACAATTTTGGGTCTGATTGTGATTAGATACACCCTTAGAATGTTAGGATTCACTCATTAATGAATGCTCTGGTACGCAAACATAATTTCTGAACAATGTGTTTTGGGCTATATATGTTCCTTCCGATTATTTTTAAAACTCTCGGGACCTATGGAACCATTTCATGTTATAAAGTGGATACTCTGGACCAAAATCTCTTTCATTTGCATCCCTCTACCCCAGAGCATCTGAAATAGAATTCTAGTTTCTCATAGAGGTTCACTAAAATGGAATATTTGGGGATTTATTATGTTACCTCTCAATGTTTCCCCGTATAACTAAATAAATAAAGATTAATTTTATTCTCAAAACCTCATTCTCTCAAGTGCTGTGGTCCATGGATGCCCAGTAGAGCGGCTGGATAAACACCTTGATAAGATCTCAAAGATTTCAATGCAGCCAGGAGTCTGGTAGCCAGTCACAGGGAGTACTTAGAGCACCCTTGCCGCAAACCACTATATCACATAAGTACATTCAAGTCTGGTGTGATTGGCTGATGTACATTTGACCATTCTCTCAAAGTGCTCCATCGCAGGTTTTTTATTTTTTATTTTTACTGAAATTACTCCTCAAATCTACATGTTGTAGATGACGTTTGGCCTAACCTCTTCTATCCTTTAATTATGTGCGAGTGTTTCTGCTTCTTATTATGCAGACTTGTGGGATGCCTTGGACTTTGCACTAAATCCCTCTACCCCAACCTGCGCCCTCCCTATCTTATTCCTTTCACTGCCTCCTCCCACTTTGTACTTTGATATAGTTCATGGGATCTAATCTATATATTTAAAAAAAAAAAAAACACCCCCACTCACCCCCATTTTCATTGCATTTACTGTCTTCCTCTTGCTATGTATCCCTTCACCCCTGGTTCCTGTTGGAGATGTTCCTCTGCTCTAGGTTCTCTTTGTCATGTCTGGTGGGATTTCCATCGTTTATCAAATTTCTGGGCTGACGTTAATGCCACCTTTGCGTCACATTTTAGGTACTGAAGTACCTAAAGACCCCATGTTTTGGTTATTCAGCCACTCTTCATTATCGGTGCATAAATATAAAAAAATCATTACTCCGGCATCTTGCAGCTCGCTTAGTTATCCCAGTACTGTGGAACTCTCCCAAACCTCCTACATGCATGGAATGGTTCCATAAGTTGATTATTTTATGTCAATGGAGGACATCTTGTCTCTTCAACAGACAAACCTGTTGATTTTGCTAGCACCTGGTTCCCTTGGTTAAAAATAGAAGTCCTCAGCTGACTATAAGATTCACAAATCCGTGTTCTCAGTTCCTAAATCTTTGATTCAATCCTTTCTTCTCCCCTATATTCATTGACCACAGATTTTTCTTTCTTTTTCTTTTTTTTTTTTACTCCATGGTGGCTGAACCCTCCCTTATCCCTTTTCTACCATTCCCCTCTCCTTCCCTTTCTACTTCCTGCTTTGTATTTCTTAATTTCACTTTTCTTAGTTACTGTTATTCTTTATAAGATTAATTAAGAATTCTAAGTAACTATCTGAAGTACCTGGCATTGCCTGGGATTAAATTATTAAATTATCAA
Source organism: Pseudophryne corroboree (assembly GCF_028390025.1). Lineage (NCBI taxonomy): Eukaryota > Metazoa > Chordata > Amphibia > Anura > Myobatrachidae > Pseudophryne > Pseudophryne corroboree. The sequence goes on from NC_086450.1 coordinate 413,975,144, forward strand.
TGAGCTGGATGTAACTGTCCACATTTAAAAAATAATTAGCAGCTTAGCAGCTCTTCCAACACACCCATGAGGTGGCTGCCCAGTGTCGTTTTTTGTTTTGGGGGGTTTCGCCAGTAGCCCTAATCCCCAGTTTTCATTTCTGTTCATTTTTATAATCACAAAAACCAAAAATAAAATCACATACCTTTTTTTTTTAAAGTAACAGAAAAAGAGAACGAAACACTGTATCAGTGTAAAAACTATTGTTGAAAAGTGAGGGATCAGAAACGTCTTTCTCAATCATGACTGTTCACCTCATGTCCCTCCTGTTTAAAAAAAAAAAATGTGAAAAAGAAAAAGAAACTGTTAAAGTGTAACCATTATTATTGATTGATTATTGGGAGAGTGTGGTCAAGACTGGGGGAACCCTCATGTCGGTCTGATACCTGTCTGGAAAGCCAGCAGGCCAACTGGGGTGGGACAAAATCACGCACAAAAAAATGAGACAGACAGATGAAGTGAAAAATAAGATTTTACTTACCGATAAATCTATTTCTCGTAGTCCGTAGTGGATGCTGGGACTCCGTCAGGACCATGGGGAATAGCGGCTCCGCAGGAGACAGGGCACAAAATTTAAAAGTTTGACCACTAGGTGGTGTGTACTGGCTCCTCCCCCTATGACCCTCCTCCAAGCCTCAGTTAGGATACTGTGCCCGGACGAGCGTACACAATAAGGAAGGATTTTGAATCCCGGGTAAGACTCATACCAGCCACACCAATCACACCGTACAACTTGTGATCTGAACCCAGTTAACAATATGACAAACGTAGGAGCCTCTGAACAGACGGCTCACAACAATAACAACCCGATTTTTTTGTAACAATAACTATGTACAAGTATTGCAGACAATCCGCACTTGGGATGGGCGCCCAGCATCCACTACGGACTACGAGAAATAGATTTATCGGTAAGTAAAATCTTATTTTCTCTGACGTCCTAGTGGATGCTGGGACTCCGTCAGGACCATGGGGATTATACCAAAGCTCCCAAACGGGCGGGAGAGTGCGGATGACTCTGCAGCACCGAATGAGAGAACTCCAGGTCCTCCTTAGCCAGGGTATCAAATTTGTAGAATTTTACAAACGTGTTCTCCCCTGACCACGTAGCTGCTCGGCAGAGTTGTAATGCCGAGACCCCTCGGGCAGCCGCCCAAGATGAGCCCACCTTCCTTGTGGAATGGGCCTTGACAGATTTAGGCTGTGGCAGGCCTGCCACAGAATGTGCAAGTTGAATTGTGCTACAAATCCAACGAGCAATAGTCTGCTTAGAAGCAGGAGCACCCAGCTTGTTGGGTGCATACAGTATAAACAGCGAGTCAGATTTTCTGACTCCAGCCGTCCTTGAAATATATATTTTCAATGCTCTGACAACGTCCAGCAACTTGGAATCCTCCAAATCGCTAGTAGCCGCAGGCACCACAATAGGCTGGTTCAGGTGAAACGCTGAAACCACCTTAGGCAGAAAGTGAGGACGCGTCCGCAGTTCTGCCCTGTCCGAATGGAAGATCAGATATGGGCTTTTATACGATAAAGCCGCCAATTCTGACACTCTCCTGGCTGAAGCCAGGGCCAGTAGCATGGTTACTTTCCATGTAAGATATTTCAAATCCACCGATTTGAGTGGCTCAAACCAATGGGATTTGAGAAAATCCAAAACTACATTAAGATCCCACGGTGCCACTGGGGGCACAACCGGGGGCTGTATATGTAGTACTCCTTTTACAAAAGTCTGGACTTCAGGAACTGAAGCCAATTCTTTCTGGAAGAAAATCGACAGGGCCGAAATTTGAACCTTAATGGACCCTAATTTGAGGCCCATAGACAATCCTGTTTGCAGGAAATGTAGGAATCGACCCAGTTGAAATTCCTCCGTCGGGGCCTTCCTGGCCTCACACCACGCAACATATTTTCTCCAAATGCGGTGATAATGTTGTGCAGTCACCTCCTTCCTGGCTTTTACCAGGGTAGGGATGACCTCTTCCGGAATGCCTTTTTCCCTTAGGATTCGGCGTTCAACCGCCATGCCGTCAAACGCAGCCGCGGTAAGTCTTGGAATAGACACGGTCCCTGCTGAAGCAGGTCCCGTCTTAGAGGTAGAGGCCACGGATCTTCCGTGAGTATCTCCTGAAGTTCCGGGTACCAAGTTCTTCTTGGCCAATCCGGAGCCACGAGTATCGTTCTTACTCCCCTTTGCCGTATAATTCTCAGTACTTTTGGTATGAGAGGCAGAGGAGGAAACACATACACTGACTGGTACACCCATGGTGTTACCAGAGCGTCTACAGCTATTGCCTGAGGGTCTCTTGACCTGGCGCAATACCTGTCCAGTTTTTTGTTGAGGCGGGACGCCATCATGTCCACCATTGGTCTTTCCCAATGGACCACAATCATGTGGAAGACTTCTGGATGAAGTCCCCACTCTCCCGGGTGCAGATCGTGTCTGCTGAGGAAGTCTGCTTCCCAGTTGTCCACTCCCGGGATGAACACAGCTGACAGTGCTAACACATGATTTTCTGCCCAGCGGAGAATCCTTGCAGCTTCTGCCATTGCCCTCCTGCTTCTTGTGCCGCCCTGTCTGTTTACGTGGGCGACTGCCGTGATGTTGTCCGACTGAATCAACACCGGCTGACCCTGAAGCAGAGGTTTTGCCAGGCTTAGAGCATTGTAGATTGCTCTTAGCTCCAGTATATTTATGTGAAGAGACGTCTCCAGGCTTGACCACACGCCCTGGAAGTTTCTTCCCTGTGTGACCGCTCCCCAGCCTCTCAGGCTGGCATCCGTGGTCACTAGGACCCAGTTCTGTATGCCGAATCTGCGGCCCTCTAACAGATGAGCACTCTGCAACCACCATAGCAGAGACACTCTTGTCCTTGTGGTGTGAAGGACAAATTGGAACATGAAGGTAAGCATCCTTGATGTCCAAGGACACCATAAAATCCCCTTCTTCCAGATTCGCTATCACTGCTCTGAGTGACTCCATCTTGAACTTGAATTTTTGTATGTACAGGTTCAGAGATTTTAGATTTAGAATCGGTCTTACCGAGCCGTCCGGCTTCGGTACCACAAATAGCGTGGAGTAATACCCCTGTCCCTGTTGTAGGAGGGGTACCTTGACTATCACCTGCTGAGAATACAGCTTGTGAATGGCCTCCAATACCGTCGCCCTGTCGGAGGGAGACGTTGGCAAAGCAGACTTTAGGAAACGGCGAGGAGGGGACTTTTCGAATTCCAACCTGTAACCCTGAGATACTACCTGCAGGATCCAGGGGTCCACCTGCGAGTGAGCCCACTGTGCGCTGAAATGTTTGAGGCGACACCCCACCGCCCCTGAGTCTGCTTGTAAGGTCCCAGCGTCATTCTGACGCCTTTGTAGAAGCCGGGGAGGGCTTCTGCTCCTGGGAAGGAGCTGCTTGTTGCAGTCTCTTACCCTTTCCTTTGCCTCGGGGCAAATAGGAATGTCCTTTTGCTCGTTTGTTCTTATAGGAACGAAAGGACTGCGGCTGAAAAGCCTGCGGCTTTTTCTGCTGGGAGGTGACCTGGGGTAAAAAGGTGGATTTTCCGGCCGTTGCCGTGGCCACCAGATCCGATAGACCGACCCCAAATAATTCCTCCCCCTTATACGGCAATACTTCCATATGTCGTTTGGAATCCGCATCACCTGACCACTGGCGCGTCCATAAACTTCTTCTGGCAGATATGGACATCGCACTTACTCTTGATGCCAGAGTGCAAATATCTCTCTGTGCATCTCGCATATAAAGAAATGCATCCTTTAACTGCTCTATAGTCAGTAAAATACTGTCCCTATCCAGGGTATCAATATTTTCAGACAGTGACTCCGACCAAGCCACGCCAGCACTGCACATCCAGGCTGAGGCGATTGCTGGTCTCAGTATAACACCCGTATGTGTGTATATACTTTTTAATGTATTCTCCAGCCTCCTATCAGCTGGATCCTTGAGGGCGGCCGTATCAGGAGACGGTAACGCCACTTGCTTTGATAAGCGTGTGAGCGCCTTATCCACCCTAGGAGGTGTTTCCCAGCGCGCCCTAACCTCTGGCGGGAAAGGGTATAATGCCAATAACTTCTTTGAAATTAGCAGTTTTCTATCTGGGGTAACCCACGCTTCATCACACACTTCATTCAGTTCCTCTGATTCAGGAAAAACTATCGGTAGTTTTTTCACACCCCACATAATACCCCTTTTTGTGGTACTTGCAGTATCAGGGATATGCAAAGCCTCCTTCATTGCCGTGATCATATAACGTGTGGCCCTACTGGAAAATACGTTTGTTTCTTCACCGTCGACACTGGATTCAGTGTCAGTGTCTGGGTCTGTGTCGACCGACTGAGGTAAAGGGCGTTTTACAGCCCCTGACGGTGTCTGAGACGCCTGGACAGGTACTAACTGGTTTGCCGGCTGTCTCATGTCGTCAACCGACTTTTGTAGCGTGCTGACACTATCCCGTAATTCCATAAACAAAGCCATCCATTCTGGTGTCGACTCCCTAGGGGGTGACATCACCATTACAGGCAATTGCTCCGCCTCCACGCCAACATCGTCCTCATACATGTCGACACACACGTACCGACACACAGCAGACACACAGGGAATGCTCTGATAGAAGACAGGACCCCACTAGCCCTTTGGGGAGACAGAGGGAGAGTTTGCCAGCACACACCCAAGCGCTATAAATATATATAGGGACAACCTTAATAAGTGTGTTCCCTTTATAGCAGCTCAAATATTATAAATATCGCCAATAAGTGCCCCCCCTCTCTGTTTTTACCCTGTTTCTGTAGTGCAGTGCAGGGGAGAGTCCTGGGAGCCTTCCTCGCAGCGGAGCTGGGCAGGAAAATGGCGCTGTGTGCTGAGGAGAATAGGCCCTGCCCCCTTTTCGGCGGGCTTCTTCTCCCGGTTTTTTTGGAACCTGGCAGGGGTTAAATACATCCATATAGCCCCAGGGGCTATATGTGATATATTTTAGCCAGAATAGGTATATTACATTGCTGCCCAGGGCGCCCCCCCCAGCGCCCTGCACCCTCAGTGACCGCTGGTGTGAAGTGTGCGGAGAGCAATGGCGCACAGCTGCAGTGCTGTGCGCTACCTCATGAAGACTGAGACGTCTTCTGCCGCCGGTTTCTGGACCTCTTCTCTATTCGGCATCTGCAAGGGGGTCGGCGGCGCGGCTCCGGTGACCCATCCAGGCTGTACCTGTGATCGTCCCTCTGGAGCTAGTGTCCAGTAGCCTAAGAAGCAAATCCATCCTGCACGCAGGTGAGTTCACTTCTTCTCCCCTAAGTCCCTCGTTGCAGTGAGCCTGTTGCCAGCAGGACTCACTGAAAATAAAAAACCTAACAAACTTTTTCTAAGCAGCTCTTTAGGAGAGCCACCTAGATTGCACCCTGCTCGGACGGGCACAAAAACCTAACTGAGGCTTGGAGGAGGGTCATAGGGGGAGGAGCCAGTACACACCACCTAGTGGTCAAACTTTTAAATTTTGTGCCCTGTCTCCTGCGGAGCCGCTATTCCCCATGGTCCTGACGGAGTCCCAGCATCCACTAGGACGTCAGAGAAATGAAAGAGATAAAAATAAAATAAGAGATAGAGCAAGAGGGGATAGACAAAGCAGGACTCAAATAATAAATTGAAGGGGGTGGAGATGGAATAAAAAAAAAAAAAGAAGAGAAAAGCAAACCACACAGTATTCAAAGGATGCAGTAAAAAAGCACTGTACTTCCCTGTCCAATGATCTCAGAAGCCACAGACCTCCCAGTTCCAGGAACGGGTGGTCTTCTGTTTGCCGGCGGTCGGGCTCCCGGCGCTCAGTATACCGGCGCCGGGAGCCCGACAGCCGGCATACCGACACTTATTTTCCCTCGTGGGGGTCCACGACCCCCATAGAGGGAGAATAAAATAGTGTGGCGCGCGTAGCGCGCCACCGTGCCCGTAGCGTGGCGAGCGCAGCGAGCCCGCAAGGGGCTCATTTGCGCTCGCCAAGCTGTCGGTAAGCCGGCGGTCGGGCTCCCGGCGCCGGGATGCTGGTCGCCGGGAGCCCGACCGCTGGCCAGCCGTAGTGAACCCCCAGGAACAGCTATATGAAACGTCTAAAAGAGATTTACCTGTCTCATCCCTCATTGTCGCTAGTCACATTGGAGCAGATGTATTAAGCCTGGAGAAGTGATAAAGAAGTGATAAAGCAGTGATAAGTGCAAGGTGATAACGCACCAGCCAGAAAGCTCCTGTCCTTTTTCAAATCCATAATGATTGGCTGGTGAGTTATCACCTTGCACTTATCAGTGGTTTATCACTTCTTTATCCCTTCTCCAGGTTAATACATCTGCCCCACAAGTTTTATATGCTGCCTTGGCCTGTAGAATAGTCGCTGCTGGGATTGTTGGTTTATCTCTTTCATAGAGACTTGCAGAACATGTTGAAGTCAAAGCACAGTGCGCAGCACAGGGGGCAAACAGTATTAATCTGAAGCCATTGAACCAAGCATGGTACATGGAAAACATGGAGGCAGGGTGGCACTGCTACTTTCTCTCCAATCTCAAGTTGTGAGAAACAGATGGTACACAGGTCTCTCTGGATTATTGTAGTTCAACAGTGCAACAGTACAGTAGTCCAACAGAGGATGGTTCTTCTGACGGTGCCCTTTCTGGTTGTACCCTTCCTAAGGTTGGTCTACTAGAGATTGGTCTTCATGAGGTTGCCCTTGTTGATGGCCTGAGACGTCCTGATCTCAGCCACGTCCCATTGATGTTCTGGACTGGACCCTATGCAATCAGCTGAGCTAATTCCATCTAACTCATTGCAAAAGTAAAAAAATATCACACACTCAGCACAGACTTGATTTTGTGTTCTGGTCGGGTCACTGATCAATTGCCGAAAGTATTCACTAGGTACAGAGTACAGACTAGTTTGCTCTTCCAAATGCTTTTCTCATGTCAGCAACAGCTTCCACTGAGTAAATGCCAGTGATATTGCCATATGATGGGGTTTCATATCATGGAGAATTCAAATGTGGAACACGGGCGGCAGTTGGTGATGGCTGTGCATCAGCTCTCTGCCCTGTGCCCCACACCATCATCTCCTCACTGATATTACACAGTGACACATGTAGGAAATTACATGTTAGTGCTGAGGAGTGATTACAAAAAGTGGTTTCGGGCATTTACTGCAACCATCTCAGTTCTGCTGCTGGACCCAGTGAGCTCAACTGTCATTGCTGCTTCCGTCAATTGGTGATCTCTGTGGTGACAGCTGCCATACATTGTACCATTATATATGGAATACAAATATTTAATCTGTTACAAAACCGCATACCCCTTCCCATTCGCTGTAGGCAGAGCTACATTCATTTATGTATTTCATGCCACCAAGAGTTCATGTTACACAATACAAATCAAAACCAGACTTATCTAATTTACTGGTATTGTTGCAACACTTACAGTTTATTTTCGAAGCTGGTTACATTATAAAGTCCAGACTGGTGTCTTGTAAATGATACTTTACTAGCTGCTGCTGTTCTATATAAAAACAAATAATTACAACATGTGCGGACTGGTCTTCCTGATGAGATCTGTGCAGCTGCATCTGGTTGTCATAAAAGGCTCCATCCTGTGACTGGTACCTGTAATAAATGAGAGATGACCATTTCATTTACCAGTATTTTGTGTGTAAATGGTATAACTGTTTAAATGTAAATTATACGTTCATTGTGGGTATGCGGCATACTATAGGGTAAAAGCATTGATGTCACGAACCTCGGGCAGCGGCGACCGCGCTTGTCCCTGCGGGTGGCCTGGTCTGCCCGGCGCCTCTCTTCCCCTGTCAGTCTCCGGCTTCAGCGGCGGGTCGGCGCTGCTCTCCGGCGGCTTCCCGGAAGCAAGGGCGCCGCCATCACAAGCAAGGGCAAGGAGGCGGAGCAGGTCTGACGTCACCTGCCTGCTCCGCCAATCAGGCTAGGGCGGGGAATTTAAAATCAGATACCAGGCAGAGATCCGATGCCTGAGTATCTTCGTTTCTCCTGTGGAAGCTATGATCCAGAGCTCCCTCGTCCCTGCAAGCATCCTGTGCTTCCAAGCATCCTGTCCCTGCAAGCATCCTGTGCTTCCAAGCATCCTGTCCCTGCAAGCATCCTGTGCTTCCAAGCATCCTGTGCCTACAAGCAACCTGTGCTTCCAAGCATCCTGTGCCTACAAGCAACCTGTGCTTCCAAGCATCCTGTGCCTACAAGCACCTCCGTGCCTCCAGTTACCTCCGTGCCTCCAAGCACCTCGTGCCTCCAAGCACCTCCGTGCCTCCAAGCACCTCCGTGCCTCCAAGCACCTCGTGCCTCCAAGCACCTCGTGCCTCCAAGCACCTCCGCGCCTCAAGCACCTCCGTGCCTCCAGTTACCTCCGTGCCTCCAGTTACCTCCGTGCCTCCAGTTACCTCCGTGCCTCCAAGCACCTCCGTGCCTCCAAGCACCTCGTGCCTCCAAGCACCCCGTGCCTCCAAGCACCTCCGCGCCTCAAAGCACCTCCGTGCCTCCAGTTACCTCCGTGTCTCCAAGCACCTCGTGCCTCCAAGCACCTCGTCCCTCCAAACACCTCGGTGTCTCCAAACACCTCCGTGCCTCCAAGCACCTCCGTGCCTCCAAACACCTCCGTGCCTCCAAGGGTCTCCCAGCACTCCCTGTACTCCCAGTACCTCAGTGCCTTCAATACCACAGTGTCTCCAATATCTCAGTACCCCAGCCTTCATTATTTCTACAAGTCTTGTCTTACAGGAGACCTACAAGAATTCCTCTGGGCCTCCCGCCTGCCGTCTTAGTTCTGCATGAGGAAGACCTACATCCGGCCATCTCTACTACGACCCAGTGGCGGTTCCTCTTCCCGGTCATCGGAAGAAGCCCCGAGTCCACAACACTCCCAAACCAGGTCAGTGATAGTATACTCAGGCCTCATGGACTCGGGGGATCGGAACACGGACTCTAGTGCCATCCAGAACCTGGCTTCTCGAGTGCAAAGTCAGGAAGCAGCACAAGGTCAGGTGATGCAGTACCTCCAGCAGTTGTCCGGGCGTCTGGATCAGATTCAGGCGTCTCTGGCCTCAGTAATTCCGGCTCCTGTTCCAGCAGTCGCACCAGTTGCCGTTGCCAGCAATGTTCAACCATCGGCCGGTGTCACTCCACGCCTTCAGTTGCCTACTCCGTCCCGCTATAATGGGAATCCCAAAAATTGTCGTGGTTTCTTGAACCAGTGCGAGGTACATTTCGAGCTACTTGCACACAACTTTCCTACAGACCGGTCCAAGGTAGCATATATTATTTCTCTGTTGGAAGGTTCTGCTTTGGATTGGGTGTCTCCATTATGGGAACGATCTGATCCCATGGTTTCCAACTACACCAACTTCATCTCGTCCTTTCGAAGGATTTTCGACGAGCCCGGCAGAATGACCACTGCTTCTTCCGATTTGCTCCGTGTTCGGCAGGGCGCCCGTTCCGTGGGCCAGTACGTGGTTCATTTCCAGACCATTGCTTCCGAACTACGCTGGAATAATGATGCCCTGAGAGCTGCCTTCTGGAACGGTCTTTCCGACCGGCTGAAAGACGAGCTGGTTACTAGAGATCTGCCGGATCCATTAGAAGATTTGATTTCCCTTTGCGTCAAGGTGGATCTTCGGATGCAGGAGCGTGGAAGAGAACGTAACCGTTCGGATCGTTCCAGGTTCCGGAATCCTACTCCTAGGCCGGTGGCCTCACCTAGCTCAGATGAGCCCATGCAAATTAACCGCTCCCGACTGTCTCCGGAAGAACGACAGCGTCGTCGTGAGGGTAAACTCTGCCTTTACTGTGGAGCCGCAGATCATTTTCTTAAATCTTGTAAAGTCCGTCCGGGAAACGGGCAGACCTAGCTTGTTCCGGAGGAGTCAAGCTGGGAGTTACGACAAAAGCTTCTCCAACTTCGGACTGCTTGCTTCCAGTAACTCTAGTCTCCAATTCAGTCTCCAGGTCTTGTGAAGCCCTATTGGATTCCGGAGCTGCAGGGAACTTCGTTTCTTCCTTCTGTGCCCAAAGTTTGGGTTTAAAGTTACGGCCTATCGAGCGGCCAGTTTCACTGACGGCTATCAACGGGACTAGAATTTCCAAAGGTCTCATAATGTGGCGCACGGGGCCAGTTAAGCTGCGGGTCGGGGCTCTACATCAGGAAGATTTGGAACTCTTGGTAATCCCAGAAATGCCCCATGATCTGGTTCTTGGAATGCCTTGGCTGAAAAGTCATAACCCCCACATCGATTGGAAGTCGTCACAAATTCTGTCCTGGAGTTCCTTTTGTCACACTAATTGTCTTACTCCTGTTTGTCCGCTCCGTGTTACCTCCAAAACGGATGAAGAGCACATTCCGGAGGCATATCAAGGGTACAAGGACGTATTTTCGGAACAAGCTGCTGACCTGTTACCACCTCACAGGCCTTGGGACTGCCCTATTGACCTTGTCCCAGGGAAGACGCCACCTCGTGGTCGCACATATCCTCTGTCTCTTCCCGAGACTCAAGCCATGTCGGAGTATATTAAGTCCAATATGCTCAAGGGATTCATTCGCCCCTCTTCCTCCCCTGCTGGTGCAGGCTTCTTTTTCGTGAAGAAAAAGGACGGGGGGTTGAGACCATGCATCGACTACCGCGGCCTAAACGACATTACTATTAAGAATAAATACCCCTTGCCACTAATCACAGAGTTATTTGATAGGGTTCGTGGTGCCCGCATTTTTTCAAAACTCGACTTGAGAGGAGCTTATAATCTTATACGCATCCGAGAGGGGGATGAATGGAAGACTGCCTTTAATACCCGAGATGGGCATTACGAATACTTGGTGATGCCGTTTGGTCTTAGTAATGCTCCCGCGGTTTTCCAGGGATTCGTCAACGAAATCTTTCGTGATATGCTGTATCAGAGCGTTGTGGTATATCTGGACGACATACTGATTTTTTCCAAGAATCTTGTCGAACACAGGACTCAAGTCAAAGAGGTGCTACACCGTTTACAAGAGAATCATCTCTACGCCAAGCTTTCCAAATGTACCTTTGAAGTAACATCTATTCCGTTCCTCGGTTATGTCATCTCGGGGACGGAGCTTCGCATGGATCCGGAAAAGTTGTCGGCCATTCGTGATTGGACTCAGCCTCTTTCCCTGAAAGCAATACAAAGGTTCCTGGGCTTTGCGAACTACTACAGGAAATTCATTAAAGGTTTCTCCACCATTGTTGCACCCATTACTGCCCTGACGAGAAAGGGTTCTAATCCTAGTTTGTGGCCTCCGGAAGCCATTGTAGCTTTTTCTCGCTTAAAGTTAGCTTTCACGACGGCTCCAGTTCTCCAACAACCAAATTTCGAGGAACCCTTCTTCTTAGAAGTTGATGCATCTTCAGTCGGGGTGGGGGCTGTCCTCTCCCAGCATTCCTCTGATAAGAAATTACATCCGTGTGGCTTCCACTCTCGTAAATTCTCTCCAGCCGAACGAAATTACTCTATTGGAGACCAGGAACTCTTGGCAATCAAATCTGCCTTGGAAGAATGGAGATATCTTCTAGAAGGGGCTAAACATGTGTTTACCATCTACACGGATCACAAGAATTTACTGTACATCAAATCCGCACAATGTTTGAATCCTCGCCAGGCGAGATGGGCACTTTTCTTTTCCCGATTCTCGTTCATTATCAAGTACCGTGCCGGGACTCTCAATATTAAAGCAGATGCGCTTTCCCGTTCACAGGTTCCCACAGACGAGGATGAACCTCCGGAGCGGGGTTTAATTCTGAATCCAGTTTCTGTCTCTGCTGCTTTAACTACTCCAGCTCCTCCTCCTGGAAGAATGTCCGTACCAGCTAGATTCCGCCCAGGAATACTACGGTGGGTCCATAACTCCAAGTTTTCCGGTCATCCCGGCGCTCAGAAGATGTACAAGTTTCTGCAAAGGTCTTACTGGTGGAACACCATGAGGAAGGATGTACAAGATTGCGTTAATTCATGTCCCCAATGTACACAACATAAATCTCCTCGTCTGCCTCCTGCAGGGTTACTTCGTCCTCTGCCTATCCCTGTGAGACCCTGGACTCACATTTCCATGGACTTCATCACTGACTTGCCCTGTTCCAAGGGTTGCAACACCGTTTGGGTTATCGTTGACCGTTTTTCGAAGATGGCACACTTTGTGCCCTTGACTGGTCTTCCGACAGCACCGAAACTGGCTCTATTGTTTATCCGAGAACATTTTCGTTTGCATGGGTTGCCACAAGAGATTGTTTCTGACCGTGGAGTACAGTTCACCGCCAGGTTTTGGAAAGCCCTTTGTTCAACTCTACACATTAAACTTAAGTTTTCGTCGGCTTATCATCCCCAAACAAATGGACAAACGGAACGAGTCAATCAAGATCTAGAGACTTTTCTTCGGTTGTATCTCTCTCCTTCACAGGACAACTGGGTGGAGTTGTTGCCTTGGGCGGAGTTTGCCCATAACCATTTGTTTCATTCTTCCACTGGGGAATCACCATTTTTCGTCAACTACGGGTTCCATCCCCGTGTTCCGGAATTTCCAAGCCTTCCGATAATAGAGGTTCCTGCTGTAGCGTCCACTCTACGACACTTTGGACAAATTTGGAGAAAGGTTCATGCTAATCTTAAGCAGGTTTCTGTTCGGTACAAGTTCTTTGCAGATAAGAAACGGCAAGCCGCACCTCAATATAAAGTTGGGGACAGGGTATGGCTGTCCACACGGAATCTCCGGTTGAAGGTGCCCACCATGAAATTCGCTCCAAGGTTCATCGGTCCTTACCCTGTGCTACAAGTCTTAAATCCTGTGGTCTGTAAACTGGGTTTGCCTGCCCATCTTCGCATACCTAACGCCTTCCATGTTTCTCTACTCCGTCCCCTCATACTGAATCGATTCCACTCAGCACTCCCAAGGCCAACGTCCGTAGTGGCAGAAGCTGGAGCGGAGTTTGAAATCAAAGCTATTCTGGACTCTCGTTATCTTCATAAAAAATTACAGTACTTGGTGGACTGGAAGGGTTATGGACCTGAGGAGAGAAGTTGGATTGGGGCTACTGAAGTAACGGCTCCTCGTCTGATTCGGATCTTCCACTCCAGACATCCGACTAAGCCCGGGAAGTGTCCAGGGGCCACTCCTGGAGGAGGGGGTACTGTCACGAACCTCGGGCAGCGGCGACCGCGCTTGTCCCTGCGGGTGGCCTGGTCTGCCCGGCGCCTCTCTTCCCCTGTCAGTCTCCGGCTTCAGCGGCGGGTCGGCGCTGCTCTCCGGCGGCTTCCCGGAAGCAAGGGCGCCGCCATCACAAGCAAGGGCAAGGAGGCGGAGCAGGTCTGACGTCACCTGCCTGCTCCGCCAATCAGGCTAGGGCGGGGAATTTAAAATCAGATACCAGGCAGAGATCCGATGCCTGAGTATCTTCGTTTCTCCTGTGGAAGCTATGATCCAGAGCTCCCTCGTCCCTGCAAGCATCCTGTGCTTCCAAGCATCCTGTCCCTGCAAGCATCCTGTGCTTCCAAGCATCCTGTCCCTGCAAGCATCCTGTGCTTCCAAGCATCCTGTGCCTACAAGCAACCTGTGCTTCCAAGCATCCTGTGCCTACAAGCAACCTGTGCTTCCAAGCATCCTGTGCCTACAAGCACCTCCGTGCCTCCAGTTACCTCCGTGCCTCCAAGCACCTCGTGCCTCCAAGCACCTCCGTGCCTCCAAGCACCTCCGTGCCTCCAAGCACCTCGTGCCTCCAAGCACCTCGTGCCTCCAAGCACCTCCGCGCCTCAAGCACCTCCGTGCCTCCAGTTACCTCCGTGCCTCCAGTTACCTCCGTGCCTCCAGTTACCTCCGTGCCTCCAAGCACCTCCGTGCCTCCAAGCACCTCGTGCCTCCAAGCACCCCGTGCCTCCAAGCACCTCCGCGCCTCAAAGCACCTCCGTGCCTCCAGTTACCTCCGTGTCTCCAAGCACCTCGTGCCTCCAAGCACCTCGTCCCTCCAAACACCTCGGTGTCTCCAAACACCTCCGTGCCTCCAAGCACCTCCGTGCCTCCAAACACCTCCGTGCCTCCAAGGGTCTCCCAGCACTCCCTGTACTCCCAGTACCTCAGTGCCTTCAATACCACAGTGTCTCCAATATCTCAGTACCCCAGCCTTCATTATTTCTACAAGTCTTGTCTTACAGGAGACCTACAAGAATTCCTCTGGGCCTCCCGCCTGCCGTCTTAGTTCTGCATGAGGAAGACCTACATCCGGCCATCTCTACTACGACCCAGTGGCGGTTCCTCTTCCCGGTCATCGGAAGAAGCCCCGAGTCCACAACACTCCCAAACCAGGTCAGTGATAATTGACTGCCTCTACAATAGCTGTGGTGGTTAGCTCTGTAGCATTGGGAGGGCTTGGTCATAACATCCTGCCTATCCAAGTCTTGTTGTGCCACCACGCCATGAGCTTACTCACTATTTTAGAAGTCTTCCCGACACTCCAGGAGAGTAAGCAAATAGCAGCGTGTTAGCGTTACTTCTTATGTTCATCCCACAAAATATTTCTGCTTCTTTCAGCGCTGTTCATTAAATTGTCCTGTGTGCCACAGTTGTTTCTGGTTCTCTTCCTATAACATGAATGAATGCAGACCAGTGCGTGAATCCACAAGCCTCTACTGGTACCTGCAAGACTGTAAGCCTGTCCCTTAGACCAGAGCAGTGACGGTTTTTACCTATGGGCTGCAGGACTGCAGCCCCCCAGGTAAAATCCGCCACCCAGCTAAGTGTCAGTGAAGCCAGATGCAGTCCGTGAGACTGCACTGGCTTCACTGTGACTGGCAGTGACTTCTTATTGGAAGTCCTACCTGCCAGTCAGAGACACTGCAGGCTGTCCCATTGGGTGGTGTTCCCTCCCTCCCTCTGGGACTGCCAGACTGGGCTGCGAATAGCAGAGCTGGCTTCCTGTAGGAAGCCACTCTCTGTGTTCCGGGCAGCCCTAGGTGGCTTCTATGGCCTGCACCTGATGCAGTCCACAAAAGCCGGGAATTTGCGCATGCGCCGGTCCTGGCATCTGAGACTGACATTGTACACTACAGTGCCAGGACCCATCGGTGGGTACAACGGAGCAGGGACCTGCGGTAGGGACAAGGGAGCCGGCAGCATGGCCAGCGGCAGCCCCCCTCCTCCACAAAGGTAGGAGTCGCCGCTAGGGCCACAGTTACAGTGCAGGTTTCTAAGTAGAGAAGTGTTGTTCAGTCCTCAAGAAATCCGAATTCACCCGCATTTTATGGATCTGAACTGAGCCAAAACACAGTTAGGATCTCCAAAGGAGATCCCATCCTAACCAAGTCCTGGTTCAGATCTTTTAAATCTGAATTACAAAAATTACATGATTTTAGCTGTTTTTATCAATTTCAATTGATGATTATCGATTTTTTTAAACTGATTTTTAACCGAACCAAAAACCAAATCCAAACCAAAACACTTGAGGGTGGTTTTGACAAAACCAAACACGATGATGAATTAGAGCCAAAACCAAAACATGGGCCGGCACATCTCTAGTTTTAAGGATACCCATGCTTGAGTCTAGATTGTTACATCTAATTGACAGAGGTACTAAATAAGTCACCTGTTCTCAAGCATGGATATCCTTAATACATGTAATGACTGAATTTGGGAAAACTTTGACCAAAAGTGATACAAATGAAGATTTTTGTATGAAACCAGCAGAGCCGTAACTAGACTTTTTGGCGCTCTGTGGCAGAGAGATAATTGGTGTGCCCCCCCCCCCCCCCATTTTTTTCAATAGGGACATAAGGTGCATGCCTCGTGGGGGAGGGGCATGACAAGATTGATCCCAGAGAAAGCCCATGCTATGATGCCCACACCACATTTTATATATATGTTATATAAATAATACACACACATTTACAGATCACTGCAAGAAAGTGGATTTGGAAACAAATTCTCTTTATACCACATTCATGCACTTGAGAGCTCGTTGTTATTTAGTTACAATACCCTTTATAAAATAGAATAATTCAATATACTGCCATACCAAGGATTCAAGCCTACAACTTGTTAAATTCTAAGCAAACACTCTACTCATTGAGCTATTTGATCCTGCATAAAAACTATGAACACTATATGAAACTACTGGTACTTTGTAAAAAAAATAATAATAATAATCAGCAGCATTGCAATTGAGCAGATCTATGTAGTGTGCAGCCACACATCCAATCTCTTGCAGCCACACACTACATAGATCTGCTCAGCCGCAATGCTGATCATTTTTTCACAAAGGACAAGGTGAGCTTCAAATAGTTAGAATTTTCTAACTTAGAATTATCTACCTTTCTAGCTAAGGGCATATACTGTAGCTAAATGTACAGATTGACTGCAATGCCACAGGCAATGGGTTTGAATCCCAGGTATGTCAGCTTCTTGAAATGTAATAAAGGACAGTGTGACTGAATAGCAAATAAATCTCAAACTGAGTTAATGAATGTTGTATAGGTATTAGCGAACGAAGGGGTCAGGGTAGGAGACAGGGGCAGTCAGGAGATACTGGGCTTCAAAAAGGGGGGAAGCTGCAAGTGAAAGTAATTAAAACAGATAATTGACAAGTGCCGCCAACAGCGCCCCCTACCCTGCAGCGCTATGTGCAGTGCCCCATCCGCACACACCAAGTTACGGCCATGGAAACCAGTGTAATTAAGGGGGGAAAAATCAAATATTGATGACATGAAATGAAGGCCTGTTGTCATACTAAAAACACATGAGTATTATTGTCATACAAGATGTGAGCAATAAACCATGTTTAGTGGTAGTTTTTTTATGTGTAAAACCTGTACTGTAGTGTACTCTGGTATCTGTACAATGCAGATGATTACACAAACTAGGTGCACACAAATGCCATGACAGTCATCAATGTGGGTTTCAACGTATGTATGCATTCCCCTCGGGAAGCAGTTAGCTTCCCGACAGACGGGATCCTGGCGGTCGATATACCGACGCCGGTATTCCGAGGAAGGACGCAATGCCGGCATCAAGATAATGACGCCGCACGAGTTGCCCACGTCACATTAGTGACAGCCGGCATCCCGATCGTCCGAACAGCGGGACGCGCTGTCGTCCTGCCACACGGGAGGTTAGGATTAGGCTGCTGGACCGGGAAGGTTAGGGTTAGGGACCAGGGAGGGACGGTTAGGCACATAGAAGGGGAGGTTAGGGTTAGGCGTCAAGCGGGGAGGGTTAGGTTTAGGCAGCGGGGAAGGGAGGGTTAGGGTTAGGCACCACCGGGAATGGTTAGGGTTGTGCACCCACAAGGGAGGGTTAGGGTAGGGAGCAGAGGAGGGTTAGGGGACTTAGTGTGGGGTTGTCGGTATTCTAACAGCCGGCATCCTGCCCTTCGGCAAATCATAATGACCCACTCCACATGACACAGTACTGTATATACAAACGGCTCATGCTGTGACAACATGCATACAGAAGGTAGATTTCTATGTTCATGATCGGTGATCCATCAAGGAATTTCAGCACCTTTTACCTTATCCAGGGGGATGAGCCCCTTCTCTTTGCCCTGGCAATAGAGCCTTTTGGCGTGCAAACTTCGTACCCATCCCTCCATTGAAGGGCTTTGACTAGGTGGTAGAGGGGACAGGGTCACTCTATGGGGGTCATTCCGAGTTGATCGCTCGCTAGCAGTTTTTAGCAGCCGTGCAAATGCATAGTCGCCGCCCATGGGGGAGTGTATTTTTGCTTTGCAGAAGTGCGAACGCCTGTGCAGCAGAGCGCCTGCAAAAACATTTTGTGCAAAACAAGACCAGCCCTGGACTTACTCTTCGTGTGCGATGATTCTAACGTTGGAGGCATGGCTTTTGATGTCACACACCCGCCCAGCGTTCGCCCAGCCACGCCTGCATTTTCCCCGGCACGCCTGCGTTTTTCCAAACACTCCCTGAAAACAGTCAGTTGCCACCCAGAAACGCCCCCTTCCTGTCAATCTTCTTGCGTTGTGCCGTGCGACTTAAAGCTTTGCTAGAACCCGTGCAAAACCATAAAGGTCTTTGTACCCGTACGTCGCGCGTGCGCATTGCGGTGCATACGCATGTGCAGAAATGCCGATTTTAGCCTGATCGCTGCGCTGCGAACAACGGCAGCTAGCGATCAACTCGGAATGACCCCCTATATGCTGATGACCTCCTCCTTTTTCTTGCTGACTCCCAATCCTCACTAATTTTTGTTTTACAAGTAATGAATCAATTTGCCCCTTTTTCCGGCCTCTCCATCAATTGGAGTAAGTCACATATCCTTCCTCTGCGAGGGGATTGACCCTCGGCCCCTTCTCCCTCTATACCTCCACAGTGGGTTACTACCTTTAATTACTTTTGGTTTTCAATAACCCATCTGACTATATTACTTTGAACATTTCCCCGCAACTGGAGTATCTAAAGTCTAGATTACATACCTGGCGCAGGCTTCTGCTAAATCTAACTATTAAGGTGAATCTTATTAAAATGGTTCTACAACCTTAGCTGCTATACAGAATGTCTTTCACAATTCTCCAAGTTTCCTTCCCCTACATATATTCTGTCAAATTGACAGCTATGTGTCCTCTCTGATCTGGATGGAACGTCGCCCACGCATTATATTGCAAACCCTTACAAGGCCCCGCACTTCCAGTGGGTTAGCCCTACCTATTTTTACATTATACTATTTTGCGGCACAGTTTGCACATCTCCAGGAGTGAGTGCAGGTTGGGGAGTCAGGATTTATCTTAATTATTGGTTGTGCAGTCTGGTCTGGGCCACTCTCCCCTACAGGTCCTTCTGGCGTGTCATGTTGCCAATTTGGATTTACCCCTTATTTCCCAAGCCAAGCGGATCTGGCGCCTGCTCAATAGATTGCTGGATTATTCAGTTGTAAACCTGGATCCTAATACTCCTCTGTGGGGGATGGCCAAATTGAGGAAATTGTGGAACCTGCAGTTGGAATTTGGTCTGGGGACGCTGGGGAATAGTGTCCATAGGGCAACTATATGAAGATGGCGCTTTAAAACCCTTTTCTAGTCTAAGTTCAGAAAGTACCTTATTTAAAAATGCCTGATTCCCCCATACAGATCGTCAGGGATTTTTGGCCATTGCCCGAATATATCTCTGATGTATGGGGGCCATAAGTCGCACGCAAAGCGGATTTAGTTGCTGGCAGCCGCAGAAGCCTGATTTACCACCTTATGCTAATGATTTTACGCAAGCCGCCACAACCACCACCACTGGCTTTTGCAACGGCCCCATGCATGGTGCAGAAGTCAGTGAGAAGCAGGCTTTCCTTCCTGGAACACACGAGAATTGGAGCTCATTGATACATGCCCATGACACTACCACATGAGAGAGATGTTCCGTGTGATCACATTCTTGTCAACCAGTGGCTGTCCCCGAAAACCCTAATTCCAAAGAATGATAAATCCGGCCAAATTCTGTGCAACTCAGAATAGGACGGACATAGGCGAAAAAATGCACAAAGTCACATCTGTATGTAAAACACAGTTTCATCTTAACAGAGATTTGTCTTCTACAGCCCCTAACTGCTCATGTATACATACATACATACATACATACATACATATATACATACATACATACATATATACATACATATATATATATTTTTGGGCAGTATGGTTGGCATAATGATTAGTCTTACTGCCTTACAGCCCTGAGTTCCTTGGATTTGATTCCCACCACAGCGCTAAATGTGTGGAGTTTGTATGTTCTCTAGTGTCTGTGTGAGTTCCCCTGAGAACTGTAGTTTCCTCCCATACTCCAAATATATACTTGAAGGCTAATTGGTTCCTGACAAAAATGAACTCTAGTGTGTATATGTGTGCCAATGTGGTAGGGACTATAGATTGCAAGCTCCATTGGGGCAGGGACTGATGTAAAGTGCTGTGGAATATGTATAGACTGTATAAATAACTGTACATAAATAATACCGAACTAAAATTTGTGTTATATGATTAGCTTATTATATTTTTATATTTCATTTTTTTCCAACAGGCATTGATTTATTTTAATGTCTACTAGTGGGTTTACTTGCTCATTTAAATACTGTCATTCATTGATACAAGAGATAAATTACAGTATAATGAACAGTAGTGTGGCTGGAAGGGACACGGGTCACAATGTACACAGTAAATACCTCGTTGCACTTTTACACAGCAATGATAACAGCCACAATAAATAGTTGTTTTATTGTCTTCACATGAAGTGATATCATTTTACACTAAGATAGTAAAATCGATAAACTGCTATTGGGATAGCTGAAAGGATCTATAGACTATTTATCTCCTATCCTCCCAATCAGAACAATCAACCTGGTATACATTGCCTTCAGGCAGAAAACGTGCAATGTATAGACCCAATGACACGGTAGTCTCACACAATTTTCATACCCACCCCCAATACATGTTACTGAGTACAGCTCCGTCCTACGTGCTATAAAGATCCTCACACACATGTACCACAGACAAGTGCAGTAGACAGAACGTAGTGTGTTATTGACGGAATGTCAGCTCTCCATGGGCCTAATTCAGACTGGATTGCGGCAGCAATTGCAGTCTGAAGCCCTATGGGGAGTGCGTGCCCACCCCAGGAGGCCCAGTGAGATGCTAAAGGGAGGTCGCGGGGCGGGCGGG
The DNA here is from genome assembly GCF_028390025.1 of Pseudophryne corroboree. Lineage (NCBI taxonomy): Eukaryota > Metazoa > Chordata > Amphibia > Anura > Myobatrachidae > Pseudophryne > Pseudophryne corroboree. The sequence continues at coordinate 413,995,885 of NC_086450.1, forward strand.
GGCGTGCCAACGGCATTAGAACACCATTGGTGGGCTGCGGTCTAGACAACGCAGGCGTGTCCGGACAGTTGCGGGGGCGGTCGCGGCGGCTGCGTGTCGTCTCACGCAGCCGATGCGACCTGGGATGTGGCGGACAGCCGCCTGCCAGCGCAGCTAGGCTGCACAAACAAGGAGCTACTCGGCGGGTGCAAAAGCATCGTTGCCATGCAATGCTTTCTCACCCGTGGGGGGGGGCAGGGCCTGACATGCGGGGCGGACTAGCCCTGTGCTGGGCGTCCCCCCGCATGTCAGAGAAAATGATCGTAGATGTGCTAAATTTAGCACATCTACGATCAGATCTAAATCACCCCCCATATTTGCACAGATCCTTAATGGTGGTAATGGAGCAATGGGTGATTTTTTTTTAAAACATAAAGTAGATGTTAAAGGTACCATAGTAGTGTTCTAGTTTTTTCCCATAACAGTGCCCTAATTTATAGTGGTGCATTAGTTAATGTTATGCCTTATAGTAGTGCCCTGGTTGATGTTTTGTCCCATAGTAGTGCCCTATTTGATTTTATGCCCTAGTTAATGCCATGCCCCATAGTAGTACCTTACTTATTATTTTGCCCTATAGTGCCCTAATGGTATGCCCCATAACAGTGCAGTAGATGGTGTTATGCCCCATAGTAGTGCCCTAGTTAATTTTTTTGTTTTATGTGTCACCTTATTTATGAGGGCGACACTTCATCCCTATTGGAAGCTCTTGAATCTTACATGACAGTCTCACATCTGCAGGACATCAGGGCTGAGAAAATAGCAGTTTGCAGTGAGTGTAAAGGCAGGGGAGGAGGGTGGGGGGTCCAGTGAGCTCCGACCTTCTTAATGCAGGACATTCCACCTTGTGTGGAGATCTTAATCCACGCACCCCCCGAGGGGGAATAAATTAGTTACTGTGCCCAAAGCGTGGCGAGCGCAGTGTGCCCACGAGGAAACATGCTGCTCTCGCCTTCAGGATCCCACCTGTCTCATGACCGCCGGGCACCCATACTGTTTCAAAATGTATAACGCAGAGATTTTTTTGAGGAAATCAGTGAACACAATAGGTGCTTTGACTCTGGGAGAATATCCCTAAATTTGCAGACATCATACTTAGTGAAAGCATGTAAGGAAACATGAAATACGCTGCCATTCATAGTATTCCTCATTACTTTATCTCCCGCTGGCCTCCTGCCAGCCTGTGCTCTGCTATATCAGCTTCATATGAATTTGCATTCAGTGAAGATCTCTATAACTACCTGAAAATGTTCCAACAGAATGTTCCTGTCATTGTTAGATTAACTCTATGCTGTAGCATCCTTCCCGATGCCACCTTATTCTACAAACCTTCCCGATGCCACCTTATTCTACAACCCTTCCCGATCCCACCTTATTCTACAACCCTTCCCGATGCCAGCTTATTCTACAACCCTTCCCGATCCCACCTTATTCTACAACCCTTCCCGATGCCAACTTATTCTACAAACCTTCCCGATGCCAGCTTATTCTACAACTCTTCCCAGTGCCAGCTTATTCTACAACCCTTCCCGATGCCAGCTTATTCTACAACTCTTCCCAGTGCCAGCTTATTCTACAACCCTTCCCGATGCCAGCTTATTATACAACCCTTCCCGATCCCACCTTATTCTACAACCCTTCCCGATGCCAGCTTATTCTACAACCCTTCCCAATGCCAGCTTATTCTACAACCCTTCCCGATCCCACCTTATTCTACAACCCTTCCCGATGCCAGCTTATTCTACAACCCTTCCCGATGCCAGCTTATTCTACAACCCTTCCCGATGCCAGCTTATTCTACAACTCTTCCCAGTGCCAGCTTATTCTACAACCCTTCCCGATCCCACCTTATTCTACAACCCTTCCCGATGCCAGCTTATTCTACAACCCTTCCCGGTGCCAGCTTATTCTACAACCCTTCCCAATGCCAGCTTATTCTACAACCCTTCCCGATGCCAGCTTATTCTACAACCCTTCCCGATGCTAGCTTATTCTACAACCCTTAATACTAAAGTAATTAATTAAAAGGACTTCAGAGGTGAGAAACAACTGCAGCACAGAATCAGCTTTATGTCTCACTAAGTAGAATGCGGTAAGAATACAGTTTTCGGGTTTTTTACCTAATTTCCAAATGTACTAAAGACCCGACACCGGGGCTCCGTTGCGGAGGGTAATGCCAGCTATAACTGGAGCTACCCTATAGAAGCCTGTGGGCTTCTTACCGCATTGCGCTGTGTGAGGGATCAGATCGAATCCCTCCCAGTATGCCCTGTGGCCGTCGCGTCCTTCTGCGCACGTGCATACGGACTTTGGGTTGCAAGAGGAGAGGCTCACACCCCCCTTCCCATACACTTAAGTGTGGCTCAAGTCAGTTCAATGTGTCGTGGGGTGCCAATCAATGCGGGGACAAACATAACACATTCATTCAGTTTGATACAGTTAGGAAAGCAGACACCTTCATGTTGCATGATGGTCTCTGTAGTCCTAGAGGGAGGTTCAGTGCACTGTAGTGATAAGCTCCTAAACCTATGCCAAACTACAATTCCCAGCTGCACGTGGATACCCCTCCTCGCAGGGACTGACTGGGGCTCTAAAACAGCCCTGATACTTCACTCTCGGCGTGTAGACATGACAAGGGGGCATGGTTATGTCTCACGTGGGCGTGCCACGAGTAATGGGGGCCAGGGCTGTAAACCGGGCAGCTGAGCAGAGCGCCGGGAGGCGGAGCTACTCAGCAAGCCCCTGTCTCTCTCTGACCAGCTTTTAGGCTGGAGCGGTCCATCAGGCCATTGGCCCTTCTGGCATTTACCCTGTCGTCTCCTCCTCCTCGCCTGCTGCTGGTTGGAATTCTTGTATACACAGGGAAGTGCCACTGACTGCGCGGTAGCGCTGTGTCAGTGTTGTGTCTGTGAGGAGATTGGGAGAGAGCAGTGATGTCTGCATACAGAGGGGGCAATCCGGTTGGCATGGCGTGGCATAGATGGGCAGTGCATAGTGTATGACGACACAATCACTTTAGAGAGGGATTTTGACCTCAAGGGGTCCTAAGCAAGATACTGATTTAGGGCCCCTCTCCTTCAAACACTGGAAATCCTCACATTTTTCTCTGTCCGCGCCCCGACTCCTCTATCTGTGGTCTGACTTTATACATGTGTGTCATGATGGGTCACATGCACAATTGTCAGCGTCCGGGGTCTTACCGGCACGCTGGGGCCTCGGGGCTGGCTTCACAGGAGGCTGGGCAGTGGCAGAGGTGGGCTGTTGCGCCGGGTCCAAGGGCAGCGGTAGTGGCGGCGGGGGGTCCGCTCGTGGCGGCGGAACGCCACTGCAGCGGGTCTCTCTTGCTGAGCTGTTGCTAGGAGACCAGGGGCAGTGTGCTGTATGGTTATGTAAAAAGGTCTGCATTATGTTGGAGACCAAGTTTGAGGTATAATTCTTGCCTCCTGTCCCAGCCAATGCCAGGAAACTTATTTCTATAAAAGGAGGCTGGTTTAGGACAGGGACGCCAGTGCTTCAAGTTACAACCCTGTTGTAGGTGCTTTAGCCCTGTGCTCCCAGGATTCTTGCCGTATTCTGGTTACTCCTAATCCTGCTTATCCGGTTATCAGTTGCTGCTGCAGCCCTGCCGTTCCTAAACCGCTGCTGCCTGTGGAAACGCTCCTGGAAAACCCGGTCCAGTAAGGCCCTTTGGGTACGGTCAGCGTCTTTCTAGCCACAGTCCGCAGATCTTTGTCTCCAGCCACGTTTCCACAGTCCGCAGCTCATTATCTCCAGTCTCGTCTTTCAAAACCACAGTCCACCGTTCCTTGTCTCCAGCCACGTCTCCAACTACCATTCACAGTTCCACAGTTCATTATTTACAAACCTCGTCTTTCAAGCCACAACCCGCAGTTCCTTGTCTACAACTGCATCTTTAAGTCATCGTTCACCAGCCACAGTTCTCTACCTCAGCCCTGTCCATAAGAACTACAATCCACTGACTCTTAGCCCCGCCTACGCTATTCATTGCCCTTTACCTATGAGAAGGAACTATATCCAACCCCCTCGTCTTGTTCACCCACAGACAACTACCTCCTTGGGCAAGTCTCAGTTGCCGGATCCCCAAACCTTGCCAGCCGTGACAGTAAGCACTGGCCCACTGGATTCGACGGGTGATCAGGCCTCAGGAGGTGATTCAACTGCAGATATCTGGTCTCGCTTGAGTAAGCAGGAGGCCACCCAATCTCAAATAGTGCAGTTCATGCAGAATATGTCCGAACGTCTCGATTCTCTCTGTGTTGCCATGACGGCCCCTCAGGTTTCTACATCTGCTTCCACATTAGCACCCCCGGTTCCGCTTCCTCCTGTATCAGTACCACTTCCACGGTTGCATTTACCTTCTCCCAGTAAGTTCAATGGGAATCCAAAACAATGCCGTGAGTTTCTTAACCAGTGCGAAATCCAGTTCGAACTACAGTTGGCCAACTTCCCATCAGCACGAACCAAGGTAGCTTACATAATTTCTTTGCTTACTGGGCAAACGTTGGAATGGGCATCACCTTTGTGGGAGAGGACGGATCCCATTCTGTCTAATTATTCAAAATTCGTGGCCACCTTTCGAAGAATCTTCGACGAACTGGGCAGGACTTTTGCCACCTCATTGGAAATCCTGCGCCTGCGTCAGGGCACGCGTGTGGTCAGTCAGTAAGTACGTTATCCAGTTTCGTACTCTCTCCTCAGAACTGAACTGGAATGAGGAGGCTCTCATCGCAGCTTTCCGGAGCGGTCTCCGAAAAAATCAAAGATGACCTTGCGACTCAGGACGTACCTGATAAGTTGGATAAGTTAATTTCCTTATGCAATAAATTAGACCTGAGGTACAGAGAACGCTGTATGGAGAGATCACGGTCAGATCGTCCCAAGCCTCGAGTCGCTCTTCCGCCAACACCATCATCACAAACTACCGAAGAACCTATGCAAAGCAATCGTTCCCGTCTCTCCAACGAGGAACGTCAGAGACGGCGACAAGGGAACTTATGCCTTTACTGTGGTGCATCTGATAATTTTGTGAAATCTTGCAGTCAATGTCCGGGAAACGCCTGCTCCTAGCCTGTGCCGGAGAGGTCAAGCTAGGAGAATTTTCGGAATTACTTGCCAAGAAAGAGTCTATCTTGTTAACTCACCTGGAGCTCCCTTCTTCTTCTCTTCTCATCCCTGCACTACTTGACTCCGGAGCCGCCGAAAGCTTCATTACATCAGCTCTGGTTAAACGATCTGGAATACAAATGGTCCGTTTGGATTGTACCATTTCAATTACTGCGGTGGATGGAAGTCATATTCCTGAGGGAATTATATCTTTTCGTACTATTCCTCTCAAGATGAAGGTCGGAGTTCTTCATTTGGAAAACATCTCCTTTCTAGTAATTCCTAAAGCCTCTCACGAACTGATCCTAGGATTTCCATGGTTAATAAAACACAATCTCCACATAGACTGGCAAACCATGGATGTTCTCTCTTGGGGACGAAACTGCTTTCAGAACTGTTTACCCTCAGTAAGACCCCTCTGTGCTTCCAGCCCTTCCAGCCTTCCTGTGGAATACCAGGCCTTTCAAGATGTTTTCAGTAAGCATGGGGCGGACACCTTACCTCCGCATTGCACTTGGGACTGTCCTATTGATCTGGTACCAGGCAAGACTCCTCCCCGAGGCTGAACCTACCCTCTCTCACTCCCTGAGACACAGGTCATGGAGTATATCCGGGAAAACTTGGATAAAGGGTTCATCAGGTCTTTCACCTCTCCGGGCCAGGGCGGGGTTTTTCTTTGTCAAAAAGAAGGATGGGGGTCTAAGGCCCTGTATTGACTATAGAGGGCTCAACAACATAACAATTAAGAACAGATATCCGTTGCCCCTAATTCCAGAACTGTTCGACCGTGTTAAAGGAGCTACTGTACTGTGTTCTCCAAATTGGACCTATGAGGGGCCTACAATCTTATACGTATTCGCCCAGGTGATGAATGGAAGACGGCATTTAATACCCACGACGGGCATTACGAATACCTGGTAATGCCTTTCGGCCTGTGTAACGCCCAAGCTGTCTTTCAAGAATTCGTTACCAACATTTTCAGAGACCTCCTCTATGACTGCTTGGTGGTATATCTGGATGAAATCCTCATTTTTTCTAGAGATCTAAAAACCCATCGAGAACAAGTCAAAGAGGTCCTAACTCGTTTAAGGATGAATCAGTTATTCTGCAAATTAGAGAAGTGCACCTTCGAAGTACCCACGATTCCATTCCTCGGCTACATCCTCTTGGGGCAGAAGTTACAGATGGACCCCGCTAAAGTCCAGGCGATCCAGGATTGGTTGCTTCCAGCTACCCTTAAGGGGGGTTCAACGTTTCCTGGGATTCGCTAACTTCTATCGAAGATTCATTCAGAATTATTCCTCTGTCATAGCTCCCATAACCGCATTAACTAGGAAAGGAGCAGATCCTGCCAAGTGGTCTCCGGAAGCTTTGGAAGCCTTTTCGTCTTTAAAGGAGGCCTTCATGACCGCACCTGTCCTTCAACAACCCGATCTCAGCCGTCCGTTCCTGGTGGAGGTTGATGCCTCCACTGTCGGAGTAGGAGCAGTATTGTCTCAGCTCTTCGAGGACAAGAAGGTCTATCCCTGTGCATTCTTCTCGCGAAGATTTTCTCCTGCTGAACAAAATTACGCTATTGGGGAACAAGAGATACTGGCAATTAAGTTAGCCTTTGAGGAGTGGAGGTATTTGTTGGAGGGAGCCCAGCACCCAATCTCAGTAACCACAGATCACAAGAACCTCCTATATCTACAGTCAGCTCGATGTCTGAACCCACGCCAAGCAAGATGGGCACTCTTCTTTACTCGTTTCAACTTTAAACTTAGTTACCAACCAGGTTCCCTCAACAAAAAGGCAGATGCATTATCCCGTTCCCTAAGTTCTGAAGAACCCTCTGACCGTTCAAAAGAACAATTAATCTTGGAGACCACCTCTTTCTCAGCAACTAATACCTCTCCACTTCCTCCTCCGGGAAAAATATTTGTTGCACCAAATTTACGCAAGAAACTTTTACATGGGCTCACTCCTCCCCCTTCATGGGCCATGCGGGTGGTCATAAAACGTTGAAATTCATTCAGTGCTCCTACTGGTGGCCTCACCTCAGGACTGACATTCAGGAATTTGTGGCTACTTGTCCGAAGTGTGCCCAGCATAAAAGTCCCAAAGGTCCTCCAGCCGGGCTACTTCCGTTTACCTGTGCCGCAAAGACCATGGACGCATATTTCTATGGACTTTATTACAGATTTACCTGCATCTGGCGGATGACATGCTGTGTGGGTCATAGTTGACCGGTTCTCTAAAATGGCACACTTCGTTCCTCTGCTGGTCTTCCATCGGCATCCCAGTTGGCAAAGTTATTCATAACAGAGATCTTCCGACTCCATGGTCTACCGCAGGAGATCGTGTCTGATAGAGGTCCTCAGTTTGTGGCCAAGTTTTGGAGGTCCCTATGTTCTGCTCTCGGTATAAAATGTAATTTCTCCTCAGGATATCATCCCCAAACGGATGGTCAAACAGAGAGAGTGAACCAGGACCTGGAGACATTTTTGCGTTTATTCATGTCCTCCTCTCAGGACGACTGGCTGGACTTCCTCCCATTTGCAAAATTTGCCCATAACAATCTCTATCATTCTGCCACAAAATCTCCATTTTTCATTAATTATGGTTATCATCCAAAAGTTCCAGACTTCCAACGTCTACCTACGCTCGAGGTTCCTGCCGCAGAATCAGCACTTCAACAATTTACCAAAACCTAGAGACAAGTTTTGAAGCGAAGAGCTGTACCAAGTCTTAAGGTGGGAGATCGGGTTTGGGTTTCCACACGTAATCTAAGGTTAAAGGTCCCTACTAAAAAGTTTGCTCCCAGATCTATTGGGCCCTACCCAATCGAAAAAGTATTAAATCCTGTGGCTTACAAGGTGAAGTTGCCTCCGCATTTAAGAATCCCTAATGCTTTTCATATTTCTCTCTTAAAACCATTGGTACTCAATCGATTCAGAGCTGCCTTGCCTAAGTCACCCAAGATCCAGTCAGCACAAGGAGACGAATTTGAGATTCACAAGATCCTCGACTCCCACAGACGATATGGTCGCCTCCAGTACTTTATTGATTGGAAAGGATATGGACCGGAGGAAAGGTCTCGCGTAGAAGCAGAGGATGTCCATGCTCTAAGACTTCTTCGGACATTTCATACCAAATTTCCAGGCACGCTGGGGCCGCGGGGATGGCTTCACAGACGGCTGGGCAGCGGCAGACGTGGGCTGTTGCACCGGGTCCAAGGGCAGCGGTAGCGGCGGTGAGGTCCGCTCATGGCGGCGGGACGCCACTGCAGCGGGTCTCTCTTGCTGAGCTGTTGCTAGGAGACCAGGGGCAGTGTGCTGTATGGTTATGTAAAAAGGTCTGCATTACTGGGCGCCGCCATGTAGGAGACCAAGTTTGAGGCATAATTCTTGCCTCCTGTTCTTTCGAGCCAATCCCGGGAAACTTCTTTCTATAAAAGGAGGCTGGTTTAGGACAGGGACGCCAGTGCTTCAAGTTACAACCCTGTTGTAGGTGCTTTAGCCCTGTGCTCCCAGGATTCTTGCCGTATTCTGGTTACTCCTAATCCTGCTTATCCGGTTCTCAGTTGCTGCTGCAGCCCTGCCGTTCCTAACCCGCTGCTGCCTGTGGAAACGCTCCTGGAACACCCGGTCCAGTAAGACCCTTTGGGTACTGTCGGCCTCGGGGCTCCTGCCTCGTCTTTCTAGCCACAGTCTACAGATCTTTGTCTCCAGCCACGTTTCTGAAACCACAGTCCGCAGCTCATTATCTCCAGCCTCGTCTTTCAAAACCACAGTCCACCGTTCCTTGTCTCCAGCCACGTCTCCAACTACCATTCACAGTTCCACAGTTCATTATTTACAAACCTCGTCTTTCAAGCCACAACCCGCAGTTCCTTGTCTACAACTACGTCTTTAAGTCATCATTCACCAGCCACAGTTCTCTACCTCAGCCCTGTCCACAAGAACTACAATCCACTGACTATTAGCCCCGCCTACACTCTTCATTGCCCTTTGACCTATGAGAAGGAACTATATCCAACCCCCTCGCTTTGTTCACCCACAGTCAACTACCTCCTTGGGCAAGTCTCAGCTGCCGGATCCCCAAACCTTGCCAGCCGTGACAGTAATACTGCAGGACTGGAGACACAGGCCGGCACCCGACAGGTGTTTAATAACTGACAGCCTACCGGGAGTATTCAGCCAGTCCAACTCTCAGATAATTTCTTTGGCGCTCAAGGTCCTTTGGAAATGCCATTTATACAGCCTTGTCCGCGGGCCCCTTAGGAGCTAGAGGGCCCTAAGCAGCTCTTTGGTTGCCTTGTGGTAAATCCGCTACTGATCGTGGCCCCCGTCCCCGCTATATAATGCGGAGATTACCAGCATTGTAAAGTGGGGGGCAGGACTACAATGACATGATTAACAATGAGAGCTGAAGAAAAGCCTCTTTTAGATAATCTAAAAGAAAATGGTGACTCCTGTAACAGCGCTCCACCCATTGACGTATCTGTAATGGGTGCAGTGTGTGTGGGGCATACGGGCCCCGGGATCCAAGGGGGCACACACTGCACCCATTTGTTTAATACTTACCTCTCTGGAGTCCCCCGTCGGAGCCATTCCTTCTCAGCAGCGCAATACAGTCTGAACACTAGGGGGAACAAACTCTATTGCGCCAGCTGAAAACTTCGGAAATGTTCGCGCATGCACATTAGGAAAATCTTCAGGAAAATGGCCACTGCCCCGCGTTCCCGGAGGTTCGGGCAGGCGCAGGCGCAATAGAGTCAGTGCTCAGACTCTATTGCCACTACGGAGAAGGATGGCACCGCCGGGGGACTCCGGAGAGGTAAGTATTAAAACCTTGTGCATCGGTCAGAGAAGAGGGGGCCCCTGATGCAGAATGCTGCACACGGGCCACCTCCTCTCTTAAAACGCCCCTGGCTCCACCCTTTGTGTATAGATGAGGGGTACACTTTATCCTTTATGTCTTTCAAGGTATGGATTTACAGCCATGATGTACACGGAGCTGGTTACTATTTGTGAGTACGTAAGCAAGATAATAAATCTGGGTGGTGCAGTGTAGCTTATCTGAATGATAAAAAGTCCGCTGACTCTTATGGAAAGAGCAAACTATAGTGTTTAGTAAAGGGGATGAAAATGGATGAAATTACAATATACGTTATACTGTAATATGCAAAATATATAAAGTGCATCCTGACCCATAACATTCTACTGCTTTGTCTGAGGCAGCACAACTACAAAATTGTTTTTTATATGCCCAGTGACGGACTGGGGACGCTTTTCATCCCTGGCATTACGCCAAAGGCGCGCACGCACCATGAAAGGTGTGTGCGAACATTGCTCACGGGGGTGTGTCGCGAGTCAGGGGGGGGGGGGCGTGGACTTGCGGACAAACAGGTACTTCAGGGGGGCACACGGGGTAATTCAGAGTTAATCAAGCGGGTGTAGTATGGTATGCCGGCGGCCGGGATCCCGACCGCCTGCATACCTGACGGTATCCCGGGTGTCGGGATTCCGGCGCCGGTATACTGAGCGACGGGATCCCAACAGCCGGCATACTGAATACCACCCAATCAAGCTGATCAGGCACTCTGATATGCGGGGGGACGCCCAGCACAGGGCTAACCCGCCCCGCATGTCATTCCCTGCCCTGTCGTAGAAGTACAAAAGTATTGCACAGCGGCGATACTTTTGTACTTCAGGAGTAGCTCCCATCCAGCGCAGCTCCTGCACGCTGGAAGGGAGCTACTCGTCACTGCCTGGGTCGCAGCGCCACGTAGCCACCGCGGCCCACCCCCCCCAACGGTCCAGACACGCCTGCGTTGCCCGGACCGCGCCCTCCTAAACGCCCACTCCTGCCCAGCGACCGCCTCTGCCTGTCAGTTAGGCAGAGGCAATCGCTGGGCTGTGACAGCCGTCGGCTGTCTGGCATGTGCCGGCGCACTGCGCACTTCAGACCTGATCGTTGCTGTGCGAACACAGCAGTGATCAGGTCTGAATTAGCCCCACAGTGAGCAAGGAGCTGCGCTGTGCGCGGCCTTCCCGGCTATCTCTGTGATTGGATTGGCACACCCACCATTAGGCCCTTCTGGCATTTGCCAGAAGTGCCAGATGGGTAGTCCGGCCATGGATATGCCCCATTATTCATTAGCATGACTATTATATTAGCACTGGCTGACATAATTATGCATTTGCAGTATATCTGTAATGCTAGGAATGGGCTAGCACCATAAGGCCTGATTCGCACACTGTGTCAATGTCCAATGCAGTTGAGTGATATTGTTTCTTTACTGTACATGCGTGTAAGTTGCACCGCGCATGCTTCCCAATTCTGTCCATACAGAGTTGCAGTAGCGACTGTATTGAACATGTATTGGGCATTCAGATGACTGGGTCGTGTGATAAGAGGTGGCTATTTAGATCCACGGAGATGTGCTGTCTTATGGGCGTTTTATGGGAGTGTCGCAGGCATGCCGCTGAAGTGAGAGATGTATGAAGCAGTGAAAACAGTGGAGAAGTGTGCCAATCAGCTTTGAAGTAACATTTCTCAACTGCATTTAATAAAATTTTAGGTAGCAGCTGATTGGTTGCCATAGGCAACTTCTCCCCTGGCTCACTTCTTCACTCATTTTACTGCTTTATACATCTCTCCCACACCAAATGCTAATAGCTCGCAATGGAAGCCATAATCAAGCTAAGTGGTAATAGTGTCAGACGTTCCTGCCCTTCTACATTCAGATGCATGCTTGTACGTGAGGGAAAGGGCTCTTATTAGCATTAACATATAGGGGGTATACAATTAGGTGTGATGAAACATTGGGAGTTAATTTTTCCAGATGTTTCACTGATATTTTTTTATGGGGTATCCAATTAGATCTCTCAGGGGTCATGTGACGGAAACGGGTCATGTCTAGGGAGCCAAATGTAATGGTGCTGAGGAATGCCTCACAGTCTCCAATAAGCCGTATCTTATCGGGACTAATAGCCCCGGGAGATATCATTACCCGCGGTAATGTACCGCAGGTAATTGGATATCCCCATAGATGCAGATGCAAACGTGGAAAAGACGCCAAAGGGGTCGCAGCAGCCAGTGACTGAGAATCAGCCCCATAGAGGGAAAAGAGGGCACACATTTGTATTAAAGGATTTCATGAATACACTTTTTTTCTCTGACGTCCTAGTGGATGCTGGGAACTCCGTAAGGACCCTGGGAACTCCGTAAGGACCATGGGGAATAGCGGCTCTGCAGGAGACTGGGCACAACTAAAGAAAGCTTTAGGTCACCTGGTGTGCACTGGCTCCTCCCACTATGACCCTCCTCCAAGCCTCAGTTAGATTTTGTGCCCGGCCGAGGTTGGATGCACACTAGGGGCTCTCCTGAGCTTCTAGAAAGAAAGTATAGAATTAGGTTTTTTATTTTCAGTGAGACCTGCTGGCAACAGGCTCACTGCAGCGAGGGACTAAGGGGAGAAGAAGCGAACCTGCCTGCTTGCAGCCAGCTTGGGCTTCTTAGGCTACTGGACACCATTAGCTCCAGAGGGATCGACCGCAGGCCCAGCCTTGGTGTTCGGTCCCGGAGCCGCGCCGCCGTCCCCCTTACAGAGCCAGAAGCAAGAAGAGGTCCGGAAAATCGGCGGCAGAAGACATCAGTCTTCACCAAGGTAGCGCACAGCACTGCAGCTGTGCGCCATTGCTCCTCATACACACTTCACACTCCGGTCACTGAGGGTGCAGGGCGCTTGGGGGGGGCGCCCTGAGCAGCAATAAAAACACCTTGGCTGGCAAAAATACCACAATATATAGCCCCAGAGGCTATATATGTGGTAAATACCCCTGCCAGAATCCAGAAAAAAGCGGGAGAAAAGTCCGCGAAAAAGGGGCGGAGCTATCTCCCTCAGACACACTGGCGCCATTTTCTCTTCACAGTGCAGCTGGAAGAAAGCTCCCCAGGCTCTCCCCTGTAGTTTTCAGGCTCAAAGGGTTAAAAAGAGAGGGGGGGCACTAAATTTAGGCGCAATATTATATATATAAGCAGCTACTGGGGAAATTTCACTCAGTTATAGTGTTAATCCCCACATTATATAGCGCTCTGGTGTGTGCTGGCATACTCTTTCTCTGTCTCCCCAAAGGGCTTTGTGGGGTCCTGTCCTCAGTCAGAGCATTCCCTGTGTGTGTGCGGTGTGTCGGTACGGCTGTGTCGACATGTTAATGAGGAGGCTTATATGGTGACGGAGCAGATGCCGATAAATGTGATGTCGCCCCCTGTGGGGCCGACACCAGAGTGGATGGTTAGGTGAAAGGTATTAACCGACAGTGTCAACTCCTTACATAAAAGGGTGGATGACGTAACAGCTGTGGGACAGCCGGCTTCCCAGTCCGCGCCTGCCCAGGCGTCTCAAAGGCCATCAGGGGCTCAAAAACGCCCGCTCACTCAGATGGCAGACACAGATGTCGACACGGAGTCTGACTCCAGTGTCGACAAGGTTGAGACATATACACAATCCACTAGGAACATCCGTGACTTGATCCCGGCAATAAAAAAAATGTGTTACACATTTCTGACATTAACCCTCTAAAAATGGGTTTTTATGTTGGGGAGAAAAAGCAGGCAGTGTTTTGTTCCCCCATCAAATGAATGAATGAAGTGTGTGGAAAGCGTGGGTTCCCCCCGATAAGAAACTGGTAATTTCTAAAAAGTTACTGATGGCGTACCCTTTCCCGCCAGAGGATAAGTTACGCTGGGAGATATCCCCTAGGGTGGATAAGGTGCTCACACGGTTGTCAAAAAAGGTGACACTGCCGTTTTAGGAACGGCCACTTTGAAGGTACCTGTTGATAAAAAGCAGGAGGCTATCCTGAAGTCTGTATTTACACACTCAGGTACTAGACTGAGACCTGCAGATCGTGCTGCTGCAGCGTGGTCGGTGACCCTGTCAACATGAGAACATATTAAAGACGTCGTCTTATATATGAGGGATGCACAGAGGGATATTTTGCCGGCTGGCATCCAAAATGAATGTAATGTCCATTCTGTCAGGAGGGTATTAGAGACCTGTCACTGGACAGGTGATGCTGACTTTAAAAGGCGCATAGAGATTCTGCCTTATAAGGGTGAGGAATTATTTGGGGATGGTCTCTGGGACCTCGTATCCACAGCAACAGCTGGGAAGAAATATTTTTACCTCAGGTTTCCTCACAGACTAAGAAAGCACTGTATTATCAGGTACAGTCCTTTCGGCTTCAGAAAAGCAAGCGGGTCAAATGCGCTTCCTTTCTGTACAGAGACATGGGAAGAGGGAAAAAGCTGCACCAGTCAGCCTGTTCCCAGAATCAAAATTCTTCTCTCGCTTCCTCTGAGTCCACAGCATGACGCGGGGGCTCCACAGGTGTAGCCAGGTACGGTGGGAGGCCGTCTCAAAAATTTCAGCGATCAGTGGGCTCGCTCACAGGTGGATCCCTGTTTCATTCAAGTAGTATTTCAGGGGTACAAGCTGGAATTCGAGATATCTCCCCCCCGCCGTTTCCTCAAATATGCCTTGCCGACAACTCCCTCAGGCAGGGAGGCTGCGCTAGAGGCAATTAATAAGCTGTATTCCCAGCAGGTAATACTCAAGGTGCCCCTACTTCAACAAGGACGGGGTTACTATTCCACACGGTTTGGGGTACCGAAACCGCATGGTTCGGTGTGACCCATTTTATATTTAAAATCCTTGAACACATACATAAAAAAATTCAAGTTCAAGATGGAATCGCTCAGGGCGGTTATTGCAAGCCTGGACGAGGGGGATTACATGGGATCCCGGGACATCAAGGATGCTTACCTGCATGTCCCCATTTACCATCCTCGCCAGGAGTACCTTAGATTTGTGGTACAGGATTACCATTACCAAGTCCAGACACTGCCGTTTGGACTGTACATGGCACCGAGGGTGTTTACCAAGGTAATGGCCGAAATGATGATACTTCTTCGAAAAAAGGGAGTTTTAATTATCCCGTACTTGGACAATCTCCTTATAAGGGCAAGGTCCAAGGAGCAGTTGCTAGTCGGGGAAGCACTATTTTGGAAAGTGCTACAACAGCATAAACAGTCCAAAGTCACAGCTGGTTCCTACGACACGTCTACTGTTCCTGGGGATGGTTCTGGACACAGAACAGAAATAAGTGTTTCTCCCGGAGGAGAAAGCCAAGGAGCTGTCATCTCTAGTCAGAGACCTCCTGAAGCCAAAACAGGTATCGGTGCATCATTGCACGCGAGTCCTGGGAAAAATGGTAGCTTCCTACGAAGCAATCCCATTTGGCAGGTTCCATGCAAGAACTTTTCAGTGGGACCTGTTGGACAAGTGGTCCGGATCACATCTTCAGATGCATCGGCTGATAACCCTATCTTTAAGGACCAGGGTATCTCTACTGTGGTGGCTGCAGAGTGCCCATCTTCAAGAGGGCCGCAGGTTCGGCATACAGGACTAGGTCCTAGTGACCATGGATGCCAGCCTTTGAGGCTGGGGGGCAGTCACACAGGGAAGAAACTTCCAGGGACTTTGGTCAAGTCAGGTGACTTCCCTACACATAAATATTCTGGAACTGAGGGCCATTTACAATGCCCTGAGTCAGGCAAGGCCTCTGCTTCAAAACCAGCCGGTACTGATCCAATCAGACAACATCACGGCAGTCGCCCATGTAAACCAACGGGGCGGCACAAGAAGCAGGATGGCGATGGCAGAAGCCACAAGGATTCTCCGATGGGCGGAAAATCATGTGTTAGCACTGTCAGCAGTGTTCATTCCCGGAGTGGACGACTGGGAAGCAGATCTTCTCAGCAGACACGACCTCCACCCGGGAGAGTGGGGATTTCATCCAGAAGTCTTCCAAAGGATTGTACACCATTGGGAAAGGCCACAGGTGGACATGATGGCGTCCCGCCTCAACAAAAAGCTATAAAAGATATTGCGCCAGGTCAAGGGACCCTCAGGCGATAGCTGTGGACGCTCTGGTAACACCGTGGGTGTACCAGTCGGTTTATGTGTTCCCCCCTCTGCCTCTCATACAAAAGGTACTGAGAATAATAGGAAGGCGAGGAGTAAGAACGATACTCATGGTTCCGGATTGGCCAAGAAGAGCTTGGTACCCAGAACTTCAAGAAATTATATCAGAGGACCCATGGCCTCTGCCGCTCAGACAGGACCTGCGGCAGCAGGGGCCCTGTCTGTTCCAAGACTTACCGCGGCTACGTTTTGACGGCATGGCGGTTGAACGCCGGATCCTAAAGGAAAAGGGCATTCCGGAGGAAGTCATTCCTACGCTGATTCAAGCCAGGAAAGATGTAACTGCAAAACATTATCACCGCATATGGCGAAAATATGTTGCTTGGTGTGAGGCCAAAAAAGGCCCCAACAGAGGAATTTCAACTAGGTCGATTTCTGCATTTCCTACAAGCAGGAGTGTCTATGGGCCTAAAATTAGGCTCCATTAAGATACAGATCTCGGCTCTGTCGATTTTCTTCCAGAAAGAACTAGCTTCAGTACCTGAAGTTCAGACATTGTAAAAGGAGTGCTGCATATTCAGCCCCCGGTTGTGCCTCCAGTGGCACCTTGGGTTCTCAACGTGGTGTTGAGTTTCTTAAAATCACATTGGTGTGAGCCACTAAAAACCGTGGATCTAAAATATCTCACGCGGAAAGTGGTCATGTTATTGGCCTTGGCTTCGGCCAGGCGTGTATCAGAATTGGCGGCTTTGTCATATAAAAGTCCTTATCTGATTTTCCATATGGATAGGGCAGAATTGAGGACTCGTCCCCAGTTTCTCCCTAAGGTGGTATCAGCTTTTCACTTGAACCAACCTATTGTAGTACCTGCGGCTACTAGGGACTTGGAGGATTCCAAGTTACTGAACGTAGTCAGGGCCTTGAAAAATTATGTTTCCAGGACGGCTAGAGTCAGGAGAACTGACTCGCTGTTTATACTGTATGCACCCAACAAACTGGGTGCTCCTGCTTCTAAGCAGACTATTGCTCGCTGGATTTGTAGCACAATTCAGCTGGCGCATCTGCGGCTGGACTACCGCAGCCAAAATCTGTAAAAGCCCATTCCACAAGGAAGGTGGGCTCATCTTGGGCAGCTGCCCGAGGGGTCTCGGCTTTCCAACTTTGCCGAGCTGCAACTTGGTCAGGGGCAAACACGTTTGCTAAATTCTACAAAATTGATACCCTGGCTGAGGAGGACCTGGAGTTCTCTCATTCGGTGCTGCAGAGTCATCCGCACTCTCCCGCCCGTTTGGGAGCTTTGGTATAATCCCCATGGTCCTTACGGAGTTCCCAGCATCCACTAGGACGTCAGAGAAAATAAGATTTTACTCACCGGTAAATCTATTTCTCGTAGTCCGTAGTGGATGCTGGGCGCCCATCCCAAGTGCGGATTGTCTGCAATACTTGTATATAGTTATTGCCTAACTAAAGGGTTATTGTTGAGCCATCTGTTGAGAGGCTCAGTTATATTCATACTGTTAACTGGGTATAGTATCACGAGTTATACGGTGTGATTGGTGTGGCTGGTATGAATCTTACCCGGGATTCAAAATCCTTCCTTATTATGTCAGCTCGTCCGGGCACAGTGTCCTAACTGAGGCTTGGAGGAGGGTCATAGTGGGAGGAGCCAGTGCACACCAGGTGACCTAAAGCTTTCTTTAGTTGTGCCCAGTCTCCTGCGGAGCCGCTATTCCCCATGGTCCTTACGGAGTTCCCAGGGTCCTTACGGAGTTCCCAGCATCCACTACGGACTACGAGAAATAGATTTACCGGTGAGTAAAATCTTATTTTATAAGTATACTTTGGAAGTGAAATTCTCTTTTGGCTCAAGAGTACAGAGATTATAAAGCAAAATACAGTAATATATATATATATTGCTAAAGTTAAAATGCTGACATTCAGCAACAAATTCCATAAAACAATAAACTTCACTATTTCCCAGATAAAGTCTTTGGAAGAAGGTGATGAATCTTTACTGATAGCAACAAAACAAAAAAAAAAACAACCCTTTAGATAAGATAGATAAGACTAAGTAGTTTTGCTTTAGGAATGCTTTGACGCGCGTTTCACAGGCAAACTACGCACTTCATCAGAAAGCTATCGGAAGTTGTAGAGGCAGGGCACAATGCTTTCTAATGTGTTTGGATATTTTTTGTGCCACAATTGGAAAAAAAAAGCCATACTATTATTGACAAGTAACATAATAGGTCAACTCCCATTTACTTTACTGGCACCCATGACAATCAAGTCATTTTGATGGAAGTAAGAAGATCTGTGGTGGCCTGCAAACATAGAATACCTTTTGTTAATACACAACCTCCACCTCTTTACTTTAATATATAATCCACAAAGCAAATTATTTTTGTTCAAGGCAGATTAACACAACCTGCCCAAATTTAGATTGAGAGGACTTGATTGGCTAAACTCCTCTCATTGCTTAAAAGGGATACGAAAGAAAATAATAGAGTGGGCATGGCTTGGTGAGGGGAGTCACGTCATTGAGTGGGTGGAACATCATGTCATTAAGCCCCACCTACCTCAGTAAAACCTGACACTTGATGTTTACTGGGGTGAGTGGTGATTAATGAGGCATTTTACTCCATGTTGTGCCCACCCTTTTAAGCTCTCTCTGTGTGAATTACTTGCTCATTCTACAAGTCATGGTTCAATGTGACCCTGGTGCATTGTGTTTCCTACTCCCATTGCCAGAGAACCAACAAAGCCGTTTGGTGAATGCACATAAGTGTATCAAGGTTGGAGTGTAATTGTAAGGGTATTGCATCACATATTCTAATGGTAATGCAGGGGTTTTCCCTAATTGGTAGTTTTCAAAAACACTTCCTAGAAGTAAAGATAAAATATGACTGCAACTGTAAACAAGACTATGCAGAACAACCTGAAGAAGAACAGCCAGTCATTTCCATAAACAGGTACAAAACTAGGATATCTGTCACCTGGGGTAAGGCAGTAATTTGGCGTCCCGTCCCACCATCCCCCTGGAGTCACCTGCAAGTGGGACTTCCAGCAAGGGGAAGTTCAGGCCCAGCTCAGCCACACAGCAATTCCAGCCCCCACTGGACATCCCATGGAGGCTCCCTGCCAGCTACTCGGTCGAAAATTTCCTCCTAGAATGACCACCTCCACTGGAAATCACCTAGGAAATACAACAGCTCTACTCTCAATATTCTGCGGAAGGTCCATCCTCCTCTACTCCACTGACACGCATCAAGCTGCCAGCAGCAACCACTGTGCCGGGAGCAACGTTAGCAAAGCGAATGCTATGACAAATGCCTGGGGGTGCCTGTCAGCACTGGCGAGCTGTCTATCAATCAAGAAGAGGTGGGGCCACATGGGAGCATGCGGAGGGGGGGAAGGGGTTGTCGGGGAGGTGTTGGTAGAATGGATACTGCATGTCCCTGGGTTAGGGGGTTACTGTGTTTCGGGAGCTGAGGGTAAGTTTAGGTCTACGGTGCCAGGGGTAGTTTAGGTCTATGGGGCAGGGTGGACAGTATATGTCTCTGGGGAGGGGGTGGAGTGTATGTCCTTGGGTTGGGGTAGGGTGGGTAGTATATGCATCTTGTTTGGAAGGGGTGGGGTGGTGGTAGGGCGGGTAGTGTATGTCCCTGGTCTGAGGGGTAATGTGTATTGTATATTCCAATCAACATAACATCATGACTTATATAGGGGTATATGCAATTGCGGTCGAATTCCCGAAATTGTCGAATTTCGGGTCATTTTCGACCAAAAAAAAAATTCGCCTATGCAATTCAGTGCTTTCCGACCAAAAAACGGACTTTCAAAATTCGACTTTTTGAAATTCGAATTTTTGCAAATTCTACTTTTCTGCAATGATATAAGTGCTGCAATTCGACCAAAGCATATTCAATTCAAGTTTGGAAATTCGACAGCAGTGCTTTTAGACAGCAAATTCGTCATTTTCAATCCGCCACACTTTGGAGGGTGAAAACAAATAAAAAAATTTTAAACATGGTTTTTTTTGTGTTTTTTTTTTTTGGGAATAGCAGATCTATTTATATTAGAAGGGATAAGGTACTTTTTTTTTTTTTTTTGGAGGCACAAATATTATTTATAATTTTTTTTAATTTTTTTTTTTTTTTTTATTTATTGCTGGAACGGTACAATCCGAAAAAAAAATTGCGTGGGGTCCCCCCTCCAAAGCATAACCAGCCTCGGGCTCTTCGAGCTGGTCCTGGTTCTAAAAATGCGGGGGAAAAATTGACAGGGGATCCCCCGTATTTTTAAAACCAGCACCGGGCTCTGCGCCTGGTGCTGGTGCCAAAAATACGGGGGACAAAAAGAGTAGGGGTCCCCCGTATTTTTAACACCAGCATCGGGCTCCACTAGCTGGACAGATAATGCCACAGCCGGGGGTCACTTTTATGCCGTGCCCTGCGGCCGTGGCATTAAATATCCAACTAGTCACCCCTGGCCGGGGTACCCTGGGGGAGTGGGGACCCCTTCAATCAAGGGGTCCCCCCCCAGCCACCCAAGGGCCAGGGGTGAAGCCCGAGGCTGTCCCCCCCCCATCCAATGGGCTGCGGATGGGAGGGCTGATAGCCTTTTGTGATAATTAAAAGATATTGTTTTTTCCAGTAGTACTACAAGTCCCAGCAAGCCTCCCCCGCAAGCTGGTACTTGGAGAACCACAAGTACCAGCATGCGGGAGAAAAACGGGCCCGCTGGTACCTGTAGTACTACTGGAAAAAAAATACCCAAATAAAAACAGGACACACACACCGTGAAAGTAAAACTTTATTTCTTACGTCGACACACACATACTTACCTATGTTCACACGCCGACATCGGTCCTCTTCTCCATGTAGAATCCAGGGGTACCTGAAAAAAAAGATCAATATACTCACCTCAGCCATGGTCCAGAGATACATCCACGTACTTGTAGAAAATAACAAACCGCAAATACCCGACCAAACGGACTGAAAGGGGTCCCATGCTGACACATGGGACCCCTATCCCCGAATGCAGAGAGACCTGTCAGTGACAGCTGTCACAGAAAGGTCTCTATAGCCAATCAGGAAGCGCAACTTCGTTGCGCTCATCTGATTGGCTCTGTGCGTCTGAGCAGACAGCGCATCGCACAGCCCAGTCCATTATATTCAATGGTGGGAACTTAGCGGCTAGCGGTGAGGTCACCCGCCGGTCAGCGGCTGACCGGCGGGTGACCCCCCCGCTAGCCGCTAAGTTCCCACCATTGAAAGTAATGGAGCGGCTTTGCGATGCGCTGTCACATCACAGACAGCGCACAGCCAATCAGATGAGCGCCACGGAAGTAGCGCTTCCTGATTGGCTAAAGGGACTTCAGTGACAGGAGTCACGTGATGTCCCGGCATTCGGGAGAAAGGGGTCTGGTGTGAAAGCATTGGACCCCTTTCTAGTCCGGTATGGATCGGTGTTCGTTTTTTTGTTTTGCCAAGTACGTGGATTATCTCTGGACCTGGATATACCTCTGGACGCTGGAAGGTGAGTATAATTTTTTCACAGGTACCTCGGATCGTCGGAGACCGCGGCAGTCGGCGTGTCAACATAGGTAAGTATGTGTGTGTCGGCGTATGAAATAAAGTTTTACTTTCACGGTGTGTGTGTCCTGTTTTTATTTGGGTATTTTTTTTCCAGTAGTACTACAGGTACCAGCGGGCCCGTTTTTCTCCCGCATGCTGGTACTTGTGGTTCTCCAAGTACCAGCTTGCGGGGGAGGCTTGCTGGGACTTGTAGTACTAATGGAAAAAAATAAGAATTTACTTACCGATAATTCTATTTCTCGGAGTCCGTAGTGGATGCTGGGGTTCCTGAAAGGACCATGGGGAATAGCGGCTCCGCAGGAGACAGGGCACAAAAAGTAAAGCTTTACGATCAGGTGGTGTGTACTGGCTCCTCCCCCTATGACCCTCCTCCAAGCCTCAGTTAGGTACTGTGCCCGGACGAGCGTACACACTAAGGAAGGATTTATGAATCCCGGGTAAGACTCATACCAGCCACACCAATCACACCGTACAACCTGTGATCTAAACCCAGTTAACAGTATGATAACAGCGGAGCCTCTGAAAAGATGGCTCACAACAATAATAACCCGATTTTTGTAACTATGTACAAGTAATGCAGATAATCCGCACTTGGGATGGGCGCCCAGCATCCACTACGGACTCCGAGAAATAGAATTATCGGTAAGTAAATTCTTATTTTCTCTATCGTCCTAGTGGATGCTGGGGTTCCTGAAAGGACCATGGGGATTATACCAAAGCTCCCAAACGGGCGGGAGAGTGCGGATGACTCTGCAGCACCGAATGAGAGAACTCCAGGTCCTCCTTAGCCAGGGTATCAAATTTGTAGAATTTTACAAACGTGTTCTCCCCCGACCACGTAGCCGCTCGGCAGAGTTGTAATGCCGAGACCCCTCGGGCAGCCGCCCAAGAAGAACCCACCTTCCTTGTGGAGTGGGCTTTTACCGATTTTGGCTGTGGCAGGCCTGCCACAGAATGTGCAAGCTGAATCGTACTACAAATCCAGCGAGCAATAGTCTGCTTAGACGCAGGAGCGCCCAACTTGTTGGGAGCATATAGTATAAACAGCGAGTCAGATTTCCTGACTCCAGCTGTCCTTGAAATGTATATTTTTAAAGCTCTGACAACGTCCAACAACTTGGAGTCCTCCAAGTCGCTTGTAGCCGCAGGCACTACAATAGGTTGGTTCAGATGAAATGCTGACACCACCTTAGGGAGAAAATGCGGACGAGTCCGCAGTTCTGCCCTGTCCGAATGGAAAATCAGATATGGGCTTTTGTAAGATAAAGCTGCCAGTTCTGACACTCTCCTGGCCGAAGCCAGGGCTAGTAGCATGGTCACTTTCCATGTGAGATATTTCAAATCCACAGTTTTTAGTGGTTCAAACCAATGAGATTTGAGAAAGTCCAAAACAACATTGAGATCCCACGGTGCCACTGGAGGCACCACAGGGGGCTGTATATGCAGCACTCCCTTAACAAAAGTCTGGACTTCAGGGACTGAAGCTAGTTCTTTTTGGAAGAAAATTGACAGGGCCGAAATTTGAACCTTAATGGACCCCCATTTCAGGCCCATAGACACTCCTGTTTGCAGGAAATGTAGGAATCGACCCAGTTGAAATTCCTCCGTCGGAGCACTCCGATCCTCGCACCACGCAACATATTTTCGCCAAATGCGGTGATAATGTTGCGCGGTTACTTCCTTCCTTGCTTTAACCAAAGTAGGAATGACTTCTTCCGGCATGCCTTTTTCCTTTAGGATCCGGCGTTCAACCGCCATGCCGTCAAACGCAGCCGCGGTAAGTCTTGAAACAGACAGGGACCCTGCTGAAGCAAGTCCCTTCTCAGAGGTAGAGGCCACGGATCTTCCGTGATCATCTCTTGAAGTTCCGGGTACCAAGTCCTTCTTGGCCAATCCGGAACCACTAGTATCGTTCTTACGCCTCTTTGCCGTATAATTCTCAATACTTTTGGTATGAGAGGCAGAGGAGGAAACACATACACCGACTGGTACACCCAAGGCGTTACCAGCGCGTCCACAGCTATTGCCTGCGGATCTCTTGACCTGGCGCAATACCTGTCCAGTTTTTTGTTGAGGCGAGACGCCATCATGTCCACCATTGGTCTTTCCCAACGGGTTACCAGCATGTGGAAAACTTCTGGATGAAGTCCCCACTCTCCCGGGTGAAGGTCGTGTCTGCTGAGGAAGTCTGCTTCCCAGTTGTCCACTCCCGGGATGAACACTGCTGACAGTGCTATCACATGATTCTCTGCCCAGCGAAGAATCCTTGCAGCTTCTGCCATTGCACTCCTGCTTCTTGTGCCGCCCTGTCTGTTCACATGGGCGACTGCCGTGATGTTGTCCGACTGGATCAACACCGGTTTTCCTTGAAGCAGAGGTTCTGCCTGGCTTAGAGCATTGTAGATTGCTCTTAGTTCCAGAATGTTTATGTGAAGAGACGTTTCCAGGCTCGACCACACGCCCTGGAAGTTTCTTCCTTGTGTGACTGCTCCCCAGCCTCTCAGGCTGGCGTCCGTGGTCACCAGGATCCAATCCTGTATGCCGAATCTGCGGCCCTCCAATAGATGAGCACTCTGCAACCACCACAGAAGAGATACCCTTGTCCTTGGAGACAGGGTTATCCGCTGGTGCATCTGAAGATGCGACCCTGACCATTTGTCCAACAGATCCCTCTGGAAAATTCTTGCGTGGAATCTGCCGAATGGAATTGCTTCGTAAGAAGCCACCATTTTTCCCAGGACTCTTGTGCATTGATGTACAGACACCTTTCCTGGTTTTAGGAGGTTCCTGACAAGCTCGGATAACTCCTTGGCTTTTTTCTCCGGGAGAAAAACCTTTTTCTGAACCGTGTCCAGAATCATCCCTAGGAACAGCAGACGTGTTGTCGGAATTAACTGGGATTTTGGAATATTCAGAATCCACCCGTGCTGTTTTAGCACTTCTTGAGACAGTGCTAATCCCATCTCTAGCTGTTCTCTGGACCTTGCCCTTATTAGGAGATCGTCCAAGTATGGGATAATTAATACGCCTTTTCTTCGAAGAAGAATCATCATCTCGGCCATTACCTTGGTAAAGACCCGAGGTGCCGTGGACAATCCGAACGGCAGCGTCTGAAACTGATAGTGACAGTTCTGTACGACGAACCTGAGGTACCCCTGGTGTGAGGGGTAAATTGGAACGTGGAGATACGCATCCTTGATGTCCAAGGATACCATAAAGTCCCCTTCTTCCAGGTTCGCTATCACTGCTCTGAGTGACTCCATCTTGAACTTGAACTTCTTTATGTACAGGTTCAAGGATTTCAGATTTAGAATAGGTCTTACCGAGCCATCCGGCTTCGGTACCACAAATAGAGTGGAATAATACCCCTTTCCTTGTTGTAAAAGGGGTACCTTGACTATCACCTGCTGAGAGTACAGCTTGTGAATGGCTTCCAAGACCGTCACCCTGTCGGAGGGGGACGTTGGTAAAGCAGACTTCAGGAAACGGCGAGGTGGATCCGTCTCTAGTTCCAACCTGTACCCCTGAGATATTATCTGCAGGATCCAGGGATCTACCTGCGAGTGAGCCCACTGCGCGCTGAAATTCTTGAGACGACCCCCCACCGCCCCCGAGTCCGCTTGAGAAGCCCCAGCGTCATGCTGAAGCTTTTGTAGAAGCGGGGGAGGGCTTCTGTTCCTGGGAAGGAGCTGCCTGTTGCTGTCTCTTCCCCCTTCCTCTGCCTCGTGGCAGATATGAATATCCCTTTGCTCTCTTGTTTTTAAAGGAACGAAAGGGCTGCGGTTGAAAAGTCGGTGTCTTTTTCTGTTGGGGAGTGACTTGAGGTAAAAAGGTGGATTTCCCGGCTGTAGCCGTGGCCACCAAATCCGATAGACCGACACCAAATAACTCCTCCCCTTTATACGGCAAAACTTCCATATGCCGTTTTGAGTCCGCATCGCCTGACCACTGTCGCGTCCATAAACTTCTTCTGGCCGAAATGGACATAGCACTTACCCGTGATGCCAGTGTGCAGATATCCCTCTGTGCATCACGCATATAAAGAAATGCATCCTTTATTTGCTCTAAAGACAGTAAAACATTGTCCCTATCCAGGGTATCAATATTTTCAATCAGGGACTCTGACCAAGCTACCCCAGCACTGCACATCCAGGCTGTCGCTATAGCTGGTCGTAGTATAACACCTGTATGTGTGTATATACTTTTTTGGATATTTTCCATCCTCCTATCTGCTGGATCTTTAAGTGCGGCCGTCTCAGGAGAGGGTAACGCCACTTGTTTTGATAAGCGTGTGAGCGCCTTGTCCACCCTAGGAGGTGTTTCCCAGCGCGCCCTAACCTCTGGCGGGAAAGGGTATAAAGCCAATAACTTCTTTGAAATTAGCATTTTTTTTTTTTATCAGGGGCAACCCACGCTTCATCACACACCTCATTTAATTCATCTGATTCAGGAAAAACTATAGGTAGTTTTTTCACACCCCACATGATACCCTGTTTTGTGGTACCTGTAGTATCAGCAATATGTAACGCCTCCTTCATTGCCAAAATCATATAACGTGTGGCCCTACTGGAAAATACGGTTGATTCGTCACCGTCGCCACTGGAATCAGTGCCTGTGTCTGGGTCTGTGTCGACCGACTGAGGCAAAGGGCGTTTTACAGCCCCTGACGGTGTTTGAGGCGCCTGGACAGGCACTAATTGATTGTCCGGCCGTCTCATGTCGTCAAACGACTGCTTTAGCGTGTTGACACTATCCCGTAATTCCATAAATAAAGGCATCCATTCTGGTGTCGACCCCCTAGGAAGTGACATCCCCATATTTGGCAATTGCTCCGCCTCCACACCAATATCGTCCTCATACATGTCGACACACACGTACCGACACACAGCAGACACACAGGGAATGCTCTTAACGAAGACAGGACCCCACTAGCCCTTTGGGGAGACAGAGGGAGAGTTTGCCAGCACACACCAAAAGCGCTATATATGACAGGGATAGCCTTATAATAAGTGCTCCCTGTATAGCTGCTTTAATAATATAGTTTTGCCACAATTTTGCCCCCCCCTCTCTTGTTTTACCCTGTTTCTGTAGTGCAGTGCAGGGGAGAGCCTGGGAGCCTTCCTGACCAGCGGAGCTGTGTGAGGAAAATGGCGCTGTGTGCTGAGGAGATAGGCCCCGCCCCTTTTTCGGCGGGCTCGTCTCCCGCTCTTTAGTGGATTCTGGCAGGGGTTAAATATCTCCATATAGCCCCCGGAGGCTATATGTGAGGTATTTTTAGCCAAAAAAGGTTTTCATTTGCCTCCCAGGGCGCCCCCCTCCCAGCGCCCTGCACCCTCAGTGACTGCCGTGTGAAGTGTGCTGAGAGGAAAATGGCGCACAGCTGCAGTGCTGTGCGCTACCTTAAGAAGACTGAGGAGTCTTCTGCCGCCGATTCTGGACCTCTTCTCGTTTCAGCATCTGCAAGGGGGCCGGCGGCGAGGCTCCGGTGACCATCCAGGCTGTACCTGTGATCGTCCCTCTGGAGCTAATGTCCAGTAGCCAAGAAGCCAATCCATCCTGCACGCAGGTGAGTTCACTTCTTCTCCCCTAAGTCCCTCGTTGCAGTGATCCTGTTGCCAGCAGGACTCACTGTAAAATAAAAAACCTAAGCTAAACTTTTCTAAGCAGCTCTTTAGGAGAGCCACCTAGATTGCACCCTTCTCGGCCGGGCACAAAAATCTAACTGAGGCTTGGAGGAGGGTCATAGGGGGAGGAGCCAGTACACACCACCTGATCGTAAAGCTTTACTTTTTGTGCCCTGTCTCCTGCGGAGCCGCTATTCCCCATGGTCCTTTCAGGAACCCCAGCATCCACTAGGACGATAGAGAAACAATATCTTTTCTCTATCGTCCTAGTGGATGCTGGGGTTCCTGAAAGGACCATGGGGAATAGCGGCTCCGCAGGAGACAGGGCACAAAAGTAAAGCTTTCCGATCAGGTGGTGTGCACTGGCTCCTCCCCCTATGACCCTCCTCCAGACTCCAGTTAGATTTTTGTGCCCGGCCGAGAAGGGTGCAATTCTAGGTGGCTCTCCTAAAGAGCTGCTTAGAGAAAGTTTAGCTTAGGTTTTTTATTTTACAGTGAGTCCTGCTGGCAACAGGATCACTGCAACGAGGGACAGAGGGGAGAAGAAGTGAACTCACCTGCGTGCAGGATGGATTGGCTTCTTGGCTACTGGACATCAGCTCCAGAGGGACGATCACAGGTACAGCCTGGATGGTCACCGGAGCCGCGCCGCCGGCCCCCTTGCAGATGCTGAAGTAAGAAGAGGTCCAGAATCGGCGGCTGAAGACCCTTGCAGTCTTCTAAAGGTAGCGCACAGCACTGCAGCTGTGCGCCATTTTCCTCTCAGCACACTTCACACGCAGTCACTGAGGGTGCAGGGCGCTGGGGGGGGGCGCCCTGGGAGGCAAATGTAAACCTATATACTGGCTAAAAATACCTCACATATAGCCCCCAGAGGCTATATGGAGATATTTAACCCCTGCCAAACTTCACTAAAGAGCGGGAGACGAGCCCGCCGGAAAAGGGGCGGGGCCTATCTCCTCAGCACACAGCGCCATTTTCTCTCACAGAAAGGCTGGAGAGAAGGCTCCCAGGCTCTCCCCTGCACTGCACTACAGAAACAGGGTTTAAACAGAGAGGGGGGGCACTAATTGGCGATATAAATATATATATAAAGATGCTATTAGGGAGAAACACTTATATAAGGTTGTCCCTATGTAATTATAGCGTTTTTTTGGTGTGTGCTGGCAAACTCTCCCTCTGTCTCTCCAAAGGGCTAGTGGGTCCTGTCCTCTGTCAGAGCATTCCAGGTGTGTGTGCTGTGTGTCGGTACGTGTGTGTCGACATGTATGAGGACGATGTTGGAGGAGGCGGAGAGATTGCCTGTAAGGGTGATGTCACTCTCTAGGGAGTCGACACCGGAATGGATGGCTTATTTAGGGAATTACGTGAGAATGTCAACACGCTGCAAGGTCGGTTGACGACATGAGACGGCCGACAAACAATTAGTACCGGTCCAGGCGTCTCAGAAACACCGTCAGGGGTTTTTAAAAAAACACAAAAAAAAAAAACGCCCATTTACCTCAGTCGGTCGACACAGACACAGACACGGACACTGAATCCAGTGTCGACGGTGAATAAACAAACGTATTCCTCATTAGGGCCACACGTTAAGGGCAATGAAGGAGGTGTTACATATTTCTGATACTACAAATACCACAAAAGATGGGTATTATGTGGAAGTGAAAAAACTACCTGTAGTTTTTCCTGAATCAGATAAAATAAAATGAAGTGTGTGATGATGCGTGGGTTTACCCCGATAGCAAATATTGGCGTTATACCCTTTCCCGCCAGAAGTTAGGGCGCGTTGGGAAACACCCCTTAGGGTGGATAAGGCGCTCACACGCTTATCAAGTGGCGTTACCGTCTCCAGATACGGCCGCCCTCAAGGAGCCAGCTGATAGGCAGCTGGAAAAATATCCTAAAAAGTATATACACACATACGGTGGTTATACTGCGACCAGCGATCGCCATCAGCCTGGAGATGCAGTGCTGGGTTGGCTTGGTCGAATTCCCTGACTAAAAATATTTTATTGATATAGAGCATTTAATAGGATGCATTCTATATATATACTGTATGCGAGATGCACAGAGGGATATTTGCACTCTGGCATCAAGATAAGTGCGTTGTCCATATCTCCCAGAAGATGTCATGGACACGACAGTGGTCAGGTGATACAGATCCCATACGGCACATGGAAGTATTGCCGTATAAAGGGAAGGAGTTATTTGGGGTCGGTCCATCGGACCTGGGGGCCACGGCTACAGCTGGGAAATCCAACCTTTTTACCCCAAGTTACATCTCAGCAGAAAAAGACACTGTCTTTTCAGCCTCAATCCTTCCGTTCCCATGTGGGCAAGCGGGCAAATGGCCAGTCATATCTGCCCAGACATAGAGGAAAGGGAAGTAGACTGCAGCAGGCAGCCCCTTCCCAGGAAAAGAAGCCCTCCACCAGTGGGGGGGTAGTCTCAAGAGTCTCAGCGCGCAGTGGGATCACTCGCAAGTTGACCCCTAGATCGTACAAGTATTATCCCAGGGGTACAGATTGGAGAGTCGAGACATTTTTTCCTCGCAGGTTCCTGAAGCCTGCTTTACCAACGGCTCCCTCCGACAGGGAGGCAGTATTGGAAAAAAATTCACAAGCTGTATTTCCAGCAGGTGATAATCAAAGTACCCCTCCTACAACAAGGAAAAGGGTATTAGTCTTCCACACTATATTGTGGTACTGAAGCCAGAAGGCTTGGTGAGACATAGTCTAAATCTGAAATCTTTGAACACTTACATAAAAAGGTTCAAATCAAGATGGAGTCACTCAAAGCAGTGATAGAGAACCGGAAAAAAGGGGACTATATGGTGTCCCTGGACATCAAGGATTACCTCCATGTCCAAATTTGCCCTTCTCAACAAGGGTACCTCTGGTTCGTGATACAGAACTGGCAATATCAGTTTCAGACGCTGCCGTTGAATTATCCACGGCACCCCGGGCCTTTACCAAGGTAATGGCCGAAAAGATGATTCTTAAAAGAAGAAAGGCATCTTAATTATCCCTTACTTGGACGATATCCTGAAAGGGGCAAGTTTCCAGAGAACAGTTGAAGGTCGGAAAAGAACTATCTAAAGTAGTTCTACGACAGCACGAGTGGATTCTAAATATTCCAAAAATCGCAGCTGTTTTCCGATGATACGTCTGCTGTTCCTAGGAATGATTCTGGGCATAGTCCAGAAAGAGGTATTTCTCCTGGAGGGGAAAGCCAGGGAGTTATCCGACCTAGTCAGAAACCTCCTAAAACCAGGCCAAGTATCAGTGCATCAATGCACAGGAGTCCTGGGAAAAATGGTGGCTTCTTACGAAGCGATTCCATTCGGCAGATCTCACGCAAAAACTTTTCAGGGGGATTTGCTGGACGAATGGTCCGGATCGCATCTTCAGATGCATCAGCGGATAACCCTGTCTCCAAGGACAAGGGTGTCTCTTCTGTGGGGGCTGCAGAGTGCTCATCTTCTAGAGGACAGCACATTCAGCATTCAGGACTGTGTTCTGGTGACCACGGATGCCAGCCTGAGAGGCTGGGGAACAGTCACACAGGGAAGAAATTTCCAAGGAAGTGTGGTCAAGTCTGGAGATTTCTCTCCACATGAATATACTTTAGCTAAGGGCAATGTACGATGCTCTGAGCCTAGGAAGAACTCTGCTTCAAAGTCAACCGGTGCTGATCCAGTAGGACATCATCATGGCAGTCGCCCACGTAAACAGACGGGGCGGCACAAGAAGCAGGAGGGCAATGACAGCAAGGATTCTTCGCTGGGCGAAAGATCATGTGATAACACTGTCAGCAGTGTTCATTCCGGGAGTGGACAACTAGGAAGATTTCCTCAGCATGAATGAATTCCACCCGGAAAAGTGGGAACTTCATCTGGAAGTTTCCACATGTTTGTAAACCGTTGGGAAAGACCAAAGGTGGTTATGATGGCGTCTCACATGAAGCGCCAGGTCTAGAGACCCTCAGGCAATAGCTGGGACGCTCTGGTAACACCGTGGGTGTACCAGTCGGTGTATGTGTTCCCTCCTCTGCCTTTCATACCCAGTGTATGGAGAATGATAGGAAGGAGAGGAGTAAGAACTATACTCGTGGCTCCGGTTTGGCCAAGAAGAACTTGGTACCCGGAACTTCAAGAGATACTAGAAAGGATCTTGATTCAGCAAGAATCATGTCTGTTCCATGACTTACCGCAGCTGCGTTGACGCCAGGGCGGGTGAACGCCGGATCCTAAGGGAAAAAGGCATTCCGGAAGAGGTCATCCCTACCCTGGTCAGAACCAGGAAGGAGGTGACCGCACAACATTATCACCGCTTAGGTGAAAATATGTTCCATGGTGTGAGGCCAGGAAGGCTCCACGGAAGAATTTCAACTAGGTTAATTCCTACATTTCCTGCAAACAGGAGTGTATATGGGTCTCAAATTGGGGTCCATTAAGGTTCAAATTTCGACCGGTCGATTTTCTTCCAGAAAGAAATTGGCTTCAGTTCCTGAAGTCCAGAAGTTGTTAAGGGAGTACTGCATATACAACCCCCTTTTGATGTCTCCAGTGGCACTGGGCGATCTCAACGTAGTTTGGGATTCCTAAAATCACATTGGTTTAAACAACTCAAATCTGTGGATTTGATATATCTCACATGGAAAGTGACCATGCTGTTGGTCCTGGCCTCGGCCAGGCGAGTGTCAGAATTGGCGGCTTTATCTCATAAAGCCATATCTGATTGTCCATTCGGACAGAGCAAAGCTGTGGACTCGTCCCCAGTTTCTCCCTAAGGTGGTGTCAGCGTTTCACCTGAACCAGCTTATTGTGGTACCTGCGGCTACTAGGGACTTGGAGGACTCCAAGTTGCTGGATGTTGTCAGGGCCTTGAAAATATAGTTTCCAGGTCGGCTGGAGTCAGGAAATCTGACTTGCTGTTTATCCTGTGTGCACCCAACAAGCTGGGTGCTCCTGCTTCTAAGCAGACTATTGCTCGTTGGATTTGTAGTACAATTCAGCTTGCACATTCTGTGGCAGGCTTGCCACAGCAAAAAATATGTAAATGCCCATTCCACAAGGAAGGTGGGCTCATCTTGGGCGGCTGCCCGAGGGGTCTCGGCATTACAACTCTGCCGAGCAGCTACGTGGTCAGGGGAGAACACGTTTGTAAAATTCTACAAATTTGATACCCTGGCAAAAGAGGACCTGGAGTTCTCTCATTCGGTGCTGCAGAGTCATCCGCACTCTCCCGCCCGTTTGGGAGCTTTGGTATAATCCCCATGGTCCTTTCAGGAACCCCAGCATCCACTAGGACGATAGAGAAAATAAGAATTTACTTACCGATAATTCTATTTCTCGGAGTCCGTAGTGGATGCTGGGCGCCCATCCCAAGTGCGGATTATCTGCAATACTTGTACATAGTTATTGCTAACTAAATCGGGTTAGTGTTATTGTGAGCCATCTTTTCAGAGGCTCCCCTGTTATCATACTGTTAACTGGGTTCAGATCACAGGTTGTACAGTGTGATTGGTGTGGCTGGTATGAGTCTTACCCGGGATTCAAAATTCCTCCCTTATTGTGTACGCTCGTCCGGGCACAGTATCTAACTGGAGTCTGGAGGAGGGTCATAGGGGGAGGAGCCAGTGCACACCACCTGATCGGAAAGCTTTACTTTTGTGCCCTGTCTCCTGCGGAGCCGCTATTCCCCATGGTCCTTTCAGGAACCCCAGCATCCACTACGGACTCCGAGAAATAGAATTATCGGTAAGTAAATTCTTATTTTTATTATCACAAAAGGCTATCAGCCCCCCCATCCGCAGCCCATTGGATGGGGAGGGACAGCCTCGGGCTTCACCCCTGGCCCTTGGGTGGCTGGGGGGGGGACCCCTTGATTGTAGGGGTCCCCACTCCCCCAGGGTACCCCGGCCATGGGTGACTAGTTGGGTAGTTAATGCCACGGCCGCAGGGCACGGCATAAAAGTGACCCCCGGCTGTGGCATTATCTGTCCAGCTAGTGGAGCCCGATGCTGGTGTTAAAAATACGGGGGACCCCTACTCTTTTTGTCCCCCGTATTTTTGGCACCAGCACCAGGCGCAGAGCCCGGTGCTGGTTTTAAAAATACGGGGGATCCCCTGTCAATTTTTCCCCCGCATTTTTAGAACCAGGACCAGCTCGAAGAGCCCGAGGCTGGTTATGCTTTGGAGGGGGGACCCCACGCAATTTTTTTTTCGGATTGTACCGTTCCAGCAATAAAAAAAAATAAAAAAAAAAATAATATTTTAAAAAAATTATAAATAATATTTGTGCCTCCAAAAAAAAAAAAAAAGTACCTAATCCCTTCTAATATAAATAGATCTGCTATTCCCCAAAAAAAAAACACAAAAAAAACCATGTTTAAATTTTTTTTATTTGTTTTCACCCTCCAAAGTGTGGCGGATTGAAAATGACGAATTTGCTGTCTAAAAGCACTGCTGTCGAATTTCCAAACTTGAATTGAATATGCTTTGGTCGAATTGCAGCACTTATATCATTGCAGAAAAGTCGAATTTGCAAAAAGTCGAATTTCAAAAAGTCGAATTTTGAAAGTCCGTTTTTTGGTCGGAAAGCACTGAATTGCATAGGCGAATTTTTTTTTTGGTCGAAAATGACCCGAAATTCGACAATTTCGGGAATTCGACCGCAATTGCATATACCCCTATGTATAGATCAGCCAAGGCCGGCAGGCAGTGTGAACTGGACGAGCCCCCCTCTCTGTCTGGACCTGTCTCTAAAACAGACGTCCCGTCTCAGTCCTTGCACCACAGATGAGCAGAGAAGTCAACCCACACACCCAGCACTCTCCTCTGACACGCACACTGGACTGAGCAGTTCCATGTGATTGCATGGATGCCACCCAGTTACCACCAAGAAACATCCATTTCATGAATAGTGTGGTCTGCTGACAGACGGATCAATCTGTATACACTAGCGATCTCTGCCCATGAGTTAATACTTAATCCTGTGCATGCACAGAAGCCAGTTCCTTTCTGTCTTTGGACATGCTACTTGTTGAAACATCACTCCTAATACTTGTGGCACATAAGTGACATTAACCCAGCAGCCAACTTAACACGGTCCAGACAATGCGTCAGACGCATGTCTAAGGTTCCATTGTTGATATGGGCTGCAAAATGAACAAATGCAACTGCACTACCCCCTTATAGGGCCTAATTCAGACCTGATCGTAGCACCAAATTTGTTGGCAGTTGGGCAAAACCATGGGGGTCATTCCAAGTTGATCCTAGCTGTGCTAAATTTAGCACAGCTACAATCAGGCACTCAGACATGCGGGGGGACACCCATCACAGGGCTAGTCCACCCCGCATGTCAGTGCCGCCCACCCCCCCATCCCCACAGAAGTGCAAAAGCATCGCACAGCGGGGTACCTCCCGGCCAGCGCAGCACCTGCGGCTGGCCGGGAGAACCTCTTCGCTGCCTGGGTTGCTGTGTGTGACATCACGCAGCCGTCACGGACCGCCCCCCCAATGGCTCGGCCGCGCCTGCGTCAGCCGGACCGCGCCCCCTAAACGGAGGCTTAACGCAGCCGTACAGCTCCCTCCCGCCCAGCGACCGCCTCTGCCTGTCAATCATGCGCAGTTCTGACCCGATCGCACCGCTGCAAACAAATGCAGCGTGCGATCGGGTCGGAATGACCCCCCATGTGCACTGCAGGGGGGGCAGATATAACATGTGCAGAGAGAGTTAGATTTGGGTGGGGTGTGTTCAAACTGAAATCTAAATTGCAGTGTAAAAATAAAGCAGCCAGTATTTACCCTACACAGAAACAATATGACCCACCCAAATCTAACTCTCTCTGCACATGTTATATCTGCCCCCCTCCCCCCCCTGCAGTGCTCATGGATTTGCCCATCTGCCAACAAATTTGCTGCTATGATAAGGGGGGTCATTCCGAGTTGATCGCTCGCTAGCAACTTTTTGCAGCGCTGCGATCAGGTTAAATCTCGGCAAAACTGCGCATGCATATGCACCGCAATGCGCAGGCGCGTCGTACGGGTACAAAGGATCAGTGCTGGGCATGAATTTAACAAAGAATCCATTCGCACAGCCAATTGCGAGGTGATTGACAGGAAGAAGGCGTCTGTGGGTGTCAACTGACCGTTTTCTGGGAGTGTTTGGAAAAACGCAGGCGTGTCCAAGCGTTTGCAGGGCGGGTGTCTGACGTCAGTTCTGGTACCAAAATGACTGAAGTGATCGCAGCGGCTGAGTAAGTCCAAGCTACTCAGAAACTGCAAAAAACTTTTTTGTGCCGTCGGCTGCAAAAGCATTCGCACACTTGCAAAGCGAAAATACATTCCCCCCATAGGCGGCGACTATCTGATTGCAGCGCTACAAAAAGTTGCTAGCGAGCAATCAACTCGGAATGAGGGCCAAGGTCTGAATTAGGCCCATACTGTAGTTAGAATTACTAGACTTCCTGCACTGGAGCAAATAGCTCCATGTGATAAGTGTCTGACTGTAGTGTATGGAGTTGGTTGTTCAAGTACCGGTATGATATCTGAGCATTGTATATTTTAAGTACAGCAGGATTTATTTAAAATATATTATTGACAAGGTGCACACAAATCACACTATTCCTGACTATTACAGTGGCCACATTAAATCATTAGCTACCACATTAATTAAATAGGAATCCTTCCCCCAACATAAATCCCCCCCCTAATAAGCCGCGATCACACAGAAAGGAGGGGAGGAGCAGATCAGACATGCAGGTCACTTAGGTATAGCTGAGCTCCCTGGGCACTCAATTCCACCATCTTTCCCAATAAGCCTGGCTCTTAATGTACTCCCACTACAACCCTTTTTCCAACTGCTTTCACTTTCCTTAAACCTTGGAAACAATGGGGGTCATTCCGAGTTGATCGCTCGCTAGCAGTTATTAGCAGCCGTGCAAACGCTATGCCGCCTCCCACTGGGAGTGTATCTTAGCTTAGCAGAAGTGCGAACAAAAGGATCGCAGAGCGGTTAAAAAGATTTTTGTGCAGTTTAGGAGTAGCTCCAGACCTACTCAGCGCTTGCGATCACTTCAGACTATTCAGTTCCTGTTTTGACGTCAGAAACACGCCCTGCGTTCGCCCAGCCACGCCTGCGTTTTTTCTGGCACGCCTGCGTTTTTTCAAACAGTCCCTGAAAACGGTCAGTTGACACCCAGAAACGCCCACTTCCTGTCAATCACTCTGCGGCTGCCTGTGCGACTGAAACGCTTTGCTAGTCCTTGTGCAAAACTACATCGTTTGTTGTAATAGTACGACGCGCGTGCGCATTGCGCTGTATACGCATGCGCAGAGGTGACAATTTTTTGCCTGATAGCTGCGCAGCGACCGAAATCTGCTAGCGAACAACTCGGAATGACCCCCAATAACCTTAATCAATGAATGGCCCCTCATTGCCACTTCTACCCAAGTATGCTTTATGGCTGGCACATGTGTGTTTAATTGCTGGTAATGTGTCGTTGTTATACTATTTCGGAAACAGCGAGCATTGTCCATAGAACATGATTAATAGTCATGTAATTCTCGTTTCTCTGACCCAGCATATAAAGTAATGCATTTTCCCCATATATGTATATACTATACTCAGCAGTCCAATTGATTAATTTCTTTGCCATGTGTAT
Source organism: Pseudophryne corroboree (assembly GCF_028390025.1). NCBI lineage: Eukaryota > Metazoa > Chordata > Amphibia > Anura > Myobatrachidae > Pseudophryne > Pseudophryne corroboree. The sequence goes on from NC_086450.1 coordinate 414,032,913, forward strand.
ATGCAATGCATGAATTGCTTTCTAGGAACAATATGTCAAGCCTGGAAGGGAATGAATGGGTTAACTGCTTCGCACGCAGCGGTGCCTGATATTATTTAACATAAGCAAGTATTTGAAGCCAGATTGATGAACCTGCTTTTTAGCTGATTGCTGGGATCCACAACGGGCAGAAGATTAAATTCTTTTTTCAATTCTCAGTGCATTATTATATGTAATGGGAAGCACTTCTCATTGCACAGGGGGAAGAGGGTGCGTCATCCAATCACCCAGCATTACACAGCCGGCATTGTTCCCACAAAAAAAAAAAAAAAAAAGGATGCCCAACAATTAAAGCATAAAAGTGGTCTTAAAAATAAAAAATTCATTAACATCTTCAGCGCCGCATTTCTGCAAGGTGTGGATTAATAGATCGCCAATGTCTAGATAGACAGTCATTAGGCCGACGAAATTGTTATTTATAACATATATATAAAAAAATAACAAAAATGTTTATGTCACATCTTTTTTTGTATATTTGTTGTATGTCTCTCAGGAAACCTGTATCTTAAGGATATCAATAAACGTTATGTTTTAACTTTCATAGTAATTTTCCTTTAACGAGTGCGCCTAAAAAGTTTTTTTTCTTTCTCTCTTTCTGTACACGTATTGCCAGTAAGACATTACTGAACCCTTGGTGCACCGCCAACAGGTTTAACTAAGACAGCTCAGTCTCTATAATTAACACGAATGTTGGTATTTACTTTATTTACTCTATCTTTTACCAGTGCGGGAATACACCAACTGTACTAACAGGTACAAAAGGTTGAAAGGTTCAAAGGTCAACATGAATATGGTCAACACTCTTTTTTTTGTTATTTCTTTCCTGTTATCTGACCACCATCAGTAGAAACTTGCTGGGCTGCCATCAGAAATGATGGGACCCAAGACCGACAAATTTGGCGATCTCCCCCCCACACACACCACATACTGCCCCATAGCTCTCCCAAAGTTTACCAATTTGAGGGGGCTCAGGTGGCAGCAGTGAGTATCGACGTGGGCCAGGCCAGCTGCCTTGGAAGGCCGCCACGGAAGGCACAGAGAGCGGCGGTTATATTCAGAGCTCACAGACCAGCAGCCAATCAGGAGCTGCCTCCCCGTCGATCCTCACTGTTGCCACCCGGGCCCCCTCTCAGTCAAGGCCCGGACCTGGAGACCCCACCGTCCCAGGGACGTGCAGTCAGGGGAGGCAGTGCCTCCCGTGTCACTAATTATTAAAATAATACAAAGAAGATACTTATGACACATATTCTGTGTCATAAGTATCTGCTGTAGCCTTTACATTATATGAATCATTTCAAGCTTATAAATAAATGCTTTTGAATATGTTTCAGAGGCACCGCTTTCGGTGCCTCCAACTAACAATGGGAAAGAGCCGGAAGTGGGGGGCAGGTCCGAGCATCGGGCAGTAAAAGCCCATTAAAAAAATCCCTATAAGCGGCACATCCTAGAAGTGCCGCTTTGACGCGCCCCTGTCACTAAGTTATATGTGATTGGCCAGTGGCAGTGACCCCACCCCCGTCATCTAAGATTTTTTTTAATTATTATTTGCATATGCGGCCCGCCCCCCCAAGTCCATCTCCCAGCAGTGCACAGGAACAGACTGTAGATTGCAGTCCTCTGGAGGGGAAAGTAGGGCAGTGCAGTGTCGGATTAAGGAAGGAGGGGGTGCAGGCATAGGCGTGCGCAGGGGGATGCCTCACGCACACAGGCACCCCCTAATGTCGGCCTTACCCCAGTAGCGCAAACACCCAAAAAATTTTATTGAGACGGAGGCAGCTCCGTCTCCACACTGTGACTAGGTGCACATGTGCGGCAGCGCCTCGATCATTTGTACAGGAGACGGCTTGCTCTCCATTACTCACGGCAACGGACATCATGCGGCGCTAATTTGTGAAGGGGTGCACGATCGCGTGCACTACTTATGCAGCAGCCAGCAGGTCTGTCACTGAAGATAACCAGCTCCAGGTACTGGTGCTCAGTAAGCCTTAGTGTTTAGGGTGTATTATTCACACCAGTGTGTGTGTGATAGCGTTGACCCCCTGCTATTATATATATATATTATACATTTACACAGTGTGTATATATATATATATATATATATATATATGTGTGTGTGTGTGTGTGTGTGTGTGTGAGTTGTAACACTGTAGGGGTGCAAGGCGACTCTTCCTGGGGAAAATGGCAGCACGCAGAGCTGAGGAACAACACAAGTCCAGTTTCTGGTACAACTGGCCCCGGCCAGTTTTATTGAAACAGAAAATAAAAACAAACACCAAAAGAAAATACCTTGCCTGTCCGGCACTAACTAAACACAAGATGTTCCTAACTATCACTAAACAAAAACACAGGGTTCTCCAGTAAACACTGTATAGCTCACTTGTATCCGGAAGCGTGTTTCTCTCACACAGATCCCTCCAGTCTTCCCAGGCAGTCTGCCCATACTAATCAGGCTAGCAGCCCTATAACACTCTTACACAGCTGAAACCCTGATTAGCCCTCTGTGAGGCCAAAGACCCGAACTGGGCCCAATGTCTAGAACTCGCCTTATCTCTCTCTCAGAGCCTTTACCCAGCTTTTACAGCAAACTGAAAAGGTTCTGACAAAACAAAAGCATTTTTCCTAGAAGTTTTCATTTTCTAAAACATGTAAGACAAGAACCTGGGACAAACATACCTGCCCTCAAACACTATCCCAGTGTTCTTGTCACAGTGTGTATACTGTATATATATATATATATATATATACACACAAAGTCGATCTGCCAGCACTCTCCTTCTAATTCATCAGCTTGCTGCGGTGCTCACTACATGGATTCTATATGGGTGATATGTGCCACTCTACGGTCTAATCAATAAATCAATCACGGAGCCAACATAGCACCGTTTCGGGCTTTAATCGCCCGTTGTATGTGCTGCCTGAAGACGGGTGATTAAAGCCCGAAACGTTCCTTTGTTGGCTCCGTGATTGATTTATTGATTAGACCGTAGAGTGCTACATATCATATATACCAAAGTGTGCGGCACTCCTGGGGTAAATTACTTCACCTTTACAACGGCATACCGTAACATTTCAGTGCCTCTTTATTAATATGGTGCTTTCATCAGACATGAAAGTGCTGTTTTAATAAAGTGCCACTGAAACGTTACTGTCTGAAGTTGTAAGAGCAAAGTAATTTACTCCAGGAATATCGCACCCTGTTGAGATTGTATTGTGCATGTTGTGGAGGCACCTGGATCTGTAATACTACAACTACAGGGAGTGCCAATATGGGAACACATACCCCCCGACACACACACACACACACACTTACCCCCCCCCCCCCCCCCGCCATATGTCACTGTGCTGATGATCCTAGGCTGAAAGCTAACCCTGGCCTGCTGAGAGTCTGCACCTGGCCACTCTGCTCGTTAGGCAGCATATTCCCTGACAATCGGGCCCTCTCACACGCAGGGTCAGCGCTCACAGCAGTGCCACTGTTCATAGAAAGGCAGCAACAGCCGATGAATCATCTTCATAGCACTGCCGACTACCAAGCAGGTCTGCCCCTCGGAAAGAGCAGTGTAAGTCGCGATTTGTCGTCATGACGTCACATCGGGGCCCAGACATAGAGAGAGGACCAGCAGCACTGAGCAGCACCGCCGTCCAAGATTGAGGAGAAGGATGCCACCGCCATGCGGACTCCATCTTGGGAGGTAGACAATGACAGTGGGTGAAAGTGAGTCTTTTGATAAAAGGTTCTCTTAAAAAAACAACACTTTAGTATTGTAAGTTTTATAATTATATTGGTAGCTGTTTGTTCCTTACAGTTTAACATAGCCAACCCTGTCATATACAGTAGTGTGCTATTTTAAACTCTAACTGATAACATGCTACCAATATAATCACATAATTGAGAATATTAAAGTGTTTATTTTTTATAGAACCTTTTCTATTGCATTTCTCTATTTAATGCAGGAAGTAGTTACAGGATACACAGTGAAAATGTCTATCCCAGAAGGTAGGTGCTGGCAGGTTTACAACATGCTACTTACAGCATGTTAGTCAGATCAAGAGCAACTTTAAACATGCTGCCTAGCCATCATGTTTACAGCTGTAATGCCGATCCAGTTAAAATGCCGACACCTGCATTCTGGGACTGACATAGTCAGAAGTGATCCCACGTACCCATCCCATTCAGCGCTCCTCCTCTTTTTCGTATTCTTATGCTCTCCCACTTGCACTATTTGTAAAACATTCCTAGACACGCCCAATAGGTGGTGCTAGACACACCCCTCTGGCAGTGCACACCCTAATAAAATGTGCTGCGCACGCCTATGGGTGCAGGTGGTATTTCCTGGCCCCCCTATCTAAGGGGTCCCCGGTCGGAGCTGCAGTGCAGGGGATGATTCCAGGATCCACCGTCAGCCACTCCTCTTGTGAGGCCACACCCTCACTGCAAGACCACAACCAGTTTTCTGGGAGCACGTGTGCCTTCAGGGCATGCAGAATCAGTGGCAGTAGCGGGCTTCAGCTCGGAGGCATCGGCGGACAATATGGCTGCAGTGCCTCACCAGCCACTGACCTCACCGCACGCCACTGCACCGTCTCCCCTTGATGGCGGGCCTGGAAACTTGTACCCTTGCGGGCTCACTTCGCTTGTCATGCTTCAGGCTTGCTTACTATTCTCAATAGATGTTCATGTGGATAGCAAATAAAGCAGATCCTAAATTTGGAACAATATAACCCAAACAAATGTGTCAACCATTTTTGTATTGTCCATTTTCATGCCTAATGACTGTCAGCCTATACCAGTGGTTCCCAAACTGTGGGCCTAGGCACCCTGGGGTGCCTCAGGACACTTGCAGGGGTGCCTTGGATTGGTGGTCCAGAACCAATTTTAATTATTTATGATCAATGTAATAGGCAAATCCAGTGCTGGTGGCTGCCAATCATAAAATATGTGGACAAACAGATGCTATTGCTGTCCCATGCCACAAAATTTAACTTAAAGATGACCTATTAACACAATTTACTTCATTTAATAGTTATTATAAAGCTCTCAATAAAAAACTTTTGGCCTAGGAGTGCCGTGAAAAAAATTCTGATACTCTAGGGTGCCATGATTCAAAAAAGTTTGGGAACCACTGGCCTATACATTCTCGATCTATCATCTGGATACCATTTCTGCAGACATTAGGCCATGGAATGTGGAATATGAAGCAGGTATAGAATGTTTCTATACTTTCTGCAAAGCGTGCTCTTGGAGTAAACAGACCACTTATGTGGATGCCTCAGCACTAAGTTTTCAGGTGTTGTTTTGTGGCTTTACTGTATTGTGACATGTGCACTATGTAGTAAGCTAACAAATGCTGCGTAACACTAAAAGTACTGTCTCCTGGGTGTATGGGGTTACTGGAGTAACCCCTTTTGTATTGCTTAGTACATAGTTCATAATCAGCGTACCTCCCAACATTCTGCGGATGTTTCTAGGGCATTTATAGGATACGATATATGTAGAGACAGCTATATAGAGACTTTTATAGGCTATATATCGACATTTATAATCATATAGACATTGCTGACATTTTTAGGGCAGTTATAGGATATGATATAGAGGCAGCTATATATAGACATTTATAGGATATATGTGGATGTTTATAGCCGTTTATAAGAGATATAAAGGGCCTGATTCAGCATGGATGGCAAACACAACATCTTTATCTAATGGGCAAAACCACGTGCACTGCAGGTGGGGCAGATATAACATTTGCAGAGAGTTAGATTTGGGTGGGTTATTTTGTTTCTGTGCAGGGTAAATACTGGCTGCTTTATTTCTCTGACGTCCTAAGTGGATGCTGGGGACTCCGTCAGGACCATGGAGAATAGCGGCTCCGCAGGAGACAGGGCACAAAAGTAAAAGCTTTAGGATCAGGTGGTGTGCACTGGCTCCTCCCCCTATGACCCTCCTCCAAGCCTCAGTTGGGTTTTTGTGCCCGGCCGAGAAGGGTGCAATCTAGGTGGCTCTCCTAAAGAGCTGCTTAGAGTAAAAGTTTTGTTAGGTTTTTTATTTTCAGTGAGTCCTGCTGGCAACAGGCTCACTGCTACGAGGGACTTAGGGGAGAAGAAGTGAACTCACCTGCGTGCAGGATGGATTGGCTTCTTAGGCTACTGGACACTAGCTCCAGAGGGACGATCACAGGTACAGCCTGGATGGGTCACCGGAGCCGCGCCGCCGACCCCCTTGCAGATGCTGAAGAGAGAAGAGGTCCAGAAATCGGCGGCTGAAGACTTCTCAGTCTTCATGAGGTAGCGCACAGCACTGCAGCTGTGCGCCATTGCTCTCAGCACACTTCACACCAACGGTCACTGAGGGTGCAGGGCGCTTGGGGGGGCGCCCTGGGTAGCAATGAAAGTACCTATGCTGGCTAAAAATACATCACATATAGCCCCTGGGGCTATATGGATGTATTTAACCCATGCCAGGTTGTCAGAAAAACGGGAGAAGAAGCCCGCCGAAAAGGGGGCGGGGCCTATTCTCCTCAGCACACAGCGCCATTTTCCTACACAGCTCCGCTGCTAGGAAGGCTCCCAGGCTCTCCCCTGCACTGCACTACAGAAACAGGGTTAAAACAGAGAGGGGGGGCACTTATTTGGCGATATTATTATATATTAAGATGCTATAAGGGAAAACACTTATATAAGGTTGTCCCTGTATAATATAGCGTTTTGGTGTGTGCTGGCAAACTCTCCCTCTGTCTCCCCAAAGGGCTAGTGGGGTCCTGTCCTCTATCAGAGCATTCCCTGTGTGTGTGCTGTGTGTCGGTACGTGTGTGTCGACATGTATGAGGACGATGTTGGTGAGGAGGCGGAGCAATTGCCTGTAATGGTGATGTCACTCTCTAGGGAGTCGACACCGGAATGGATGGCTTATTTAGGGAATTACGTGATAATGTCAACACGCTGCAAGGTCGGTTGACGACATGAGACGCAATTAGTACCTGTCCAGGCGTCTCAAACACCGTCAGGGGCTTTAAAACGCCCATTTACCTCAGTCGGTCGACACAGACACGGACACTGACTCCAGTGTAGACGGTGAAGAAACAAACGTATTTTCCATTTGGGCCACACGTTACATGTTAAGGGCAATGAAGGAGGTGTTACATATTTCTGATACTACAAGTACCACAAAAGAGGGTATTATGTGGGGTGTGAAAAAACTACCTGTAGTTTTTCCTGAATCAGATAAATTAAATGAAGTGTGTGATGATGCGTGGGTTCCCCCGATAGAAAATTATTGGCGTTATACCCTTTCCCGCCAGAAGTTAGGGCGCGTTGGGAAACACCCCTTAGGGTGGATAAGGCGCTCACACGCTTATCAAAACAAGTGGCGTTACCGTCTCCAGATACGGCCGCCCTCAAGAATCCAGCTGATAGGAGGCTGGAAAATATCCTAAAAAGTATATACACACATACTGGTGTTATACTGCGACCAGCGATCGCCTCAGCCTGGATGTGCAGCGCTGGGGTGGCTTGGTCGGATTCCCTGACTGAAAATATTGATACCCTTGACAGGGACAGTATTTTATTGACTATAGAGCATTTAAAGGATGCTTTTCTATATATGCGAGATGCACAGAGGGATATTTGCACTCTGGCATCAAGAGTAAGTGCGATGTCCATATCTGCCAGAAGATGTTTATGGACACGACAGTGGTCAGGTGATGCAGATTCCAAACGGCACATGGAAGTATTGCCGTATAAAGGGGAGGAGTTATTTGGGGTCGGTCCATCGGACCTGGTGGCCACGGCAACAGCTGGAAAATCCACCTTTTTTACCCCAAGTCACATCTCAGCAGAAAAAGACACCATCTTTTCAGCCTCAGTCCTTTCGTCCCCATAAGGGCAAGCAGGCAAAAGGCCAGTCATATCTGCCCAGGGATAGAGGAAAGGGAAGAAGACTGCAGCAGGCAGCCCATTCCCAGGAACAGAAGCCCTCCACCGCTTTTGCCAAGTCCTCAGCATGACGCTGGGGCCGTACAAGCGGACTCAGGTGCGGTGGGGGGTCGTCTCAAGAGTTTCAGCGCGCAGTGGTCTCACTCGCAAGTGGACCCCTGGATCCTACAAGTAGTATCCCAGGGGTACAGATTGGAGATTCGAGACGTCTCCCCCTCGCAGGTTCCTGAAGTCTGCTTTACCAACGTCTCCCTCCGACAGGGAGGCAGTATTGGAAACAATTCACAAGCTGTATTCCCAGCAGGTGATAATCAAAGTACCCCTCCTACAACAAGGAAAGGGGTATTATTCCACACTATATTGTGGTACTGAAGCCAGACGGCTCGGTGAGACCTATTCTAAATCTGAAATATTTGAACACTTACATACAAAGGTTCAAATCAAGATGGAGTCACTCAGAGCAGTGATAGCGAACCAGGAAGAAGGGGACTATATGGTGTCCCTGGACATCAAGGATGCTTACCTCCATGTCCCAATTTACCCTTCTCACCAAGGGTACCTCAGGTTCGTGGTACAAAACTGTCACTATCAGTTTCAGACGCTGCCGTTTGGATTGTCCACGGCACCCCGGGTCTTTACCAAGGTAATGGCCGAAATGATGATTCTTCTTCAAAGAAAAGGCGTCTTAATTATCCCTTACTTGGACGATCTCCTGATAAGGGCAAGGTCCAGAGAACAGTTGGAGGTCGGAGTAGCACTATCTCAAGTAGTTCTACGACAGCACGGGTGGATTCTAAATATTCCAAAATCGCAGCTGTCTCCGACGACACGTCTGCTGTTCCTAGGGATGATTCTGGACACAGTCCAGAAAAAGGTGTTTCTCCCGGAGGAGAAAGCCAGGGAGTTATCCGAGCTAGTCAGGAACCTCCTAAAACCAGGAAAAGTGTCAGTGCATCATTGCACAAGGGTCCTGGGAAAAATGGTGGCTTCTTACGAAGCGATTCCATTCGGCAGATTTCACGCAAGAACTTTTCAGTGGGATCTGCTGGAAAAATGGTCCGGATCGCATCTTCAGATGCATCAGCGGATAACCCTGTCTCCAAGGACAAGGGTGTCTCTTCTGTGGTGGCTGCAGAGTGCTCATCTACTAAAGGGCCACAGATTCGGCATTCAGGACTGGGTCCTGGTGACCACGGATGCCAGCCTGAAAGGCTGGGGAGCAGTCACACAAGGAAAAAATTTCCAGGGAGTGTGATCAAGTCTGGAGACTTCTCTCCACATAAATATACTGGAGCTAAGAGCAATTTACAATGCTCTAAGCTTAGCAAGACCTCTGCTTCAAGGTCAGCCGGTATTGATCCAGTGGGACAACATCACGGCAGTCGCCCACGTAAACAGACAGGGCGGCACAAGAAGCAGGAGGGCAATGGCAGAAACTGCAAGGATTCTTCGCTGGGCGGAAAATCATGTGATAGCACTGTCAGCAGTGTTCATTCCGGGAGTGGACAACTGGGAAGCAGACTTCCTCAGCACGACCTCCACCCGGGAGAGTGGGGACTTCATCGGGAAGTCTTCCACATGATTGTGAACCGTTGGGAAAGACCAAAGGTGGACATGATGGCGTCCCGCCTGAACAAAAAACTGGACAGGTATTGCGCCAGGTCAAGAGACCCTCAGGCAATAGCTGTGGACGTTCTGGTAACACCGTGGGTGTACCAGTCGGTGTATGTGTTCCCTCCTCTGCTTCTCATACCTAAGGTACTGAGAATTATAAGACGTAGAGGAGTAAGAACTATACTCGTGGCTCCGGATTGGCCAAGAAGGACTTGGTACCCGGAACTTCAAGAGATGCTCACAGAGGACTCATGGCCTCTGCCGCTAAGAAGGGACTTGCTTCAGCAAGTACCATGTCTGTTCCAAGACTTACCGCGGCTGCGTTTGACGGCATGGCGGTTGAACGCCGGATCCTAAGGGAAAAAGGCATTCCGGAAGAGGTCATTCCTACCCTGGTCAAAGCCAGGAAGGAGGTGACCGCACAACATTATCACCACATGTGGCAAAAATATGTTGCGTGGTGTGAGGCCAGGAAGGCCCCACGAAGAAATTTCAACTCGGTCGATTCCTGCATTTCCTGCAAACAGGAGTGTCTATGGGCCTCAAATTGGGGTCCATTAAGGTTCAAATTTCGGCCCTGTCGATTTTCTTCCAGAAAGAATTGGCTTCAGTTCCTGAAGTCCAGAAGTTTGTCAAGGGAGTACTGCATATACAACCCCCTTTTGTGCCTCCAGTGGCACTGTGGGATCTCAACGTAGTTCTGGGATTCCTCAAATCACATTGGTTTAAACCGCTCAAATCTGTGGATTTGAAATATCTCACATGGAAAGTGACCATGATGTTGGCCCTGGCCTCGGCCAGGCGAGTGTCAGAATTGGCGGCTTTGTCTCACAAAAGACCATATCTGATTGTCCATTCGGACAGGGCAGAGCTGCGGACTCGTCCCCAGTTTCTCCCTAAGGTGGTGTCAGCGTTTCACCTGAACCAGCTTATTGTGGTACCTGCGGCTACTAGGGACTTGGAGGACTCCAAGTTGCTAGATGTTGTCAGGGCCCTGAAAATATAGGTTTCCAGGACGGCTGGAGTCAGGAAAACTGACTTGCTGTTATCCTGTATGCACCCAACAAACTGGGTGCTCTTGCTTCTAAGCAGACGATTGCTAGTTGGATGTGTAGTACAATTCAGCTTGCACATTCTGTGGCAGGCCTGCCACAGCCAAAATATGTAAATGCCCATTCCACAAGGAAGGTGGGCTCATCTTGGGCGGCTGCCCGAGGGGTCTCGGCTTTACAACTTTGCCGAGCTGCTACTTGGTCGGGGGCACACCCTGGCTGAGGAGGACCTGGAGTTCTCTCACTCGGTGCTGCAGAGTCATCCGCACTCTCCCGCCCGTTTGGGAGCTTTGGTATAATCCCCATGGTCCTGACGGAGTCCCCAGCATCCACTTAGGATGTCAGAGAAAATAAGAATTTACTTACCGATAATTCTATTTCTCGTAGTCCGTAGTGGATGCTGGGCGCCCATCCCAAGTGCGGATTGTCTGCAATACTTGTACATAGTTATTGTTACAAAAATCGGGTTATTATTGTTGTGAGCCATCTTTTCAGAGGCTCCGCTGTTATCATGCTGTTAACTGGGTTCAGATCACAGGTTGTACAGTGTGATTGGTGTGGCTGGTATGAGTCTTACCCGGGATTCAAAATCCTTCCTTATTGTGTACGCTCGTCCGGGCACAGTATCCTAACTGAGGCTTGGAGGAGGGTCATAGGGGGAGGAGCCAGTGCACACCACCTGATCCTAAAGCTTTTACTTTTGTGCCCTGTCTCCTGCGGAGCCGCTATTCTCCATGGTCCTGACGGAGTCCCCAGCATCCACTACGGACTACGAGAAATAGAATTATCGGTAAGTAAATTCTTATTTTTTACACTGCAATTTAGATTTCAGTTTGAACACACCCCACCCAAATCTAACTCTCTGCACATGTTCTGTCTGCCCCACCTGCAGTGTAACATGGTTTTGGCCATTAGAGAAAGATTTTGCTTTTGCGATCCATCATGAATCAGACCCAAAGACATTTATAGTATAGAATCTTTATAGAGACAATTGATGACTGTATATAAATGGGGTCACATTGGAGCCAGGGGACAGTGGGTAATGCCGTGGATAGCTCACGTGATAAGCTGCCCCCTATTGTCTTACAAAGCTGACTTCATAGCAACATACAAACTCCTTTGCAAAAACGTGTAGAAAGTGCTGCAATTTTCATTCTGGCCAGTAAACATGCTTCTAGCACAACATGTTACCAACCCTCTAAGACAATAGTCTTACATCCATGGGAGTCATTTACCTGTCAGTCCAGTTATATGCAATGGGAGTTTGCAAAAAGTTTTTAGGAGAATATTAAAGACCTTTTACTTTGTATATAGACTGACGGGACAAAATGAAAGTTTTGGGGTTCTGGGTGGTGTACCTTGGTGCCAGGTGCTCTGGCATGTCTTTGGATGCAGCTGCTGTGCAAAATGATGCCTCAAGAAGCGTCTGAACGCAAAAAACGCCCACTGCTGGCATTGCAGATCCAAGTGCTGTGTCCAAAGATGCAGCATCAGATCACCATCGTGATCACTGGTCGCAGCATCGGCCATCTGAGTGAGCCTAAGGCTACTCATAGTGGGCTCCTCATCACCGCTGCTGAGGCCAATAAATCTGTGTTGGAAGAAAAGGACTTGTCTCATGGGTGTGATATGACACTATTAGACCATAGTGTCAGTGAATGACGCAGCTTGATGGGTCCTATGGCAGTCTACTGGACCCCTATAACAGGGTTGTCCAGATTTTGGGACTCAGTGATCCACTCTACAAGCTGAAAATCCTTTGTGCTCCAGTAGGCACATTTGCGTGTGCCTAAAAAAGGGGGCGTTGTGTGCCAAAAAGGCAAGGGGACGTGGGGACTGTCCCGCCAAAATCAGACACTAGTCCCCCTACAGAGAAAAAATCACACATTGTTCCCCACAAGCAAAAAAAATCCAAACACATTGTCCCCCACAGAAGGCTGACCTGAAGTAGCTGCAGTTTCAGCCAGCAGTGCATTCAGCGCAGCAGCCAATAAGAATCACCCTGTTTCTTACTGGCGGCTGCAGGGACAACAGAACACAGACGTACCCAGCAGCCAGAGCCAGCAGTGACTTCAGTGTAACTGTAGCAGCCAATAAGAAACCCCCTGATTCTTATTGGCTGATGATGATACACCAGACCACAGATGTAAACATGACAGCCGTGGCTTCTGCTAGCCATGGCTTCAGCCTGCAGTGATTTTGGTGCAGCAGCCAATAAGAATCACCCTGGTTCTTATTAGCTGCCGCTGGACGTCCACCGCGATTGGCGCTTTGGCCACCACTGCCCTATAGGATCAATCATGTAGTGAAACATGTGACTGCATATGTGCCCCTCTGCTGTGGCAGCAAATGTAATTAAGCGATTCACCACTGGACCCAAAGCAGCCAAGCAAACCAAATGCACAGATAGGGGTCAGGGGCACCATAAAAAAACGTACATCTCTGCATTCAATCTAATATACACATTTATATGCGTGGATGCAATGCGGTAGCAAATGAGCCCGGTTTCCATTCAGCTGTTAAGAAGATGTTTTGCGGGCAACACAACAAAACAAAATTAATTTACTAAATATCACTTAAGGGCCCTACACACTGGGCGATTTTACAGAACGATATGAACGATATCGTTCAAAAATGAACGATTAATCGTTTATGTTCTTCAGTGTGGAGGCACCATCGATGAACGATGCACGTCCCCGCAGTTGGTCATCACTGGTCTATCATCGTTTATCTCTGCAAGCCAATATGGACGATATCTTTGTATGCAATGGCAGATCGTTCAAATCTGCAAAATCTCCCAGTGTGTAGGGCCCTTTATACAGTGTGATTTAGTAGAAGTATCCTGTCAGTAGAGCGAATGATGCTTACAAATTGCATTATTTGTTTATTAAAGTACACGTGCCTCATATACAAATGTTTATGGCATTGTATGAGGCAAAGGAATAACTGTGATAGCGATGGGGGGCGGGGATGCATCCCCTGGAGTCACATTTTGGGGAGTAGTAGTACACAGGAACCCTATGACTTCCACAAACATACCTTTAACCCCCCTGGTATGAGGCGCGAGGTGCGTCATTTCAGTTGCAGTCTCGGCCCTAAACAAAAGTTCCAGGTATGCTATTATTTGCGAATATAGAAATGTGCTTATTTAATAAAGACCTAATAAAGCAGATTGGTTTTCTCTGAACCCCTGACATGATGGTAAGAGACAGTGATGTGTAATTTTCCACCTCCTGCCTGTCAGTGGATGCAGAACGCTTTCCTGCATTGTGAAACACCTATCATAAACACCAGCTTTTATTGTCTCTGCCAGGTCTAAACATAGAGTACTCGGCGGCAGGGATCTATAGAGGGAGATTGTGAAATCCGGAGGAATGTGAAGCATGCTCAAATTAGAGAATTTTTATCAGATTCTCAGGGATTCCATCCAAGCTTTAAATCTCATCAAGAATGATCAGGATCCCCCGGAACAAAGTCACCTGAGCAAGTCACAGGACATCATTTACAAAGGGCACAAGATGTGCACAGGGAAGGCTGTGGTTTTACAACAGTGCAAGTTAGGGTTGTCCATATGGGTATGGCTCTACAGGAAACATATAGACAGTCAGGTTGACCCCAAATGGTCAACATGGAAAAGGTCAACAGGGTGAAAAGGTCGACGTGAAAAATAGACATTAGAAAAGGTGGCCAGGTACAAAAAGTCAACATACGGTTTTTTTTTTTAAAGTAGTTTAGGTGTCATTTTCTATGTTTAATCACATGACCCCAATCAGTGCACCACTTCGCTCACCGTGCTTCGGGGAAGGTGCCCTACTATTCCCGTTCGTAGTCCACATGGATGGTACAGGATGAAAACGTTGAATTTTTTTTTTTTTACATTGTCATGTCGACCTTTTGAACCCATTGACCTATTCACTGTCTACCATTTACATGTCGACCTTTTGACCACGTCGACCTTTTGTACCTATTGGCCTAATGCATGGCGACCCTATGGTGTCGACCTATTGACTGTCTATCAGTTTACTGTAGATCTATCACCCGAATACTGTCCATATAATCACAGTTTTCAGGAGACACCTCTGCAAGGTAGGATCCCACCTAGGAGCATTTATATTAACCAGATTTTGCTGAAAACAGACGATTTATGAGGAGTTACATCTAAAGTAAATATCCACAGAATATTCTTAGGGGGAGATTCAATTGAAAAGTCAGTTGGGTGTCTCTTTTTTCCTATATAATATACAGGGAAAAAAACAGACACCCAACCGACTTTTCAAACATTTGAATTCCCCCCTAAGACTGTATGGCAGCATAGATTTCAAAAACAGTTCCCATAGGTTTTTGAAGGGACTAAAAGACTGCAAGATGTAACAGGCTTGTCCGTGATCGTAGTGGCGGATTGCGCGGGTTGGGGGAGTCTTGGTGCCCACTCCCATAACATTCACACCTTCTCTTTTGGTTGGTCGCAAACTTGCTATCTCTTCCCCAGGGCAAAGCTCTCAGCTGCTTCCAGAGAGGGCGATCATGGCCGCTTGAAGGAGAAAATATGTGTGCTACTGGGGAGATTCCCCTGATGGCTAACACCATTGAGATGTCTCTCTCCGGTAGCTAATGACTGCACGTGCGTCTGATGAACCCGCACGGGCATTGAGAAAGCGTATCACACCTAGGGCCTAATTCAGCATGGATTTCTGTTCAGAGAACTCGGAAATTGAGCGATTATCAAATGACTGCGCATGCAAGATTGTTTGCATTGCGCCCGCGCGAGGGGTAATAGCGACAGAAATTGCATGCAGATCATAATCGCAATGAAGCCGCTGTTTGACTGACAGGAAGCCGGCATTTCTGGGTGTGTCAGAAAAAATGCAGGCGTGCCCAGGCGTTTTTAGGTAGGGTCTCTGACGTCAGCGCAGACCACTTCCAGGCCGTCTCAGTCACAGAATAGTGACAGCCTCAGACCTACTCACATTTGCTCAGACGGCAAAAAATCTTCAATGTTCCGGAAATTGCGTATGCATCTGCGAGTAGATAGCGATCTGCGATGCATTCGCAAACTTGCACGGGGAGTTTTCTCTTTCTGTCAGGGCGTCGCCTTTCTACTCGCAGACAACTTCAATTTCTCAGAATAACTATCCATGCTGATTATTCCCCAAATGCGGTATTAGCATTTGATCATATTGATCTGACACTGGTGGTGGGATGTAATGCCGCCCGAGTCGGTGGCCGTGTGGGATGCCGGCAGAGCTTACACTTTTTTTTAAAGGGGCAATCACGTACAAGGCAAAACCATGCGAATGTGTAGGTGCTATATAAATAATAGTTATCTAATAATGGATGTATAGACAACAATGGAATGAAGACAATATCAGACTATAGCATGCATGGTTCTCTAATATTAACGTAATATAGCAGTACATTATTTATTTCCGTAGCACACATATATGGTACCATAAATCCACAGTATATCTGTCATATTTGACCGTACATGTAACGTACATGTGTGTCCAACTCAGATCAGCCTAGGGGGTCATAATCATTCATTGTCAAAATGGATTTACCCTATCCTGCCAATCTTCGTTGTCTTCTCTCCAGGAGAACCCCAGAGGTTAGGTGCATGATGGGGGGTGGGGGTTGCATACATATGGGCACCTGCGTCATTAAGCCCTGGCACCTCACTGCAAAATGGCGCTAATCGCGGATCCATGAGGAGAGGATGGGGCTTATATGATGTAATTGGATAAGAATCATTTTATATTGACCTCTCCCGATGGACCCATGATTCCCGGCATTATCTTTCCCGTTTTGCCCAATTCACTAGAAAGTGGGCAGGCTGCGTGAGGACCACCTATGGTTCTGGCAGTCCTAGGGACTCCCTGCAATTTCGGGAGTCTTCTGATAGATACAGGAGAGGAGGTAAGGATCATTTACCCACTGTCCCAGTTCATAGCTGAACAATCCCAATCAGTTGTTCACAGGACCAGTGGGCATTCTGGACCCATATAGCTTATAAGATTGCAAGAAGGGCCCTCTTACATCTGTTAATACTAGAGATGAGCGGGTTCGGTTCTTCGAGATCCGAACCTCCCCGAACTTCACCCATTTTACACGGTTCCGAGGCAGCCTCGGATCTTCCCGCCTTGCTCAGTTAACCCGAACGAGGCCGAACGTCATCATCCCGCTGTCGGATTCTCGCAAGATTCGTATTCTATATAAAGAGCCGCGCGTTGCCGCCATTTTCACTCGTGCATTGAAGAGATTGAACGGAGAGGACATGGCTGCGTTCTCTCCCTGAAAAGCTCCGTAATCTGTGCTCAGTGTGCTGCAAATATCTGTGCTCAGTGTGCTTAAAATATCTACGTTCTCTGCCTGAAAACGCTCCATATCTGTGCTCTGTGTGCTGCAAATATCTGTGCTCAGTGTGCTTTATTGTGGGGACTGGGGACCACTAGTATATAATTAATTATACTTATAGTAGTACAGTACAGTAGGCCATTGCTGTATCTTGCAGCTCTGTGTCACTGCAAGTATCCATTCCATATCTGTGCAGCATTTTTGTGAGCAGTATATAGTATTACAGTGCAGCATTTTTGCCAAAACGCGTGTACAGTAGGCCATTGCTGTATCTTGCAGCTCTGTGTCACTGCAAGTATCCATTCCATATCTGTGCAGCATTTTTGTGGGCAGTATATAGTATTACAGTGCAGCATTTTGGTGACCCAACAGTATATAGTTGTGTACAGTAGGCCATTTCTGTATCTTGCAGCTCTGTGTCACTGCAAGTATCCATTCCATATCTGTGCTGCATTTTTGTGAGCAGTATATAGTATTACAGTGCAGCATTTTGGTGACCCAACAGTATATAGTTGTGTACAGTAGGCCATTGCTGTATCTTGCAGCTCTGTGTCACTGCAAGTATCCATTCCATATCTGTGCAGCATTTTTGTGAGCAGTATATAGTATTACAGTGCAGCATTTTGGTGACCCAACAGTATATAGTTGTGTACAGTAGGCCATTGCTGTATCTTGCAGCTCTGTGTCACTGCAAGTAGCCATTCCATATCTGTGCAGCATTTTTGTGAGCAGTATATAGTATTACAGTGCAGCATTTTGGTGACCCAACAGTATATAGTTGTGTACAGTAGGCCATTGCTGTATCTTGCAGCTCTGTGTCACTGCAAGTATCCATTCCATATCTGTGCAGCATTTTTGTGAGCAGTATATAGTATTACAGTGCAGCATTTTGGTGACCCAACAGTATATAGTTGTGTACAGTAGGCCATTGCTGTATCTTGCAGCTCTGTGTCACTGCAAGTGTCCATTCCATATCTGTGCAGCATTTTTGTGAGCAGTATATAGTATTACAGTGCAGCATTTTGGTGACCCAACAGTATATAGTTGTGTACAGTAGGCCATTGCTGTATCTTGCAGCTCTGTGTCACTGCAAGTAGCCATTCCATATCTGTGCAGCATTTTTGTGAGCAGTATATAGTATTACAGTGCAGCATTTTGGTGACCCAACAGTATATAGTTGTGTACAGTAGGCCATTGCTGTATCTTGCAGCTCTGTGTCACTGCAAGTATCCATTCCATATCTGTGCAGCATTTTTTGTGAGCAGTATATAGTATTACAGTGCAGCATTTTTGCCAAAACGCGTGTACAGTAGGCCATTGCTGTATCTTGCAGCTCTGTGTCACTGCAAGTATCCATTCCATATCTGTGCAGCATTTTTGTGGGCAGTATATAGTATTACAGTGCAGCATTTTGGTGACCCAACAGTATATAGTTGTGTACAGTAGGCCATTTCTGTATCTTGCAGTTCTGTGTCACTGCAAGTATCCATTCCATATCTGTGCTGCATTTTTGTGAGCAGTATATAGTATTACAGTGCAGCATTTTGGTGACCCAACAGTATATAGTTGTGTACAGTAGGCCATTGCTGTATCTTGCAGCTCTGTGTCACTGCAAGTATCCATTCCATATCTGTGCAGCATTTTTGTGAGCAGTATATAGTATTACAGTGCAGCATTTTTGCCAAAACGCGTGTACAGTAGGCCATTGCTGTATCTTGCAGCTCTGTGTCACTGCAAGTATCCATTCCATATCTGTGCAGCATTTTTGTGAGCAGTATATATTTACAGTGCAGCATTTTGGTGACCCAACAGTATATAGTTGTGTACAGTAGGCCATTGCTGTATCTTGCAGCTCTGTGTCACTGCAAGTATCCATTCCATATCTGTGCAGCATTTTTGTGAGCAGTATATAGTATTACAGTGCAGCATTTTGGTGACCCAACAGTATATAGTTGTGTACAGTAGGCCATTGCTGTATCTTGCAGCTCTGTGTCACTGCAAGTGTCCATTCCATATCTGTGCAGCATTTTTGTGAGCAGTATATAGTATTACAGTGCAGCATTTTGGTGACCCAACAGTATATAGTTGTGTACAGTAGGCCATTGCTGTATCTTGCAGCTCTGTGTCACTGCAAGTATCCATTCCATATCTGTGCAGCATTTTTGTGAGCAGTATATAGTATTACAGTGCAGCATTTTTGCCAAAACGCGTGTACAGTAGGCCATTGCTGTATCTTGCAGCTCTGTGTCACTGCAAGTATCCATTCCATATCTGTGCAGCATTTTTGTGAGCAGTATATAGTATTACAGTGCAGCATTTTGGTGACCCAACAGTATATAGTTGTGTACAGTAGGCCATTGCTGTATCTTGCAGCTCTGTGTCACTGCAAGTATCCATTCCATATATGTGCTGCATTTTTGTGAGCAGTATATATTACAGTGCAGCATTTTGGTGACCCAACAGTATATAGTTGTGTACAGTAGGCCATTGCTGTATCTTGCAGCTCTGTGTCACTGCAAGTATCCATTCCATATCTGTGCAGCATTTTTGTGGGCAGTATATAGTATTACAGTGCAGCATTTTGGTGACCCAACAGTATATAGTTGTGTACAGTAGGCCATTTCTGTATCTTGCAGCTCTGTGTCACTGCAAGTATCCATTCCATATCTGTGCTGCATTTTTGTGAGCAGTATATAGTATTACAGTGCAGCATTTTGGTGACCCAACAGTATATAGTTGTGTACAGTAGGCCATTGCTGTATCTTGCAGCTCTGTGTCACTGCAAGTATCCATTCCATATCTGTGCAGCATTTTTGTGAGCAGTATATAGTATTACAGTGCAGCATTTTGGTGACCCAACAGTATATAGTTGTGTACAGTAGGCCATTTCTGTATCTTGCAGTTCTGTGTCACTGCAAGTATCCATTCCATATCTGTGCTGCATTTTTGTGAGCAGTATATAGTATTACAGTGCAGCATTTTGGTGACCCAACAGTATATAGTTGTGTACAGTAGGCCATTGCTGTATCTTGCAGCTCTGTGTCACTGCAAGTATCCATTCCATATCTGTGCAGCATTTTTGTGAGCAGTATATAGTATTACAGTGCAGCATTTTTGCCAAAACGCGTGTACAGTAGGCCATTGCTGTATCTTGCAGCTCTGTGTCACTGCAAGTATCCATTCCATATCTGTGCAGCATTTTTGTGAGCAGTATATATTTACAGTGCAGCATTTTGGTGACCCAACAGTGTATAGTTGTGTACAGTAGGCCATTGCTGTATCTTGCAGCTCTGTGTCACTGCAAGTATCCATTCCATATCTGTGCAGCATTTTTGTGAGCAGTATATAGTATTACAGTGCAGCATTTTGGTGACCCAACAGTATATAGTTGTGTACAGTAGGCCATTGCTGTATCTTGCAGCTCTGTGTCACTGCAAGTGTCCATTCCATATCTGTGCAGCATTTTTGTGAGCAGTATATAGTATTACAGTGCAGCATTTTGGTGACCCAACAGTATATAGTTGTGTACAGTAGGCCATTGCTGTATCTTGCAGCTCTGTGTCACTGCAAGTATCCATTCCATATCTGTGCAGCATTTTTGTGAGCAGTATATAGTATTACAGTGCAGCATTTTTGCCAAAACGCGTGTACAGTAGGCCATTGCTGTATCTTGCAGCTCTGTGTCACTGCAAGTATCCATTCCATATCTGTGCAGCATTTTTGTGAGCAGTATATAGTAGAGATGAGCGGGTTCGGTTTCTCTGAATCCGAACCCGCACGAACTTCATGTTTTTTTTCACGGGTCCGAGCGACTCGGATCTTCCCGCCTTGCTCGGTTAACCCGAGCGCGCCCGAACGTCATCATGACGCTGTCGGATTCTCGCGAGACTCGGATTCTATATAAGGAGCCGCGCGTCGCCGCCATTTTCACACGTGCATTGAGATTGATAGGGAGAGGACGTGGCTGGCGTCCTCTCCATTTAGATTAGAAGAGAGAGAGAGAGAGATTGACCTGATTTACTGGAGCTTAGGAGTACTGTAGAACTGTAGAGAGGGCAGAGTTTACTAGTGACTGACCACAGTGACCACCAGACAGTGCAGTTTTATTTAATATATCCGTTCTCTGCCTGAAAAAAACGATACACAGTGACTCAGTCACATACCATATCTGTGTGCACTGCTCAGCCCAGTGTGCTGCATCATCTATGTATATATCTGACTGTGCTCAGCTCACACATCTTATAATTGTGGGGGAGACTGGGGAGCACTGCAGTGCCAGTTATAGGTTATAGCAGGAGCCAGGAGTACATATTATTATTAAAATTAAACAGTGCACACTTTTGCTGCAGGAGTGCCACTGCCAGTGTGACTGACCAGTGACCTGACCACACTGACCACCAGTATAGTTAGTAGTATAGTATACTATATTGTGATTGCCTGAAAAAGTTAAACACTCGTCGTGTGACTTCACTTGTGTGGTGTTTTTTTTTTTATTCTATAAAAAACTCATTCTGCTGACAGACAGTGTCCAGCAGGTCCGTCATTATATAATATATACCTGTCCGGCTGCAGTAGTGATATATATATATTTTTTATATCATTATTTATCATCCAGTCGCAGCAGACACAGTACGGTAGTTCACGGCTGTAGCTACCTCTGTGTCGGCACTCGGCAGTCCATCCATAATTGTATACCACCTACCCGTGGTTTTTTTTTCTTTCTTCTTTATACATACATACTACTACTACATCTCTTTATCAACCAGTCTATATTAGCAGCAGACACAGTACAGTACGGTAGTCCACGGCTGTAGCTACATCTGTGTCGACACTCGGCAGTCCGTCCATAATTGTATACCACCTACCCGTGTTTTTTTTTTCTTTCTTCTTTATACATACATACTACTACTACATCTCTTTATCAACCAGTCTATATTAGCAGCAGACACAGTACAGTACGGTAGTCCACGGCTGTAGCTACCTCTGTGTCGGCACTCGGCAGTCCGTCCATAATTGTATACCACCTACCCGTGGTTTTTTTTTCTTTCTTCTTTATACATACATACTACTACTACTACATCTCTTTATCAACCAGTCTATATTAGCAGCAGACACAGTACAGTACGGTAGTCCACGGCTGTAGCTACATCTGTGTCGACACTCGGCAGTCCGTCCATAATTGTATACCACCTACCCGTGTTTTTTTTTTCTTTCTTCTTTATACATACATACTACTACTACATCTCTTTATCAACCAGTCTATATTAGCAGCAGACACAGTACAGTACGGTAGTCCACGGCTGTAGCTACCTCTGTGTCGGCACTCGGCAGTCCGTCCATAATTGTATACCACCTACCCGTGGTTTTTTTTTTCTTTCTTCTTTATACATACATACTACTACTACTACATCTCTTTATCAACCAGTCTATATTAGCAGCAGACACAGTACAGTACGGTAGTCCACGGCTGTAGCTACCTCTGTGTCGGCACTGGGCAGTCCGTCCATAATTGTATACCACCTACCCGTGGTTTTTTTTTCTTTCTTCTTTATACATACATACTACTACTACATCTCTTTATCAACCAGTCTATATTAGCAGCAGACACAGTACAGTACGGTAGTCCACGGCTGTAGCTACCTCTGTGTCGGCACTGGGCAGTCCGTCCATAATTGTATACCACCTACCCGTGGTTTTTTTTCTTTCTTCTTTATACATACATACTACTACTACTACATCTCTTTATCAACCAGTCTATATTAGCAGCAGACACAGTACAGTACGGTAGTCCACGGCTGTAGCTACCTCTGTGTCGGCACTGGGCAGTCCGTCCATAATTGTATACCACCTACCCGTGGTTTTTTTTTCTTTCTTCTTTATACATACATACTACTACTACATCTCTTTATCAACCAGTCTATATTAGCAGCAGACACAGTACAGTACGGTAGTCCACGGCTGTAGCTACCTCTGTGTCGGCACTGGGCAGTCCGTCCATAATTGTATACCACCTACCCGTGGTTTTTTTTTCTTTCTTCTTTATGCATACATACTACTACTACATCTCTTTATCAACTAGTCTATATTAGCAGCAGACACAGTACAGTACGGTAGTCCACGGCTGTAGCTACCTCTGTGTCGGCACTCGGCAGTCCGTCCATAATTGTATACCACCTACCCGTGGTTTTTTTTTCTTTCTTCTTTATACATACATACTACTACTACATCTCTTTATCAACCAGTCTATATTAGCAGCAGACACAGTACAGTACGGTAGTCCACGGCTGTAGCTACCTCTGTGTCGGCACTGGGCAGTCCGTCCATAATTGTATACCACCTACCCGTGGTTTTTTTTTCTTTCTTCTTTATACATACATACTACTACTACATCTCTTTATCAACCAGTCTATATTAGCAGCAGACACAGTACAGTACGGTAGTCCACGGCTGTAGCTACATCTGTGTCGACACTCGGCAGTCCGTCCATAATTGTATACCACCTACCCGTGTTTTTTTTTTCTTTCTTCTTTATACATACATACTACTACTACATCTCTTTATAAACCAGTCTATATTAGCAGCAGACACAGTACAGTACGGTAGTCCACGGCTGTAGCTACCTCTGTGTCGGCACTCGGCAGTCCATCCATAATTGTATACTAGTATCCATCCATCTCCATTGTTTACCTGAGGTGCCTTTTAGTTGTGCCTATTAAAATATGGAGAACAAAAATGTTGAGGTTCCAAAATTAGGGAAAGATCAAGATCCACTTCCACCTCGTGCTGAAGCTGCTGCCACTAGTCATGGCCGAGACGATGAAATGCCAGCAACGTAGTCTGCCAAGGCCGATGCCCAATGTCATAGTACAGAGCATGTAAAATCCAAAACACGAAATATCAGTAAAAAAAGGACTCCAAAACCTAAAATAAAATTGTCGGAGGAGAAGCGTAAACTTGCCAATATGCCATTTACCACACGGAGTGGCAAGGAACGGCTGAGGCCCTGGCCTATGTTCATGGCTAGTGGTTCAGCTTCACATGAGGATGGAGGCACTCAGCCTCTCGCTAGAAAAATGAAAAGACTCAAGCTGGCAAAAGCAGTAGCACCGCAAAGAACTGTGCGTTCTTCGAAATCCCAAATCCACAAGGAGAGTCCAATTGTGTCGGTTGCGATGCCTGACCTTCCCAACACTGGACGTGAAGAGCATGCGCCTTCCACCATTTGCACGCCCCCTGCAAGTGCTGGAAGGAGCACCCGCAGTCCAGTTCCTGATAGTCAGATTGAAGATGTCAGTGTTGAAGTACACCAGGATGAGGAGGATATGGGTGTTGCTGGCGCTGGGGAGGAAATTGACCAGGAGGATTCTGATGGTGAGGTGGTTTGTTTAAGTCAGGCACCCGGGGAGACACCTGTTGTCCGTGGGAGGAATAGGGCCGTTGACATGCCTGGTGAAAATACCAAAAAAATCAGCTCTTCGGTGTGGAAGTATTTCAACAGAAATGCGGACAACAGGTGTCAAGCCGTGTGTTCCCTTTGTCAAGCTGTAATAAGTAGGGGTAAGGACGTTAACCACCTCGGAACATCCTCCCTTATACGTCACCTGCAGCGCATTCATAATAAGTCAGTGACAAGTTCAAAAACTTGGGCCGACAGCGGAAGCAGTCCACTGACCAGTAAATCCCTTCCTCTTGTAACCAAGCTCACGCAAACCACCCCACCAACTCCCTCAGTGTCAATTTCCTCCTTCCCCAGGAATGCCAATAGTCCTGCAGGCCATGTCACTGGCAATTCTGACGAGTCCTCTCCTGCCTGGGATTCCTCCGATGCATCCTTGCGTGTAACGCCTACTGCTGCTGGCGCTGCTGTTGTTGCTGCTGGGAGTCGATGGTCATCCCAGAGGGGAAGTCGTAAGCCCACTTGTACTACTTCCAGTAAGCAATTGACTGTCCAACAGTCCTTTGCGAGGAAGATGAAATATCACAGCAGTCATCCTGTTGCAAAGCGGATAACTGAGTCCTTGACAACTATGTTGGTGTTAGACGTGCGTCCGGTATCCGCCGTTAGTTCACAGGGAACTAGACAATTTATTGAGGCAGTGTGCCCCCGTTACCAAATACCATCTAGGTTCCACTTCTGTAGGCAGGCGATACCGAGAATGTACACGGACGTCAGAAAAAGACTCACCAGTGTCCTAAAAAATGCAGTTGTACCCAATGTCCACTTAACCACGGACATGTGGACAAGTGGAGCAGGGCAGGGTCAGGACTATATGACTGTGACAGCCCACTGGGTAGATGTATGGACTCCCGCCGCAAGAACAGCAGCGGCGGCACCAGTAGCAGCATCTCGCAAACGCCAACTCTTTCCTAGGCAGGCTACGCTTTGTATCACCGCTTTCCAGAATACGCACACAGCTAAAAACCTCTTACGGCAACTGAGGAAGATCATCGCAGAATGGCTTACCCCAATTGGACTCTCCTGTGGATTTGTGGCATCGGACAACGCCAGCAATATTGTGTGTGCATTAAATATGGGCAAATTCCAGCACGTCCCATGTTTTGCACATACCTTGAATTTGGTGGTGCAGAATTTTTTAAAAAACGACAGGGGCGTGCAAGAGATGCTGTCGGTGGCCAGAAGAATTGCGGGACACTTTCGGCGTACAGGCACCACGTACAGAAGACTGGAGCACCACCAAAAACTACTGAACCTGCCCTGCCATCATCTGAAGCAAGAAGTGGTAACGAGGTGGAATTCAACCCTCTATATGCTTCAGAGGTTGGAGGAGCAGCAAAAGGCCATTCAAGCCTATACAATTGAGCACGATATAGGAGGTGGAATGCACCTGTCTCAAGTGCAGTGGAGAATGATTTCAACATTGTGCAAGGTTCTGATGCCCTTTGAACTTGCCACACGTGAAGTCAGTTCAGACACTGCCAGCCTGAGTCAGGTCATTCCCCTCATCAGGCTTTTGCAGAAGAAGCTGGAGGCATTGAAGGAGCTAAAAGGGAGCGATTCCGCTAGGCATGTGGGACTTGTGGATGCAGCCCTTAATTCGCTTAACAAGGATTCACGGGTGGTCAATCTGTTGAAATCAGAGCACTACATTTTGGCCACCGTGCTCGATCCTAGATTTAAAACCTACCTTGGATCTCTCTTTCCGGCAGACACAAGTCTGCTGGGGTGCAAAGACCTGCTGGTGACAAAATTGTCAAGTCAAGCGGAACGCGACCTGTCAACATCTCCTCCTTCACATTCTCCCGCAACTGGGGGTGCGAGGAAAAGGCTCAGAATTCCGAGCCCACCCGCTGGCGGTGATGCAGGGCAGTCTGGAGCGACTGCTGATGCTGACATCTGGTCCGGACTGAAGGACCTGACAACGATTACGGACATGTCGTCTACTGTCACTGCATATGATTCTCTCAACATTGAAAGAATGGTGGAGGATTATATGAGTGACCGCATCCAAGTAGGCACGTCAGACAGTCCGTACTTATACTGGCAGGAAAAAGAGGCAATTTGGAGGCCCTTGCACAAACTGGCTTTATTCTACCTAAGTTGCCCTCCCACAAGTGTGTACTCCGAAAGAGTGTTTAGTGCCGCCGCTCACCTTGTCAGCAATCGGCGTACGAGGTTACATCCAGAAAATGTGGAGAAGATGATGTTCATTAAAATGAATTATAATCAATTCCTCCGCGGAGACATTGACCAGCAGCAATTGCCTCCACAAAGTACACAGGGAGCTGAGATGGTGGATTCCAGTGGGGACGAATTGATAATCTGTGAGGAGGGGGATGTACACGGTGATATATCGGAGGATGATGATGAGGTGGACATCTTGCCTCTGTAGAGCCAGTTTGTGCAAGGAGAGATTAATTGCTTCTTTTTTGGTGGGGGTCCAAACCAACCCGTCATATCAGTCACAGTCGTGTGGCAGACCCTGTCACTGAAATGATGGGTTGGTTAAAGTGTGCATGACCTGTTTATACAACATAAGGGTGGGTGGGAGGGCCCAAGGACAATTCCATCTTGCACCTCTTTTTTCTTTTATTTTTCTTTGCGTCATGTGCTGTTTGGGGAGGTTTTTTTGGAAGGGACATCCTGCGTGACACTGCAGTGCCACTCCTAGATGGGCCCGGTGTTTGTGTCGGCCACTAGGGTCGCTAATCTTACTCACACAGCTACCTCATTGCGCCTCTTTTTTTCTTTGCGTCATGTGCTGTTTGGGGAGGGTTTTTTGGAAGGGACATCCTGCGTGACACTGCAGTGCCACTCCTAGATGGGCCAGGTGTTTGTGTCGGGCACTTGGGTCGCTGAGCTTAGTCACACAGCTACCTCATTGCACCTCTTTTTTTCTTTGCGTCATGTGCTGTTTGGGGAGTGTTTTTTGGAAGGGCCATCCTGCGTGACACTGCAGTGCCACTCCTAGATGGGCCAGGTGTTTGTGTCGGCCACTAGGGTCGCTTAGCTTAGTCATCCAGCGACCTCGGTGCAAATTTTAGGACTAAAAATAATATTGTGAGGTGTGAGGTATTCAGAATAGACTGAAAATGAGTGGAAATTATGGTTTTTGAGGTTAATAATAATATGGGATCAAAATGACCCCCAAATTCTATGATTTAAGCTGTTTTTTAGGGTTTTTTGAAAAAAACACCCGAATCCAAAACACACCCGAATCCGACAAAAAAAATTCGGTGAGGTTTTGCCAAAACGCGGTCGAACCCAAAACACGGCCGCGGAACCGAACCCAAAACCAAAACACAAAACCCGAAAAATTTCAGGCGCTCATCTCTAGTATATAGTATTACAGTGCAGCATTTTGGTGACCCAACAGTATATAGTTGTGTACAGTAGGCCATTGCTGTATCTTGCAGCTCTGTGTCACTGCAAGTATCCATTCCATATCTGTGCAGCATTTTTGTGAGCAGTATATAGTATTACAGTGCAGCATTTTGGTGACCCAACAGTATATAGTTGTGTACAGTAGGCCATTGCTGTATCTTGCAGCTCTTTGTCACTGCAAGTATCCATCCATTCCATTTTCTTCCAGTGATTTGGACCAATAATACCATTGATTAGAACGAATAATTCCAGTGATTTTGTCATTTTCTTCCAGTGATTTGGACTAATAATACCATTGATTAGAACGAATAATTCCAGTGATTTTGTCATTTTCTTCCAGTGATTTGGACCAATAATACCATTGATTAGAATGAATAATTCCTGTGATTTTGTCATTTTCTTCCAGTGATTTGGACCAATAATACCATTGATTAGAACGAATAATTCCTGTGATTTTGTCATTTTCTTCCAGTGATTTGGACCAATAATACAATTGATTAGAACAAATAATTCATGTGATATTGAGGTGTTTGTTTCGCTAAGCTTAGCCGTCCAGCGACCACAGTGCACCTCTTTTTCTCTTTTCTTTGCATCATGTGCTGTTTGGGGCCAATTTTTTTAAGTGCCATCCTGTCTGACACTGCAGTGCCACTCCTAGATGGGCCAGGTGTTTGTGCCGCCCTCTTGGGTCGCTTTGCTTAGTCATCCAGCAACCTCGGTGCAAATTTTAGGACTAAAAATAGTATTGTGAGGTGTGAGGTGTTCAGAATAGACTGGAAATGAGTGGAAATTGTGGTTATTGAGGTTAATAATACTATAGGATCAAAATTACCCATGATTTAAGCTGTTTTTGAGGTTTTTAAAAAAAAAAAAACACCCGAATCCAAAACACACCCGAATCCGACAAAAAAATTTCAGGGAGGTTTTGCCAAAACGCGTCCGAATCCAAAACACGTCCGCGGAACCCAATCCAAAATCAAAACACAAAACCCGAAAAATTTCCGGTGCACATCTCTAGTTAATACACAGTCTTCCATTATCATTGCGTTGTTTTCAATCGTAAAGTGCAATGATGGTGCTATGTAACTACATGTTAATAATTTACAGGCATTTTGAAACCATTTGGGTTTTAAAGTTAACCTATTGTCAGGTATAATTGCAGTGTGAATGAGTCCATTTACTTCTCTCCATGGATCTATAACAAGTCCCAGAGATACATTTTGCGTGTCATATATTTGATGTGTGTTAGTGCTTGATATTGGTGAGGTCTGTCATTGTTAGAATAGCATACTTGCATACCTCCCAGCATTGAAAATGATTAAATGGGAACTCCTGCTTGCGCTGAAAGAGAGGGCATGGTCTTGGGGAAAGGGGGCACCGTTATCACGAGCCATGCCTCCCGTTTCATCACTGTGGGAAATGCCCAGCGCTTTGTCAGCTGCTGTCATGCCCCCAATCCCTCTGTCACCATTGAATAGACGCTATGCACACACACACACAACATCTATTCAGTGAGTTTTTTGGGTTCTCTGAATTGCCAACCCCCCCCCCCCCCCCCCCCTCACACCATGGGACTCTGCGGCCCACAGGTGGGACAGTGCCCAGGAAACGGGACTGTCCAGCGACATTCATATAGTTGGGAGGCATGTACTTGCTGACTCTCCCTGAAATATTGGTGATCTCCCGGACTCCCTGAAGAGGCTAGCAATCTCACTGATGCTGGGCCGGGTGCAAAACATCATTGGTCCAAATCACTGACCCCTTTGCACCTTACTCCTATTATCTAGACTTGCTTGCACAATCTCCCTGAAATGCTTTTCAGAAGTAGGCAAGTATGTGGAAGGGTAATCCTAATTTTAGTCCCAGCAGTTTAGCGACAGTAGATTTATGTCAAAGTAAATAACGTATAAACAATAAGTGTGACATAGAGCAGCCACACCGATCCTGATAAAAAGGAGGATGCTTTCCTCGACCACTTGCCTGTCATGGTCACATCAAATGCAGCTACACCAGCATGTGCTTTATTTGACTTGATCGCATAGGATGAGACCAGTCAGAGACACAGTGTTTGCAGCTGAGCATAGGATGAGACCAGTCAGAGACACAGTGTTTGCAGCTGAGCACAGGATGAGACCAGTCAGAAAGACAGCGTGGGAAGAGAAACTTCCCTCCGCTGCTGCTCTCAGAGGGACCGGAAGGTCCTCCTGCCTCCCTGCACCCTCCCCTCAGTGTTTGCGGTGCTGCTGATCACTGCTGACACCCTGCAGCTGCAAACAATAGCAGCCACTGGGGAAGTGTAAATTACCCCCTCCCCACCACCTGTGTACCTGGCAGCCGTCCCTGCTTTTAAAATGATAGCCGAGATGGTCGCAATGTTCTGATGGTGATGACCGATGTTCCAATGTTTGGGGGCAACAACTATTTTTTTAACAAATTTAAAATATATATATTTTTTTAAATAAAATCATTTTGGATAAGTTTAAATACATGTTCTTCACCTAATTTCCTCACAACCCCCCCCCCCCCCACACACACACACAATTTCTGAGAGTTTTTTGGGAAACAGTTTTGTCAGTTAAGTGGTTGAGAGAGTAATACTGTTTCTACCGTATTGGTGAGCACATCGTTTCTCAAGCTCAGTCCTCAAGGCACCCTAACAGGCCAGGATTTCAGGGTAGCCATGGCTAAATCACAGTGACTGTGGTGGTGCTAATTATTTAATCTGTACATCAGCCTGGATGCCATAACACCTGGACTGTTGGGGTGCCTTGAGATTGGTGTTTGGAAACCACAGTGATTAGGACTATAAAAAAATGGATTTATTATCTGTTGTAAGGGGCATATTTATAAAAAAATATTTGCAGGATATCTCCTGGAAACAGGCTACCTGCAAATACACAAAATCACCTGAATGTATGTATTGAAGATCGCTGCAGATATTGTAGAGCAGAGATCCAATACTAGTTACCCGTGTCATACCTTGCGCCTTATTGTTATGATTAATCTGCAACCTTCTACCATTTCCTTTGCAACAAATATACAGATTATAAGTTTCTAGGGGTATATGTACTAAAGGTCGATTTTCATTGATTTTTATCACTATGAAAATCTATCTAAGTCGATATTGTGTTTACTAACATTTAACAATCAATATAAAAAAAAAAAAAACATCTGATAGTGAATGTGTGTTTAGCCCCAGAAAAACAACATACATTTCCATCGATTTCCAATAGAGAAAAATCAATGAAAAGCAACTTTTCCAGTGAATGTCTGTCAGCTGCTGAATGGTGGATGGCTAGAGCTATCCTCCAATCAGAGTGCTGACAACTTTTCACTGTATGGAACCGCAGAAGTGTGTAGGAGCCCCAGTGTATTGTTTTGCCGATGACCTACAATGCTGTCCAGACGGCCCTGCCCTTATTACGCTATAAGGAAACTTGTAGGCGGCTACGATTAAGATACAAAATTCAGGCGAAAGTACGGAATCCTGCTACCAATGGCAGAGTGTCATACGGCGTAAATGAGGATGTATCTGTAAGCTCTGACATGCAAAATGTCCTGAAATGCCACAAGACGGAACTTTGGATAATAATAGCGTTACTGAGAGGCAAACTAGGCAACCGTCTGGGAGAATGGAAGGTATATTTTATGCGGTTTAATAACAGTATTTATGATGCACTGCCTGCCTATTACCCACAGGCACTGATTTTAAAAGCTGATAAGAGGATAAGTTAGACCATAAACAGAAACTTTTACAGACTGAGACAATGGATTATCAGTTACACACGAAGCCCTGCCAAAATAGCGTAAAGAGACGAGCAGAAAAGAAGATCCTTGATCACGTGTTACAACTGCGGAGGAAGTGGGAAGTTGTCAGGGAATGTAAAGAGAATAACAGTATAAGGCAGCCACCGTTTTATCCTCCCGTGGATCAGCAAGCAGATCTTAAGAAATAATACTACCAGTAGACTTATACAGTGAGCTGGGACTGTGCCAGGTATTTCTATGTTATCATAAAGAAGCAAATTTTTTATGCGGATGTGATAAATATCTTTCAAGGGGTTCAGTATGATTTACCGGTGGACAGGATCATGGCTGTCATATCCCGACAGCGGCATTATGCCCGCCAGGGGGGCAGTGCAAAGAGTCCCCTTGCGGGCTCGGTGGCTCACTGCGCTCGCCATAGGATCTATTCCCACTCTATGGGGGTCGTTGACTCCCACGAGTGGGAACAGTCCTGTTGCGCTGGGATTCCGGCTGGCGGCAATTTCGGCTGGCGGGATTCCAGTGTCGGTATCCTGACCGCCAGGATCCCGACAGTCGACAAATTAAACGCATTCCCTTTCAAGACAGGCTCCGCTAATAGCTATCCTGATGCAGAGCTGGAAGCCGTACGGTAATATAAAACTATCACACTGTTACCTGGTTCAGGTCCTCAGAGCAGACTCTGCATGAATGGACCCCTCTTAAAAATAATAATAAATAAATAAAAATACAGTGACATACTGTAGTAGTACATAGGCTATCTACTATAGAATAACACCATCTGGCTTGGTAAATCTGGCAACACAGCATCCCATATAGAAAACTATGGGGGCTGCATTTGCGGATGAAATGGAGGGACTGCGGCAGATATCCGAGAATTAAAAGGCAAAACCAACCTTGTTCCGCGGTTTCAATTATCACCACTTCAAGTCAACAGGCTGAGATCGTGCCAGTACACGGAGGACGCACCCTATTACATAGACCCCATAGTGTTTCATTTGTTCATGCTGTTATTAATAATTGGACGTGTTATTCTATTTGATTAATACATGTGTAACTCATGTCTATGGCCCATTTATAAGTTATTGGAACTTGGTCCTGATACAGTGTAATAATAATTTATTACCACTGCTTATTGCTGCAGTATGAAATTATGTATCGCCGGCATTTAACAAGAGTACCTGCGATGTGTAAAAGTAGAGTGATTGCTAATGTGATCACTTTAGTTGCTTGCTCGGGGGTGGCTGC
This sequence comes from Pseudophryne corroboree, assembly GCF_028390025.1. Taxonomy (NCBI): domain Eukaryota; kingdom Metazoa; phylum Chordata; class Amphibia; order Anura; family Myobatrachidae; genus Pseudophryne; species Pseudophryne corroboree. Next base: position 414,065,757 of record NC_086450.1, read on the forward strand.
ACTACTGCGCATACGCAGTCATCAAACATGTGTGAGAGGCCATAGTCAGGGTAAGCACATACGGATCCCTCACCTGGTAACTGTTGCGATGACAACCCTCTCTGCTGCAGTACCCTTTGCATACATCCTGGGAATGCTTACATTTTGTGGCAGGCCCCTGCCATTTTCAGGAGATTTTCCAGCAACATTGTTTTCTAATGGGCAAAACCATGTGCAGTGCAGGAGGGGGGGGAGGGGTGGGGGGGGGAGATGTAACATGTGCAGATAAAGTTAGATTTGGGTGGGGTGTGTTTAAACTGAAATCTAAATTGCAGTGTAAAAATAAAGCAGCCAGTATTTATCCTGTACAGAAACAATATAGCCCACCCAAATCTAAATTTCTCTACACATGTTATATCTGCCACCCTGCAGTGCACATGGGGCCGAATTCAGACCTGTTTGCTCGCTAGGTTTTTTTTGCAGTCCTGCGTCCGCATAGCCGCCGCCCATAGGGGAGTGTATTTTCGCTTTGCAAGTGTGCAAACGCATGTGTAGCCGAGTTGTGCAAACAGATTTTGTGCAGTCTTGGAGTAGCCCAGGACTTACTCTGCCGCTGCGATGACTTCAGCCTGTCAGGGACCGGAATTGACGTCAGGAACCCTCCCTGCAAACGCTTGGACATGCCTGCATTTTCCAAACCACTCCCAAACTTCCTGTCAATCTCCTTGCGAACGCCCGTGCAAATGGATTCTTCGCATGAACCCATCGCTGAGCGGTGATCCAATTTGTACCCATGCGACACGCCTGCGCATTGCGGTGCATATGCATGCGCAGTTTTGACCTGATCGCCTGCTGTACGAAAACTCAGCCTAGCAATCAGTGAATTAGGCCCATGGTTTTGCCAGTTAGAGAATAATTTTGCTGCTGTGATCAGGTCTGAATTAGGCCCTATGCTTCTAACACTTTTAAGATTTCTACATACAGTTAGAGCTGCCAAGAGGGGGAAAGTGGGTACTAATTATCTGTGCCCTCATTGTTGAAGTGACCCGGCAGGGACCCAAGTCTGCCGCTGGCCCCCCTCTTACCTGACAGAAGCCACAGCCTCTCTCACCAGCCCAGCTGCACACTGGGCTGCAGTGAGACCAGAGAGGCTGCTCCAGTACCCACCTTATCTCTTCTAGTCTGCACCTTACAGATGCACAGTATGACTCCAAGACACGGTTGGACTGGCCATCTGGTACTTCTGGCAAATGCCAAAAGGGCTAATGGTCTAATAGGCCGGTTCAGCCACACTGAGAGCAGGACTGGCTGAGCAGGGCAGCCTCCCGATGCTCTGCTTGGCTGCCCTGCATACAGATAGATGGGGGCGTTCCGCAAGGCCAGGCCCCTGTGTCTCTTGGTAGGTGTGGCCATGCCCCCAGCCATGGCCACGCCCCCTTTATAATGTCCCTGCTCCAGGAGGACCCGATTACAACTACCTAGCTTTAGTCTCATCTGCTTATTAGTGACAGTGTAAAAGCCTCTGCTTTAGTGTCATAGTTAATATTAATTAGAATGAATATATGTAATTTAATATTTTTTTTTCATCATTCCAATTTTGATTGTCAAACAAGCAGCTATGTATATTTAGCACTCTAAGGTGGGAGTATTGCACACCATGGTAAAGTTATTACATGGAAGACCTTCTATTTTGTTTAAGTATCACTGCAAGCACAAAGCCTCAAGACTTGCTTGAGATACTTGACACTTTTACGTATGAAAACAACTTAGACTGGACCATACTTGCCTACCCTCCCGGAATAGCCAATTCCGCCCCCCTGGAAAGGTGGGCAAGTCTCCCGCAGCGCCGCAAACCCCCGAAACCCCCCTTGGCCACCCACTTACAGAGCACAAGTGGGTGGTTCGAGGGGACTTTATGATGCGATTTGCACTGAATTGCATTATCGTAGCCCAGTAGAGAAAGACCACCTTTCTGTCAAAGTGACAGTTGCCACACCCCTTTCTCCTGGGGAACGCCCCCTTTAATATTAAATTATAGTGTTTGATATCGCTTTTATATAAAATTTAATATAAAATTTATAGAGTTCGATATTAAACTGTATTAAAAGATAATGGCTTTGAAAAGAGTGTTTGATATCGCTTTTATATAAAATTTAATATAAAATTTATAGAGTTCAATATTAAACTGTATTAAAAGATAATGGCTTTGAAAAGAGTGTCACGTAACACCAGTCGCAGAATGTCACACAACGCAGCGCGTCAAATCAAGCGGCTGAAAGACACATATTACACAGTGTTAAAACCAGGTAGTTTTAGCGGCATTGATAAATATTATGGGTCGGTTAAAAATAAATTTAAAAGATCCGACATAAGAAAGTGGTTACAAGAACAAGACGCATACACGTTGCACAAACCGGCAAGAAAAAACTATAAAAGGAACATGATTTGTGTATCGGGTGTAAATCAACAGTGGCAATGCGATTTGGTTTCGCTGATAGACCTGTCAAAATACAACGATGGTATTAAACACATATTAACAGTCATCGATATATTCAGTAAGAGGGCCTGGGCTGAATGTCTGAACGCTAAGAACGCCGCAACAGTCTCTAATGCTTTTGAAAAAATATTCCAGCGGGGTGCTGTGCCGATGAAGCCACAAACCGATAACGGTAAAGAGTTTCTAAACAGAAAACTAAAAAAGGTGTTAGAAAAATACGTTATAAATCATTTCACCACCAATAACGATGTGAAAGCGGCTGTTATAGAGCGCTTCAATAGGACTTTAAAAACACGAATGCGGCGCTATTTCACGGCAAAGAATACCTACAGATATATAGACGTTTTACAAGACTTTATACGCAGCTATAATGACACATACCATAGAATGATTAAGTGCGCTCCAAATGATGTGAATGACTCTAATGCATTGAGTGTCTTCAAAACGACCTACGGTGATTACTTTAGAAGTAAGAAAGCCCCCGTTTGTTTAGAAATCGGTGACCACGTCCGTATTTCTAAATATAAGGGCATATTTTTCTGAGGAGATATTTGTTGTACATAGTGTGAACACTAATGGGCTTAAGCCGCTTTATAAGTTGACAGATCTGTACGGTGAAGTTATAACAGGTAGTTTTTACCCCGAAGAGCTTCAAAGCATACCAAAAAAACTATAACAGGGTTTACAAAGTGGAAAAGATTTTAAAAAATAAGACGGTCAGAGGCCGAAAATACGCGTTAGTCAAGTGGCGCGGGTACCCCGCAAAATTTAACAGTTGGGTCGCGGCATCGGTGATAAAAGACATATAAAGCTCATCACTATCTAAACAAGATGAGCGATGGATGACAAGTCGTTCTACATAACCTTACCCAGCAACGCCTCGGCGGTTGCTTTCCCGCAAAATAAGATTTCTAACTATACGACAAAATTGGCTAAACCGATAGACTTAAATGGCGAATGGGAAGTAGCACTTACTGAGATACAATATCCGCACACGTGGAATACATTGGATTTACAAGATTGTAGACTGCAATTATCATGGGATGGAACGGCGGATCAGCCGGTGGCGAGAGTCACAAGTTTGTGCATTAAACCGGGTTTTTATGAAACAATCGAAGCGCTACTGAACGTAATCAACGCTGAAATTGTACAACTGAAACTGGACGTTGGATTAAGACTAACGTACGATCCGTTTGCACGTGTTGTAACATGCGACAGTAAGCTGTTGTATCAAATCCACGCCGGTTCTAAACTGACATGGATACTGGGTTTACAACCTAAAACTAAGATTATTAAACCATGCGCCGACATCAAAGGCGGCCAATATACGATGTACGTGTACACAGACATTATCGAACACCAGCGGGTCGGGGATAGTTATGTACCGCTACTTCGCACTGTTGAAATTAAGGGTTATAACAATGAGGTGGTCACAATACGATACGAGAAGCCCGATTATGTACCATTGTGCAAAACACATTTTGACACGATAGCCATAGAGATAAAGAACGACCAGAACGAGAACATGGCATTTAAGTTTGGGAAAGCGATCGTGAAGCTACACTTCAGACGCCGCAAAACTGAATTTTATTAACTAAGCAGAATGGTCGCTGTTAAAAATTATGGCGATCCGGGTCTCTACGCGCAATATTATAAATCTCAAGCCGGTAATGGATTACCAGGTTTTCACGGCAGCGCGTAGTTGTACGGCTGCGGGTTAGGCGGTATTTTTCGAAGTCTTTTCAGAAAAGCTGTTCCTCTTTTCCGGAGAGGTTTAGAGTTAGCTAAACCGCATATGAAGACCGCGGCACGTAATATAGCGAAAGATGTTATCGGCAAGCCACAACGGCCGTGGTGAATAAGATACACGAGGCGAACCAAGCAAAGCAAGACGGTTCAGGACTAATATATACAAGAAAAGGCGTGTCTAAAAGAAAACGGAAGCGTATGATAGCGCTTCCGCCTTGGGACATACCCTTTTTAAATAAAAAACAGAGACGACGCAACTCAAAGAAGAAGAGAAAGCCGAAACGCTCCGTTGGTGATATTTTTTAAACATGTCTTTCATACACCACGAGTCCGTTTAATGTGCAAAAACAGAGCTGGATCTTTTTGACGTTCCCCCGACACAAACTAGCATAGAGAAAAGTCTATACATCGAAGTTCAACCTTTATCGGCGTTATCCGACACAGCTCCGCTTGAATTTTATATAGCAGCCAGCGGTGAACACTACTACGATCTGAACAACACGCTGTAGTACGTGACGTGCAAGATGGTACGAACCGATAACACACCGATACCACAAGGTGCGCGGGTCGCACTTATTAATTACCCAATAGCGACTTTATTTAACCAAGTGGATGTAACTTTGGGCGACAGGCTCATATCACAATCCAACAATCTTTACGTATATCGCGCGTACATTGAGACTATATTGAATTACAGCTCGGATGCATTGTCAACAAAACACACAACAGGATTATTTTACAAAGATTCGGCTGGTGAATTTAACAACACGACGCTGGACGGTCCGAATACGGGGTTCAAAAAACGAGCAGGAGCAACAGAGCATAGTCGCACGGTTGAATTGTTATGACCGCTTCACTGCGACCTTTTCCATCAACATAAACTAATTTTAAACGCCGTTGATCTGAAGATTAAACAAAGACGCATTCTGCTTAATGTCATTTGAAGCGGATGCCTTTAAAATACAGATCACAGCGGCGTCCCTGTTCGTGAAAAGAGTGCAGGTCTCACCGGCCGTGCGGATTGGGCACGCGCAGGCCCTGCTAAACGGTAACGCGAAATACGCGATTGACCGCGTTGGGATGAAAATCTACAGCGTACCAACAGGCAGTAGAGTATTTAATCTAGAAAATCTATTTTTAAGTCAAGTGCCGAAAACAGTTATAGCCTGTTTTGTGGATAACGAATCATTTTCAGGAATCCATAACCGGAATCCCCTTTGCTTTGAACATAAAAATGTAAGTTTTGCGTTTCTTTATCTGGATGGAACACCGCACCCCGCCAAACCATTTCAACCCGACTTTGAACGCGGTAATGCTGTAAGAGAGTATATGTCACTCATACAGATCACAAATAAACAGAAATCTGACAATGGTATACTGATTGACCGCGAAGAGTACCTCAGAGGCTACACGCTATTTGCTTTTGACCTTTCACCAGAACAGGAGTGTGGAGAACACCTTTCCCTGATAAGAACAGGCAATATACGTGCCGAATTCCGCTTTGCAGAAGCGTTGGACCGGACAGTCAATGTGATAATATATGCTCTATTTGATAACATCATCGAGATTAATCAAAGGCGCGATGTGCTGTACGATTATCTATAAATGAAATAAACTAACACTACACTGCTGAAAAAATGAACACATTACAGATAAACTGTATTCTGTAGGCTGTGCAAAGCACACTGCATATTTTTAAAGGAACGTATCCGTGCGATGTTACCGGTCTGTAAACTGGCGCAATACCCCTGCGTGTTTGTAATCAATACGCATAGCAGCGGGCAGCCGGGTGAGCACTGGTTGGCCGCTTATTTTAACGAACAGCGTGAATGTTACTTTTTTGATTCTTACGGGTTAGCCCCTGACAGCCCCCTATTCCCAAAAGCAATAATACATTTTTTAAACTTGAATTCAAAAAGTGTTTTTCAGCAAAATAAGCAGTTGCAAAATTTTAACAGCACCGTTTGCGGCCAATATTGCGTATACTTTATATTTTACATGTGTAAAAAATACAAATATGTGGATGTACTGGCCCGTTTTAGTGATGACACAAAATGTAATGATTGTTTTGTTTCAAATTTTGTAAGACGGCTCCCAAGAAGTCATTGTCTGAGTCATTATGCAGATATATACAGAATTGTGTAACTTGTAACCAACGTTGTGTGTGAAGCGTTTTATGTACAACGCGGCATAACTATGGTACGTTGTACATAAAACGTTTCACACACAACGTTGTGTGTGAAGCGTGTTACGTACAACGCTGTATTGTTTGTGTAAGTTGTAATCAACATTCTGTTTGATGCGTTTTATGTACAACGTATCATATCTATGATGTTTTTCTAATAAACAACGTTGTTTATTAAACTTTATATTGCGGGCTTGAAATTTCTTACGTTTACAGCAATAGAAACAAAGAACAAAACGTTGTTTTATAAATCATAAGCATATTTTATTGATATATATAACACGGTAAAGACACATTTAAAACATTACATAAAATATTATTGACATAAGTTAAACATTGTGGCGCAAAATGCCAACACAAAATACAGTGTATAAAAATAGTATAAATTAGTTATATGTTATAGTTTCAGCCACTGTGAATCCTGAAATAGATTTACGGATCTTTTCCTAGGCAGTAAGTACCCATGCGGCGTTGTTAACCCTGGGGGACTTAAAACATTTATTCGACCTTTGTTAAGGGTTTGTAGCGACATGGGCGATGTCACAGCGCAATCAGAGTCCTCCTGCTTCTCGGCTTTTAAGCGTTCTAAGCACATTCTATTTGCCGCATTGCCTATGACGGTTGAGGGAATATTTAATTCAGACATAGCCCGCATAAATTCAGGCCAGCCGTTCGGTATATTACGGCTTGACACACCGTGGCTTTGCGTGATGCTTCTTATTAAATCTAACATGTTGGAACCTGGCACAGCGATGCCTTTGTACAGAAACTCCCCTTTACTGTTCCAGTCTGTGATGTGTTTAGAGCGTGTCATTTTACTCAATAGTATTTCACAATTTTTTTTATACCGGGCATTAACACCGCTCAAAAGCTCATGATAAACAGCATCGGGCGCAACAGGTTGTGTCGTGTTATTTGATTCATCAACAGATTTTGCAACGGGGGATAAAAGAGCTAAAGTTGACATTTCACTATCAGCCTGTTTACTCAACACCAGATATCTCTGCAACAACGTTGTATATCGCTTTGCTTTTTCATATTCTGGTAAATCATTATTTTGTAGTATTTTCACGATCTCTACATCTAGACCGTGCGTTGCTGTTTTACGTATGTCGTCGCTGTTCGGTTTGTTATGTAAACGGTCTATCTGATTCTGAGGCACCAGATACATTTTCTCAGCGTACTCCATCAGCGATTAGACAATAGTCCTGTAATTAGCGGTATAGCAAAACCAAGCAGCGAACCGATAAGACCACCCGACTGTTTAACCAACCTCTTCTTTTTTCCAATGGCACATTTCTTATTACAAAGTAATTTTATAAGCTCTCGCTTCTTTTTAAGGTAGTTCAACTGTCGTTGAGACAGCGGTATTTTACCTTTAAGCGTGTTGAGCGCTATCTCACAAATAGCCGTGACTAAATCGTTTGAAGCGTTGGATAAAATAGCGTTTCTTTCGGTTGGTGTTGCTTTAATTAACGTTTTTAAAAGCGCCCAATTACGTCTTATCCGTCCCGACATGTTCACCATTGTTAGAATGACAACGAATGACTAAAGGTTGTACGGTTATAGCTTTATAGAACCGCGCTTCTTAATGACAAAAGCGACAGGTGTGTCTGGTGGGAATAAGCCGCTTCGTAAACAATAATTGTCAAGAGCGTTGTTTCTTAAATCAACCAGTAAATACCCATAAGGGGCCTCCGTCGCGGATTCATAGGATTCGAGAAAAAAACAATGTTTTGATGTGTACATTTGTCTAGCCAGAATGCCCACCTGCATTTTATCCCTGGGGTTTTTGAACAGGACCATATATTTTGTGTTTAAATGTATAGTCCTGCTCTATTTACCTTGACAAAATATGTTTTGGACAAGGTACAGGATACTGAGATTACGATGGTGTACATACTTTGTGAAAGCTTTCTCAACCTCAGAATTATTACTAGCTGCGTCCATCAGATCATCAATCACTGTTAAATTAATCTTATCAGGGGGAAAAAGTTGATCATCGCTAAAAGACTCTGGTAAACCCTCTATAACACGTGTACCGGGGTAATCACGCAGAAGTTGGTCGTATATATGCTGCCAACAGGTGTAAAACCAAACAACATTATCAGGTACATGAGTCATATGTAGCGTTTTCACAAAATAACTTTTACCCGAATTGGACGGACCCACTAAAATACATGAGAAAGGGTGCTGAAATCTGGTGTCCATCTTAATAGCCGAACGGCAGTGTTGTGAAGTTGTCCGTAAGAGACCATTTAGTATAAACACACCTTTGCGTCTTCTGCAAAGTACGCGTCTCTATCTGCCAGCACTTTTTCACACGTACTATACCGGGTTGACGGATCACAACCTTTTTCTGGTCGTCGCCTTCGGGGTTTAAAGGATAATCTAAGACCAGTTCTTTCAGGCTGTCAAAGTAAACGTGCTGCGCATTATCAACATTGAGCATTATACCTTTAACTTTTAAACAGGTCTTTCCGTTGTTTAGTCGATAGCCGTATGACTTGGGACCGGCTGAGACAAATTCTGTTATATGGGTGCCTGTGGGTAGTTCGCTGGTCAAATCGCCTAAATAATCACCCAATGGCGGGCTCCAGTCACCGGGTCTACTGACAAAAATTACAGAATCTGTGTCGTGATAAAGACATCTATCTTGTAATCTATCCAGTAGTTTGTACAGTTCAATACGTGCATAAGCAGTTGTAAAGATGGCTATAGTTACATTTGAAATTGCGCCCCTGGTGTAATGGTCTTTGGCATACTTCCAATTTACCATAACGGTATCATCGTCAACAAAGGTCCAAAGCAGACACATCATAGTACGGTAAGAACGCGTATTTAAAAAGTTTGTCGGGATCGGTCACTAGACACGTATTGGGCATGTTGCTATGTTGGCCAAATTTACCCCATAAGGAATTTAAAAACAATTTTGAAATTTGTCTTTTGGCGGGATTGATTTCTATGTGATCGGGGCGTAAAGACACGCCTTCATTTTTTTGATAGGCGTCTATATACTCTTGGCGTTTCATGGCGTCTGTACACCATTTGGGATAACCAGAGGCTTCTTGTTTATCCCTGAGGTGCGTTTTAATGTAACCTGAAAACAATTTGTCAGATCTCTCATCAAAATGCCACACCTCATAGATTTTACACACCATGTACCCCATTTCTACAGCCAAGTTTAGTTCCACGGTACACCATGTACCGATGAGTGCACGTTTTTCTGAATCATGAACGCACGGCTCAGTCTGTCCAGACTCGGCGCATGTGCGACATAATGGAAACATTAACTTGCCGCCCATTTTAACCGGCAGAACCGGAAAGAATAGACCACGAGGCGGGTAAACTTTAACCATGGCAAAACCGAAATACTTTGTGACATCACCAAAATCCTTATAAATGATGCGTGGGTGCTGTATAGGATAAGTTTTGGTTTTGTTAACAAAAGGGTACAGGCTGGTAAAGTCAAAATAGTGAATTTTTTCATCACAACCTCTTTTGTGATACAGCTTTATGGCGTTTGTGCGTCCGCCATAAAGAGCATCACGTGGCTCCAAGGGTTCGGGTAATTCTTTACCCTTCAGAAAAGCCTGTAGATCCACATCAGACTCTAGCATAGACTTCCATTCACAACCCCAGATTTCACGTATCTGAAATCCACATCGTTTAAGGTAGTGCAACTTTACCTGCGTCTTGTGTTGCAATTGACCGTAGGTCGTTTTAGTCAGTTTGTTTTTATCATCGGCGTTGTAACAAACACCACAGCCGTGATAAAAACAACCTTGGAATTCAAAAGCAGTGGGTGTGCCGTTACTCACGGCGTAACCATCCAGGCTGTATTTACCAACTTTCTTCTCGCCCCCTTGTAAAGTGTGTCTTATACTCACACCTTCTTTGTGCTCTATGTACATTAACCACTGTATGGCTGGCGTTGAGTAACGCTTCTGAGTCTTGTGATAGTTATCACCCGGTACAAGGGCCAGTGTCTTTTCCTGTAAAAATTTACAACGGTACATGGACATGCAGACGGATGCCAACGTGACAAATTGAAAAGCCTCGATGTGACGTTTAACCACAACCTTTTTTTTCCCCTTTGTTACTAGAAAATCCTGTTCTGTCATGGCTATAACAGCCGATCTGAAAGCATCACAAGCTTTTTGTAATATTTTCACATCGTCTTTACAATGTCGTACGAGCTCTTTTTGAAAGTTAAACGGTTTGTGTACACACTGTTTATACCAAGCTGTAAACTTCATCAGGCATCATGTATTGTGGACCAAAATACTCTATTGACGGCATAGACCCTATGTAATTTTGGTTATCAGCTGTGTTAAAAAAAATGTGGGAAATAACCTTTGGTACCGTCAAACCCCATCGCCTTTGGTAACTTGCTAAGCCGCATGGGTAAAAAATTTAAAGAGTCGATAAATCTTATCTTCAAATCTTTTACCGTGATGCACATTATGTTGCCGCCTCTAGATAATAATTCCATCTTTAATTTCTCCTTAATCAGCTGGCGCAGCACAAAATACGCATCATAACGACCTGCATTATGGGCTATGAATGTGTAATGCGCAAATTTTGGTTTCATGAACGTCTTTACAAAGTCTTCGATACACGCAACACCCTTAAACTCCCAGTCTTTCTCCCCCCGTTAATGTTAGAGCGTAACAGTAGTTTGGTATGTGCACACCCGTCTCCTGCATACACTCAAAATCATAAAAGATGTATTTCTTTGTGGGCTCTTCTGGCTTGATGGTTTGTATATAGCACAAATGGTTCGAAAACCCATCAACGAACACCTTACAGATGGGACACTTTAGGCCTCGGCAGTTATGATCTGTTCGCCGGTAGAGACAACACCTGTCACAATATACATGTTCAAGACAGGATATTTTGTGATCAAGAGCTAAAGCTTTGTGTAGCTCTAAACATTCGTTTGATCGACAAAATACCCTACACACCGAACACCTTAACGCAGTCACACCGTCGTCAATACAATCCGGCCTGTGACAAGCCTTAAAAAAGAAAAGACAATCGTGATTATTTCTATGATGATAAGCGCTATGACAACGGATGCAATAATATCGGGCACCAAGAAACGCTTTGATATCGAGTATCCCATAAAAGTGACAATCGTGATATAGCACAAACAGCGTGTCTTTGAAACGGCTGTCCGTACAGTAATATTTCCAATCCCCTTGATTGTAATAGAGGAGATTGATCGTAACATTTAAGTAATTTTCAAAAAATGCAACATCGCTAAAGCTGACCGCTTTATCAAGCCGCAGATTCAAAGCTTTATGTAGTTGGATCGCTCTCTCCTGTATTACATGGTCATTGGCATTGTTACCTTTATCCAGAAGTTTACAGACGCTAGCGGCCAAACACAGGTTATTACCGATATTTCTGAACTCATACAGGTATCTTTTACGCTTGTTAATGATTAAACTATAGGGTAAGCGGTGTAAACTTCTACCGGTCAACCCCCCTCCCGAACTGTTCCTAAAAATACTGATCACAAACCTTAAACCTGTGGATAATAAGAATTCAGTGTTACTTTGAAGCACATTTGTAATCTGGTTAAAAAAACTGGCAGCGTCTAATGTTTCTTGCGGCTTACGATGCGAATAGATGGCGTTGTGTAACCCACCCCCCTCCAATCTAAGCTGAACTCGGTAGGCAGGATCCACGCCCGCAAGGACGCCATCGAGCATGGCCTGTATAGCAGTATGAACGGCTCAAACTCCCTCTACAAATGATGTAACCCTGTCCAAATTAACAAACTGATAGTGGTTGTGGTACTCAACGGCTCTGAAATTCGGTCGTTGTCGTTCATAACTGTTAATTGCTTCTAAGTATACATGTTGCCGACCTTCGTCATTACCGGGTGACTCAACACCGCGTGCCTCATTATATATGGGGCTTGCAATGCGTTCAATATTGTCAGGCTGTGATTCGTCAATCGGTAATGCTTGGGGTGGCAATTGATCTAAATCTACATGCCTCGCGCTCTGCTCCCCACCTTCCATATGTTCCCTGTGCCGCTTGCGCTTTCTCAATCTGGTTAATGTTGTTACAGTCGGTTTCACCTTTGCACGTCGGAATAACTGTGAGATCTTGTATGTTACACAAGGTTTAATTCGTGTTTTTTTTTACAGGCATTTAAATTTAAAACACGTTTCAAACCATTGCCTAACATGCCTAGTCACGGCTCAGTTTCATTTATTTCTGCAAAATGATGTATGTTGGCTTTAATAAATTCAGTTGTCTTAAATGACCGATCTATGTATTTTGACATGACATTCATATACGTCTCAACAACTTCTTTAACAATGTCTTGTTTACATTTACCACCGTGGCTCACACCTTTAATGTGTTTTAACAAATATCCGTCTTTTACGCCCATGTTCTCAACATCTTCCCGTATCTTACCCAACAACGCGTAAAATTGTATTTCAGCGTCTTGGCCTAATTGTTCTGTATTTTGACTTCCATCAACTACGTCGGGCGCTATCCCGTGCGCCGGTGCATGCGCATCTGCCGATGCGTGTACCACGGCGTCCGTTGTAAAAATATTGGGCATTGATGTTACCCAATCAACCGTTGTAGTATTACCAGGAATTCCTGCAACGGCTGATAATACTTCATCAGAACTATTCTGCGGTTCTTGTGTCGTTGACTCTACACAGGGTGTAATAAGTTCTTGCCCATTTATGTCATCAATATTTGATATCACAGGATTACCAGCTATGTGTCTTGTTTCTGCTTCAGAGCAATCCTGTGTATCAGGAATAGTGATTACATCGGATTGCGACAATTGCTTAACATTACTTCTTGAGTCAACATTTGATAACACACCAATGCCTGCTATGTGTCTTGTTTCTGTTTCAGAGCAACCCTGTGTATCAGGCATTGTGATTACAGCTGATTGCGACAATTGCTTAACATTACTTCTTGAGAGACGCGATGCCCTCTTAACCTTTCCAGTCTTTGTATTACCAGCGACGTCCCGGTCTGCAGTGTTAAATGATGTGTGTTTTGATGTTACAGCAACATCGTTACTTACGCTTGATACAGTTTGTAACGCGATCCTTCTCCATTGCGGCATATCATTTTCGGAATACGACAATAGTCTTTTAAGATCGGTAAATGCTGAATTATGACTTCTCTCATTCGTTCTTGGTCGAGCCGGCCTTCGTTTGTTCGGGTTGATACAGCCGTTATGCACCCCCATAACCGATGACCTAGCATGCTCCTTTAGGCTGTTATGTACGATCGATGGCGTTGCGAATTGATGGTTCTCCGTTTCAGCGCGTTTTGTTGTTTTCCTGCTTGTACTAGGCCTGTGTATTTGCGCGACTGTATCATGACCTACTGGTATCGTAGGATCATATCGTCTTGCTACAGCATCATCTGTAATACATATATTATAAAATAAATAGAAACATCGATGCACGTAAATCAGCATTTAAATCACTGCATAACAATATACCATATAACAGTGTTTGATTACACACCTGCTGCTGCGAATTGATGGTTCTCCGTTTCAGCGGCGGTTGCGTGTTTTGTTGTTTTACCGCTTGTACTAGACCTGTGTATTTGCGCGACTGTATCATGACCTACTGGTATCGTAGGATCATAACGTCTTGCTACAGCATCATCTGTAATACATATATTATAAAATAAATATAAACATCGATGCACGTAAATCAGCATTTAAATCACTGCATAACAATATACCATATAACAGTGTTTGATTACACACCTGCTTTATATTCGAATGTTTGAGCCCAGCCCCCTGTCGAGTGGGGAAAAAACGGTCGCTCATCAACAGCATTGCCGGTTTGTATAACTGTGTTGTGACAATATTCAGGTTTGTTCAATATGTCCCGCAGAATACTGTCAGCCGTCGCATCATCCATTTTTGTGGAATCTTTAGCCGGTGAAAAAATTAAAAATAATTATTACATACGGTATAAAATTAGAATAACATGAAAAAGAGTTGTATTATTGAGAATATAAAGTGTGTACAGGTGACAACAAATCAGCACAACGGTACAAGGTTTATTTTTAATTCTTTATCCGGTGGAAAAATAAAATAAAAAAATAAAAATTAAATCTTACTGAATATATCAATGACTGTTAATATGTATTTAATACCATCGTTGTATTTTGACAGGTCTATCAGCGAAACCAAATCGCATTGCCACTGTTGATTTACACCCGATACACAAATCATGTTCCTTTTATAGTTTTTTCTTGCCGGTTTGTGCAACGTGTATGCGTCTTGTTCTAGTAACCACTTTCTTACGTCGGATCTTTTAAATTTATTTTTAACCGACCCATAATATTTATCAATGCCGCTAAAACTACCTGGTTTTAACACTGTGTAATATGCGTCTTTCAGCCGCTTGATTTGACGCGCTGCATTGTGTGACATTCTGCGACTGGTGTTACGTGACACTCTTTTCAAAGCCATTATCTTTTAATACAGTTTAATATTGAACTCTATAAATTTTATATAAAATTTTATATAAAAGCGATATCAAACACTATAATTTAATATTAAAGGGGGCGTTCCCCAGGAGAAAGGGGTGTGGCAACTGTCACTTTGACAGAAAGGTGGTCTTTCTCTACTTAGCCCTGCTGTACAATGCCTGTAATATCGGGTTTGTATAGTGAGGGTGTGGCCACGATGGCGTGACCACAAGAGCTACACCCCTGTGCTGCCTTCAGTGTGTAGCCACGCCATTACGCCCCTATGCTGCATCACCCAGGCCCTCCCCGCCCCCTGTTGCGCTGAGCTGGCTGCCCTCTCCCGGAGGAGGCAACCAGAAAATCGGCAACCCTGGACTGGACTAAGGGCGTGATTCATGTTTGTAAGTAAAGCAAAAAAGAAGCAACTAAGCAAAACCATGTTGCAATACAGGTGCGGCAGATGTTTCATGCAGGATATTTAGATTTGGGTGGTGTCTGTTCAGACGGAAATCTAAATTGCAGTGTAAACATTTACTGTCCAGTATTTGTGGGCTACATGCAAAAGCAGCCAGTATTTACCCTGCACATAGATTATATAACCCACCCAAATCTAACTCTCTCTGCACATGTTACGTCTGCCCCACTTGCAGTTAAACATGGTTTTGCCAAGTTGATTGATTTTCTACTTTACTGGCAAACATGAATCAGACCCTAAGTGCGTTGGTGTGTGGGGGCCATTCCGAGTTGATCGCAGCCAGCAACTTTTTGCTGCTGCTGTGATCAACTAGTCCACGCCTATAGGGGAGTGTATTTTAGCTTAGCAGGGGTGCGATCACTTGTGCAGCCCTGCTAAGCTAAAAAAATTTCAAGCAAAAGAAGACTAGGCCTGGACTTACTCACCCTGTGCGGCGATCTCTGCGATGCTGGAGCCAGCTTTGACGTCAGACATCTGCCCTCCGTTCTGCTGGACATGCCTGCGTTTTCCTTACCACTCCCCGAAAACGTTCTCCAACGGTCTGGATCCGCCCAGGTATGCCTTTTTCTTGACAATCTTCTTTGCGGTCGGCTCTGCGACCGCTTCCATCGTAGGACGCAACGTAACCCGGCGACCCCTGTCGCCGGGCAACGTCGCGCACGTGCATTGCGGCCGCCGCGCATGCGCATTCCGGACCCGTTCTCACCGCAGCGATAAACTGCTCTGTGCGAACGGGTGGAATGACCCCCTATGTCTGGCTGTTATAGAGGTCTGCAGGCACTCAGACCGTCTGAAGTTCAGATGAAGGAAATCTCCTGATGCACTGTGGACCTGCTGCATAATCCACAGCAAAGCCATTGCATCAAAGCACCTTAGTTCTCCACTAAACCTAGTCCTGGAAAGTGTATTAAAACTGGGGAACTGAATGAAAACTCGGCCACTGAAGGCAAGACTTTTGTGAGGATATGGAATCTTAGCACACATCTTTATTTAACTACTGTAGCGTGCGATGGCTCTTCTGTGGCTATGTACTGTCCCATGTGTTCAAATTATGACAGGAACTGTACTCTATTATCTTCAAGAAAAATAACACGAGTTGGCTAAATATTTCTTGGATACAGATTTGTTGTCAAAAGTATCATAACTGTTCAGTCTTTTGAAAAACTTAATATGCTGAATCTCTCTCTTCAGAGAAGAAACACACACATTATAAATCTCTCAGAGAAAGTTTCAGGCATCAGAAAAAAAGGTACCATAATGGAAAATAAAAATTAACGAAGATGGTGGCCAAGAGGTTTACACTGTTGAAGCAGTTTATAACATCCAATGAAGTTGATTTGCCTAATGAACTTATATCTGTTTTCGAAGGGCACCTAACATGACTCAATCACTGGTTCAAAAAGTACTTTACAGAAGCTATGGAGAATTTTCCTTGGATCCATTCCAGGCTAATGGCCCTTCAAAAATCACCTTTGCAGAAGAAGAAAATCTTATTAAGCTTTCTTTTGACAAGACTTTAAAGACAACATTTGGCAGCATGGAACTAATAGAGTTTTAGATATCAGTGAAAGACAAATATCCACAGCTAAGTGCTACAGCTCGGAGAATCCTTATTCCATTTGCAATATCATATCTTTGTGAAGCTGGATCTTCATCAGTGATGTAAATATAAGGGTGGCGGTGTCCAGTGTGATTCCAAGGTTTGGGAAGCTGTGCTGTGCCCCCAACAGGCACATCCATCCCATTAGTTATTGTGACTAATGAAACATTTTTTTATATTTAAACTGTTTTTATTAGGGCAGCAGACAAATCATTAGAACAGTATATATATATAATCCCAAGAATAGGAGACAAAATCATCGCATAACATGTAGGTCAGTACAATACACTGTACAATACACTGTAAGCACCTAAGGGGTGAATAAAAAATAGTCTTCCAATTTTTCCAACTGAGGAAAATATAGAAAAGAAGAGAAAAAGAGGAAAGGAAAAGAAGAAAAGAAAAGGGAAGGAGAAGCTGTGAGACGTAGGGGGAGGTGAGAGTATCTGCATAGAAAGGATGAGTCTTGTGGGAGAGAAAAGGGAGGGCTTATTCAATTAGAGATCCAAAACATGTTAAGGAGATATCAGAATAGACAACGGGAGACAAACTAAGTAGCTATAAAGGACCGGTATACAGGTGACTCCTTGAACTCGAACCAGGGGAACCAGGTGGTCGTAAAGTTAATGGTCTTTCCCGTTAAGAAGGAGATAAGGTCTTCCATATCCAAAAAGTAATCAATCTTTTTAAACCATAGCTTAATCGAGGGCGGAGATGTGGATCTCCAAAGACTCGGGATAACCGCCTTAGCAGCGTTGCTAAGATGTCTTAATAGGGAGCATTTGTAGGAATGAACACCCGCAGGGGTGTAGTTGAGAAGCCAAAATTCTGGGCCTTTAGGGACTATGTCCCCCATTATCAACTCAGAGCATTTGAACACTTCTATCCAAAATGGGGTTGTCAAAGTCAGAAAAATATCACGCTACACACTGCCATATTTGCACCTCATGCGAGTGCCTGTTGCACGTACATGAGCCCTGCCGTGCGTGCGCATACTCGCTGTTGCGTGCACCCGCGGGCGCACAGTGTGCGCATTTACTGTAAAGTTTATGTGCGTCTGGCGGGCGACTCGTTCGTAACATATTTTAACTATATAATGTATTTTGTAGATTATGGTCCCTTTGATAGAATCTGAAAGTTTAGTTAAGGTAGCATGTTCATAGACAGAGAGATCCCTCTTTGTTTGATACGAAGGGTCAGACAAGGGTTATACAGTGGTGTTTAGTATCCATCGGAAGAGTATTTAATTAGCAATATTCCGGTGTTGGTTTGAAGCAGATTAATCGCTCGTGCGAATAGTTATGGACATAAGAAGTTTATGTACTTTTACTATTATTTGCACTTACTTATCCATGCGGCGGGAAACCTAGTTTCCCACCCACCTGAGCAGTTGGAAATAGTCACAGCCCACCTGTATGAATCAACCTATGACCTTTTGTTATAATGCGAAGACGAATTCCTGTGTCCAATGAACAATGAGATTGTAGGGACCATTGAATTGTATTGTGTGTGGGGCATAAATAGACAAGCCGATCATATCCAGCTCTCACTCTTCAACGGTTCTCATTGCTGATAATCGGGAGCTGGATATCCAGAGGCGCATGCGATTGTTTCCCTTGAGCGTAAGTTTTCTCCGCAATCATATTGTCTTTATCGGTATTGTGGGCCATATCTCTCTCTCTCTCTCTCTTCTCCTCTTTCTCTCATTTTCCCTTAAACGTACTTGTATTGTATTGTATTTCCTGTGTAGTTATCTGGTTAGTTAGTCTATGTTATATTGGTAGTGTATGACTTGTATGGTATTATTCTTTTGCAAGTATAACATTCATATAAGGCGTTAGACCCTAAGCCCGGTATTTGTGTATTTCTTATAGTGTTAAGTATTCTTAGAGCGTCGGAGACGCTCGAACAGCTTTAAGTTAATAAGGTTACATTGTGTTGCATCTACACCCCACCATTACACTAAGGTTTTTCTGTATAATACATTGTTCATGGTTTACATGTAAAGGTTTAACGTTGTGAGCGTCTGCGCTGCTGGTGATCTCCTCGTGGTCCCGAGCGTCCGCTACGCTATAGCGAACCATAACATTAGTCGGCAGCCAATAGCGGGCCTGCCTGTGATCTCTTGGCCGTGAGCGAACGTAATGCGTGAGCGTCTCGACTACGGCTAAGCGATTGTTACGCAATGTGCGTACCCTTACGGTACTCCAGACGTCAATAGCGTACAGTGTTCTTAGGCCTCTTAAAGGGTTTTAAGTAAGATAAATATTTAGCTTTATCAATTGGCGGCTCGTCCGTCCTTCACATATCTATACTAGGTAATTTCAGCAGACATTATCCATCAGCAAAGGGCGGGAGATCATATCATATTCCTCGTAGTGCTGTCTGGATAAGCGTCTGCTTCGCTTAGTAAAGGGTGCTGAGGGAATCCGGAACAGGAGGTAAGAACAAAACGCTAGTGTCTTTTAAAACTTTATTTTCTGTCTTGCGTACGTACACACGCATATCTGCATTTCTTTTTATTCGTGTATTTTCATATATCACTCTCCTGTTTGCCATTTTATAATTGATAAACGTGCTAAGAGAGATTTGTCGCTATTTCATAGTTAAAGTATAAAAGTAATACATTAAGGGATAAATTGCAAAGCACGCACGCAGCTCTACCTAAAGATACAAGGAGAGATTGGTGTGGTGTTCGGTAGATGATCGAGGATCATCTACATTGATAAACGTGTAAAATTGTGTTACGGTGGATATTTGCTTTGTGTACACGTGTCTCTAACAAAGGGTGAGACTCGCGTACGCAACTCAAAGGCCGACGCACGCAGCGTATATTACGCAACGGAGCGTCCGGGTACGCCCACGTAACTCAAATCACACGCTAGTGTTATTGTAACAGGCGAAAAGGTGGCAACGCGATAAATAGCGCAAATCTATTTTAGTGTCCGAAATTTAGACTAACAGATCCTTCTCCAAATTTACAACACATCTGGTCTAAAGGAAAGAAAATTTCTGCGCAGAAATAGAAATAGAAATAGAAACAAAAGTGTACATGTGGTGAGTGAGTGTTTGCATATATAAGTTTATACAATTTTTTGAGGTTGAACCACAAGAAGTCGAGTTCTCGCAGGGTACATACATGTAAGTGACGTGCATGGTGGCTAGGGAGGCATCCCTTGTTAAATATAAAATCTGAGCATTAGAGTATAGCAGACCAGGAGGTCATACTGTAGCACAGACCAGGAGGTCCAGAACAGACCAGGAGGTCCAGGTACAGCAGACAAGGAAGTCCGCTATAAATAGAGAAAAGAGCACAACCCAGGGGGTTGGTGCAGAACCCATATAGGCCAATAAAGCTCATGCTGAAGGAATTCGCAGCCGTAATTTTCGATTCCACTGGTCGCTCTGCACATAAGATTAGTTGCTTATGTGCAGACTGATTGTACCGCACGTAATTGTGTGCATTAGTTAATCTGACCAGTACCATTTGTGTACGAAACGGGTCATAAACACTATTTGTACATTCTGACATTCTCACATGTTCCAGTAAACAAAGGTTCATAGGGGCCCTGGGTCGAGTACGCCAGCACTAGGGCAGTGTGTAGGTCGTATTGGTCGGCGTGGGCGAGTGAGTGGGGTACTCGGTAAACCGCCACCGTCAGCCTATCTTGAACATTTTGGTTTTTGTAAGGGTTCGCTGAAGACCCTGATTGAAGGTCAGAGGTGGTGAAAGCAACACCTACAGGTATGGGGGCCAATTGTTCAGGTAGGGGGCGATCAACCTCGGTTCGGGTTGATTCAGTAAACCGACCAATCGGGTCGGCAAGGTACGTAATGTGTGAAAAATACGGTTCACACACAGAGGTTTTATGTGATGAATGGGAGAGAATGACGGTACATGACGGGGAGAAGTTCCCAAGAGTAGGCAGCTTTAGCCCAGAAGTGTTACAAAATCTGAGGAGGAGGATATGTCTCATTAAATCAACAAAGAGACGAATCAAACATTATGATTATTTGCAGTTATGGCAACAGGAGGGTGAAATACAGAGAGGATTGGCTCAGGCGGCGGGATCTAATCCTATCAGGAAACTGATAGCCACGGCCCCGCCGCCACCATACATATCAGGAGAGAAATTGGGTGCGGAGAATGACGCATTAGGGTGTAACAAACAAACACTTAGCAACTGTGTAAATGTTAATAAGTTAACCAATGCAAGTATTAACCCGTGCAAGTTGTACCCTGTTTTGAACTTTCCCCAGGAGTGTGATCAAGAGGACGAATCGGCAACAATATCGGCGCTCTCTCTAGCAGCCACCATATCAGAAACAACAGTAGGCACGGCCCAACCCTTAAGATTAGTAACAAAGGCCCCTAGCGGAGGGACAGGTGAGGTCGTATCTACGGGTAAGTACGGCACCATACACTATGCTGAAACCATTTCACCACAGGCTGTAGAATCTACACAGAATGATGTTGCTATACTAAATCCTGTTAGGGTAATAGCAGTGCCAAATGGGAAAACTGACACGTCAGGAGTCACTCCTGTTAGGAACATTGCCATGTACAGCCCATTTTCCCGAATGGAATTAAGAACCATAGTGTCTGAATTCCCTGACCCTAGGAAAGACTTAGTTGCTAGCCAGAAATACATCAGAGACCTAGGGAACACTTTAGAGCCCAATAACAAAGACTGGCAGGTCTTGCTGTGGGCTTGTTTACCCTCCAATGTCGACTCGGCTCAATTTTTAGCTGACTGTGGATTGGATCAGGATGTACCTCTTACAGATGTGTACAACAAAGACAATGTAAAAAGGATAAGTTTACAGTTAAAGGAGTATTTTCCAGCTGTAGTTAAATGGAACAAGATTTTCTCCATTAAACAAAAAGAGTCAGAAACTGCTGCAGAATATTTTCACAGGGCATTACTAGATATGGCAAAATACACAGGCATAGAGGACATTAAAACAAACATAAACCATCGAGAAGTAGCAGTATCTGTACTAATGGATGGTTTAAAAGAGGCATTAAAGACAAGGGTACAGACCTAGCAACCATGTTGGCGAGGTCTGTCGGTGGCTACTTTGAGAGAGGCAGCTGTGGATCACGATCGGAATATCACCAGACACAGGGAATTACAAGGTGATAAGTTAATGGCCGTAAGTATACAGGCCCTGACCACAAGGCAGCCTTTGTATAAATCACCAAACCCTGTGGGTAAGTCGAATGTGGTAACCTGTTATTCCTGTCATAGAGAGGGACACTTTGCACGAGACTGTAAATCGAGAAACATACAAAAGTCTTATCAACCCCCTAGACAACGACACGACACACGACATTGGGAGCAGGGTCCGCAGAAACGGAGTTATGAGCCACATGCAGGGGAAACAAAAAGATACCCCCCGAACAGAGACTGGCAAGCCTCTGGTAGTTCCCATTTTAGCCCTTCACAAGTAGTTGCTGCCAGCGGGATTCAGGGAGGTCACCATACCCAATAGGGGTGTGGCCATACCTGTAATCTGCAGCCAGTAAAATTGATTGCAAGTCTTGGAAGTGAACCCGAAATTGCAATTAATGTAGCTGGTAAATCATTAAACTTTCTTGTAGATACGGGGGCGGCCAAATCAGTGATAAATTCGACAGTGGGCATGAGAACCACTGGTAAGACAATTCCAGCCATGGGAGTAACGGGAGTAGTCCAGCACTACCCTGTTAGCAAACCAGCCGAGATTACAATAGGGCCTTTACATACCAAGCATTCCTTTTTGCTGGCTGCATCGGCACCGACAAATCTCCTGGGAAGAGACTTATTGTGTAAAATGGGGTGCGTCATTTATTGTACTCCTGAAGGTGTATTCTTGGACATACCTGAGAATCACGCTCAGGAAGTGCGAGACATGTTAGACTCCCCATCAAAATTAATGTCACATACCATTATGACAAATAGGACTCCATCCCAAGTAGAAGAAATGACATCCCAGATACCAGAGTCACTGTGGACTAAAGACGGACAAGACACTGGATTGATGGCAAACGTAGCTCCAGTAGTTGTGCAAGTAAAAGATGGTAGGATAGCTCCAAAAATCCCACAATACCCTCTGAAGCCAGAGGTGGAGTTAGGAGTATACCCAGTAATAGAGCGCTTGCTACAACAGGGCATTCTGGTAAGAACATCCAGCACAGCCAATAGTCCCATCTTCCCTGTTAAAAAGAGTGGGGGGAGGGGTTATAGGCTAGTGCAGGATCTAAGGGGGATTAACAAAATAGTTGAGAGTCAGTTCCCCGTAGTGCCAAATCCAGCTGTCATCCTTATGCAAATCCCTCCCACTGCTAAATTTTTCACTGTTATTGACCTCTGCTCCGCTTTCTTTTCGGTACCTCTGCACCCTGACAGCCAATATTTGTTTGCATTTACATACAGAGGAGTCCAATACACATGGACTCGATTACCACAAGGTTTCATAGACAGTCCAAGTATATTTTCCCAGGCTTTGCATGATTGTTTACAGTCTTTTCAACCAGAGAGTGGATCAGTATTGATACAGTATGTGGATGATTTACTACTGTGTTCAGATTCATTGGAAGCGTCCCTGAAAGATACGAAACAGCTCCTGTTTCATCTTTCAGACACAGGACACAAGGTTTCCAAAGACAAGTTGCAATTATGCCAAACTAAAGTAAAATATTTGGGACACTGTCTAACACAAGGACTGAGACACCTGACCGCTGATAGAATTCAAGCAATTAGAGACATGACTCTGCCACAAACCCAGCAACAGATCAGAACGTTTTTAGGAATGTGTGGGTATTGCCGTAACTGGATCCCAGGATTTTCCATTCTAGCATTACCTTTGCAGGAGATGGTTTCCTCAAACAAGCCTGATCGGATTTCGCACACAGACGAGTCCGAGATGGCATTTGAGAGACTTAAACAGTGCCTAACGCAGGCACCAGCATTAGGTATGCCAGACTATGGGAAACCCTTTGAGCTGTACGGAACAGAAAGTGCTGGTTGCGCAGCAGGCGTCCTAACCCAAAAGCACGGTGATGCCAGCAGGCCGGTAGCATACTACAGCGCTCAGCTAGATACGGTAGCGCGATCCCTCCCCACATGCTTGTGAAGCGTTGCTGCAATAGCATTGCTAGTAACGAAAAGCGAAGATGTAGTGCTAGGTCACAACCTCACAATTCATACACCACATGCAGTGTCAGCCTTGCTAAATTCTGCCCAAACCAGACACGTCTCATCAGCGCGGTTTACAAGATGGGAATTGGCACTAATGGCCCCCGTAAACATCACCATAAGGAGATGCAGTGCATTAAATCCTGCAACATATCTCCCAGGTGTGCCTGGACAGGCACAAAGGGTGGAGGATGAGAGTGGTGGGGAAGGAGAATTTAATACAAAGGAGGACACACATGATTGTATGGAATATTTGACCCAAAATTTTACCGCAAGGCCTGACATCAGTGACAACCCACTGGAAGATGTAGATCTTACCTTCTACACGGATGGTAGTTGTCACAGACAGTCGGACTCGGGAGACTTGTGTACTGGATACGCAGTCGTAGATGACCAAGGCACCATAGAAGCAGAACCGCTAGGCCCACCTCACTCAGCCCAGGTTGCTGAACTGGTCGCCCTAACCAGAGCATGTGAATTGGCTAAGGGCAAATCAGCCAATATCTACACCGACTCTAGATACGCATTCGGGGTAGTCCATGATTTCGGAGCCCTATGGCGCCTCAGAAATTTCATGACGGCAGCTGGTACACCGGTAGCGCATGCAGCTCACATAAAAAGGCTTCTAACAGCGATACAGGAACCCGACAGAGTGGCTGTTATCAAGTGTAAAGCACACACATATAGCCAGGACCCAGTATCACTTGGTAACAGCCGAGCAGACGAAGCTGCTAAGTTAGCAGCTGGTACCCCCAGACAGACAGACACCACACAACTGATGGTATTTAATACCATCAACACACAGAAGCTGTGTGAAATGCAAAATTTGTGTTCCACACAGGAAAAGGCAGTCTGGAAGGCAAAGGGATATGGCCAGGAGTCCTCAGGACTCTGGACGGATGGACAAAGTAAACCAGTGGCCCCCAGAGCATATCTTCCATGTTTAGCTGAGGCAGCACACGGGCTGACTCATCTGGGCAAGGAGGGAATGTGCAAGTTGGTAAGAGCATATTGGTGCTCCCCAGGATTTTCATCTCATGCAGGTAAGAGAGCAATGTCATGGCTTACCTGCTTGAGAAAGAATATCGGAAAGGCAATACCAACAGAACCATCTCATATCCCACCTACAGGCGGCCCTTTCCAGGTAATACAGATTGACTTTATACAATTACCCCCTTGTCGAAATTTGAAATATGTACTTGTTTGTATAGATGTATTCTCAAATTGGGTCGAAGCATTTCCGGCGGCCACAAATACCGCTATGTTCACTGCTAAGAAAATTGTGCAGGAATTTGTATGTAGATATGGTATCCCTAGAATTATCGAAAGTGATAGGGGTACCCATTTTACAGGTGATGTCTTTCAAGGAATGTGTAAGTTGATGGGAATTGATAGCAAGCTGCACACTCCATACCGTCCACAGGCGAGTGCGAAGGTGGAAAGAGTGAACAGCACTATTAAAAATAAACTGAGCAAAGTTATGGCAGAAACAGGATTGACATGGCCAGAAGCTTTACCCATTGTACTATACAGCATCAGAACCACTCCCAGGTCCCCTCTTAATCTGTCTCCCTTTGAAATCTTGTTTGGTCGACAACCGCATGTTATTATTAACCCTCAGGATGATTTGAAGTGTAACAATGAAGTGACTGTAAAGTACCTGATTAACATGAGTAAACAGCTAAGGAATCAAAATGATAATTTGAAGTTAGTGATTCCTGATTTACCAGATAGTAATTGTCATGACATTGAACCTGGGGATTATGTAATGATACGGAATTTTCTACGCTCAGGTTGCCTTATTGACAGATGGGAAGGACCATACCAAGTCTTATTGACTAGCACTACAGCATTGAAGGTTGCCGAGAGAGAGACTTGGGTTCATTCGTCCCATTGTAAGAAGGTTGCTGATCCAGAGAGGTCCCGTGATAAGGAACAGACGGTAGAGGAAGTTGTATCACTGGAGTGTCTGTTCCAGGAGGACTGAGGCGGCACCTGAGCATTGAAAATCACAAGATCAAAAGCAGTTGTCGATTCCCTGTTCCCTTTTATTGTTTTTCTCCACTTCCCATCCCCTCTCCCTCAAATTATTTTTTCCCCCTTCTCATTCTTCTTCGTTTCCTCCTATAAGATGGACTTGCCCCAAGAGACTGTGATCCGGATTTTCCTGTTGACCATGATGTTGACCAGAGCAGTCTGTTCCGTCGAGAGTACCATGGAGGTCGAGAAAGGTTCTGGAATGGGTTCTGATGACAAAGATGGAGGCGTAGTTTTCCAAGAACAACTTAACCAACAAGTAAAGGCGAGTATCAGAAAACGATCCGATAGCATTGACAATAGAAGGAATTGTGAAGGATTGTTAGCTGAAGAAAACTGTATCTGTAGGCTCTGTGACAATGTAGTTGAGGATGGGTGCATCAAGAAATGCCAATCCAGTTTTAATATCCACATGGACCGGCACCCCTTGAGTTACTATCACTCCTTAGTGGGTAGTGTGTTAAATCAAACAGATTGTTGGGTATGCTCTCAAGTACCTCAAGGTCATAGCAAATCAGGACTAGTACCATTTCCTTTAACGGTAGGGGAGGTACTTGAGCTAAAGGGTGGGAGACCGGTGGACAGGAGGTTTAATATCTCCAGTCCTCCTAGTTTGAAGCTCCACCAATATCATGTGGATAGATCCCTAATATGTTTTAACATTTCCAATCCCCGAAAGCCGGGAAATTGGGAAGTGTCATGGAGTAACCAAACCATGACCTTTTCATATAGAGCAGATAGAATGCCGACAGATACAGAGCTTATACGCCACATAGCCAGTAGAGAAAAATCTTTCCGATATAGGTATACCCTAGGAAGTAGGATTACGAGAGTTGGAGAGGTATCACCAGGATACTGTGCACATATCGTACAAACTGATACGTGTACCAGACAGATGGGAGAATTAGGGTTAGGAGATTTCACATGGAAGATGTGTAATATGGTTATGTCCTACTCCGTCCCATATGTTCTCCCCGATGATGCATATTTCATATGCGGGAGGAAGGCGTATAAGTGGCTTGCCCCAAACTCTGAAGGATTGTGTTATATTGGAAAAGTACTGCCTGAAGTAATGACTGTATCACATGCCAAAATGAAAGATATACACCGTGGTGCCCAAGCTCCTTATACTCACACCCACTACGAGCACGTAGTTAAAAGGCAACTGACAGAAAGGACAGATCATTTGGCCTCTGACATGATCCATGAATCCACCGGGATTCAGGTCCTACTTGCGTTAGATTTCACTCGCACCGCTAGAGGAGTGCTGAACTATAGATATATCTCTGCGCTTGCAAATTTGTTAGACAATATCACAGAAATGTATGATGACACGTTTAGGTATACTGGAAGAGAACTTCAAGCTTATTAAATAGAACTGGTTCAGCATAGAATGGTTCTTAATTATCTCACAGCAGTAACAGGTGGATATTGTGTCACACTGGCAACGCAGTACGGCGTGAAATGCTGCACATATATAACGAATAGTACCGAGGATCCGGTCGAGGTCATAGACCAAAAGATGGACGATATTCTCCAATTAAAGTGGGAATTTCGCAGGAGACACAATCTCACCCTTGCTGCTGTGGGTAATGAGCTGACTGGTTGGGTGTCATGGTTGAACCCGCGAAATTGGTTCTCTGGTTTAGGAGAATGGGCTCAAAGAGTCATAATGGATGTAGGGAAGTTTCTCCTATGTATCTTAGGTGTTGTCATAACGATTGGCTTGATATTTAGATGCGGTCAGGCTTTAATGAAGTGCAAACGTAGTACCAGGGTAATGAGTCTAAGGAGTGAGGAAATTGTAATTCCAATGGATTTGATTTATGACCCAACTGTAGAAACAATGATGTGATGAAAATGCGATTATACGGTCCGTTTCTTTCACCTGTTTTTCCGGTTTTTCCAAGGTAAAAAGACCCACTTTTGACGAGGAATTTGATGACCCTGTATACAGACAACTGATGGATTAAAGAAGAAGTTTTGACAACCTTATACACAGATATTTGATGAACTATGCCATAGACCCCCAGTTTCCCTAGAAATTTTAAAATTACGCTAGCCCAACACTTTTGTAAGTCTATGGACATTGACAAAGCTTTTTGCCCACACCTTTTGGCAAAAGCCCAAAGAAGACTGCATTCAACAGACACCGAACAAGACTTCAACCGACAAATGTTCATTAACCTGACATAGAATACCACTGCATTTACCATAATTGTGTCTTATCTTCATCTCTACAACCTTCAGGTAATTACACACATAGTCGATAGGGAATACCCGCACAGATATCAGCAATCACATATTCCCCCATTCATGTATCATCAACTAAAATGTGCTCCCCCATTTTGTTACAACCACAGCCGAAAAGAGCTCGGTAAAGTTTGACAGCCCATCCACAGACCCGTACCACGGGATAAGAAGGAATTCGAATGTATACTTCGCAATACCTCGAAGCTTGATTTAAAACACGTACGGCACGATGATACATGACCCCCCCCCCAAACATGGATTCATACACACATGCTTCTGCTATCTCAATAGGTCATACCCTTTTCCTACCTTCTCCTCTCCTCCCCTACCCAATCATAGAAATGTATTTACACTTGACATATATTTTTCTCTTTGAAATGTTTTAGGAAGTGGCAGTTATTGTTGACTGCCAAAGGGTGGACTGTCAAAGTCAGAAAAATATCACGCTACACACTGCCATATTTGCACCTCATGCGAGTGCCTGTTGCACGTTCATGAGCCCTGCCGTGCGTGCGCATACTCGCTGTTGTGTGCACCCGCGGGCGCACAGTGTGCGCATTTACGGTAAAGTTTATGTGCGTCTGGCGGGCGACTCGTTCGTAACATATTTTAACTATATAATGTATTTTGTAGATTATGGTCCCTTTGATAGAATCTGAAAGTTTAGTTAAGGTAGCATGTTCATAGACAGAGAGATCCCTCTTTGTTTGATACGAAGGGTCAGACAAGGGTTATACAGTGGTGTTTAGTATCCATCGGAAGAGTATTTAATTAGCAATATTCCGGTGTTGGTTTGAAGCAGATTAATCGCTCGTGCGAATAGTTATGGACATAAGAAGTTTATGTACTTTTACTATTATTTGCACTTACTTATCCATGCGGCGGGAAACCTAGTTTCCCACCCACCTAAGCAGTTGGAAATAGTCACAGCCCACCTGTATGAATCAACCTATGACCTTTTGTTATAATGCGAAGACGAATTCCTGTGTCCAATGAACAATGAGATTGTAGGGACCATTGAATTGTATTGTGTGTGGGGCATAAATAGACAAGCCGATCATATCCAGCTCTCACTCTTCAACGGTTCTCATTGCTGATAATCGGGAGCTGGATATCCAGAGGCGCATGCGATTGTTTCCCTTGAGCGTAAGTTTTCTCCGCAATCATATTGTCTTTATCGGTATTGTGGGCCATATCTCTCTCTCTCTCTCTTCTCTTTCTCTCATTTTCCCTTAAACGTACTTGTATTGTATTGTATTTCCTGTGTAGTTATCTGGTTAGTTAGTCTATGTTATATTGGTAGTGTATGACTTGTATGGTATTATTCTTTTGCAAGTATAACATTCATATAAGGCGTTAGACCCTAAGCCCGGTATTTGTGTATTTCTTATAGTGTTAAGTATTCTCAGAGCGTCGGAGACGCTCGAACAGCTTTAAGTTAATAAGGTTACATTGTGTTGCATCTACACCCCACCATTACACTAAGGTTTTTCTGTATAATACATTGTTCATGGTTTACATGTAAAGGTTTAACGTTGTGAGCGTCTGCGCCGCTGGTGATCTCCTCGTGGTCCCGAGCGTCCGCTACGCTATAGCGAACCATAACGTTAGTCGGCAGCCAATAGCGGGCCTGCCTGTGATCTCTTGGCCGTGAGCGAACGTAACGCGTGAGCGTCTCGACTACGGCTAAGCGATTGTTACGCAATGTGCGTACCCTTACGGTACTCCAGACGTCAATAGCGTACAGTGTTCTTAGGCCTCTTAAAGGGTTTTAAGTAAGATAAATATTTAGCTTTATCAGGGTTATGAGAGGGCATTCCCACCATATGTGCCTAAAGCTCCCTGGGGCGCCTTTACATCTCCAACAAAGGTTTGAGAGAGAGGGAAACATCTTATTAAGGACAAGGGGAGTCCTATACCACCTATAAATGAGTTTGTAAAGAGTCTCCATTGTCGATAGACATAAGGAGCTCGCCTGGGTGTTACGAAATATGGATTCCCAATTGGCCTGTGGAACTAGCCCTGGCAAATCTCTCTCCCAGGAAGACATAAAGGCAGGGGGTTGCGGAAACAGGTCTTCAATAATAAGCGCATACATTTGAGAGATAGTATGTGTAGGAGATTTAGGAGAGACACACAGTTTTTCGAAAGTGGTGAGATCTCTAGTTATATCAAAGAAGTTCCTAGAAGAAGTTATGAAATGATGAGCTTGAAGGAACTTCCAAAAATCAGAGCTGGATATATTCCAGAGAGATTGAATATCTGAAAATGATCGCACCCTGCCCGAACTCACCAGCTGACCGACCCTGAAAAACCCAGCCTGCGCACACTGAGCAAAGGATGTCCCATAGAGACCTGGAGCAAATTCAGGATTATGAAGAAAGGAAGTTAAGGGAGACCATTTAGAGGATATATGGCTCTTAGCCCTCAGCTTGGACCACAATTTAAGCGTGGGGGAGACCATGGGGTGAGTTACCTTTGGAAGGATAGGTAGCCATGGCACACTTTCAATATAATGTGGGAGACAACCCTCCTCCAGCAAAACCCCCTGTTTGCAATCTTTGGCCCGTGACCATTCCAAAATCCTATTCAAATGAACTGCATGGTAATAGCTAGAAATATGTGGGAGCTGTTGTCAACCTTGATGTTTTCTCCTAAATAGAATGTCATGTTTGAATCTAGGTGTGTTGCAACCCCAAACAAATGCACAGATAAGATTCTGGACATCTCGGAACCAAAGTAGAGGGATGTGTATAGGGAGGGTTTGGAGGAAGAATAATATCCTAGGGAGGGCATTCATTTTGACTACATTGATTCTGCCAAACCACGATAATCATAGTTTCTTCCACCTCTGGAAGTCCAGGCGGAGTCTCGTCAATAAGGGGATAAAGTTTAAGGAGAATAGTTTGGATAAATCATTGGAGAATAGTATCCCCAAATATTTTAATTTGTGGTCGTGCCAAGCAAAGGGGAAGGAGCTTTTCAAACCTTCTATCACAGCAGGAGAAGTAGTCAGGTTCATTGCAATAGATTTAGAGTAATTTATCTTAAAATTAGAGAGGGCTCCGAACCTATTGAATTCTGCCATCAGATTTGGTAGCGACCGGGTTTGAGATTAAAGTGAGTAAATCGTCGGCATATAGAGCCAATTTGTATTCAGTCCCCTTCAACACCAAACCCGAAATATTAGGATTAGCCCTGATGCCTTGGGCCAAAGCTTCCATGCATAAAACAAAGCGTAGTGGGGATAGTGGGCATCCCTGTCTTGTGCCGTTGGATATTAAAAAGGAATCAGAAAGGGAGCCATTAATTCTAATTTGGTGGATGGAGAAGTATAAAGAGATAAGATTCTATGGAGACAGGCATTGCCAAGCCCTAGATGTTTCAGAATGCCAGATAAGAAGCCCCAGTCCACCCTGTCGAACGCTTTTTCAGCATCGGTCGACAATATGATTGAGGGGGACGTAACCTGGCCAGCATAATGAATCATATTAAGCGCTTTAGTGGTGTTATCCCTGGCCTCTCGGCCTAAGACAAATCCGGCCTGGTCTCCATGAATCAAACCGGGCAATAATAGTTCAAGGCGATTCGCAATAAGTTTGGCAAAAAGTTTTATATCTATGTTTAATAGTGAGATTGGTCTATAGCTAGAGCAGAGACTGGGGTCTTTGCCCTCCTTAGGTATAACCGTAATGTGGGCTTCAAGGGACTGAGGGGAGAAATGTGAGTTTTCTGATATAGTGTTAAAGGCTCTCGTAAGAAGAGGGGTCAATTTCTCCTTAAAAGCTTTATAGTAGGCAATCGTGTATCCATCAGGGCCCGGACTTTTGCCATTGGGAGAGGAATCAATAACTTTCATAACCTCCTCAGTAGAGAAGGGGGCGTCCAGACCTTCCGCCTCTGTTGTGGACAGACTAGGGAAGTCTAGGGACTTTAAGTAATCTGATATAGCCGCGCGGTGGGATAGCTCATCTGCCCTTCCTGATGGACCAGAAAAGTTGTATAACGTGGAATAATATGTCTGAAAGGCCTTAGCAATTTGAAGTGTCTCGTGTTGGGGTTGATCATGACCATCTTTAATTGAATGGATAAAAGTGAGTGCACGTTGTTCTCTGAGAGCTTTGGCCAACAATTTCCCTGGTTTGTTGCCCCATTGATAATATCTGCTACGGCATTTCCGATATGAAAATTTAACTCTATCAGAGAGTAGTTTATTCAGATCAGCCCTAGCGATCTCAAGATCAGAATAATGTTGAGGGGTTTGGTATTTCTTATGTAAGAGTTCGAGGGTTTTTATCTTAGATAATAGATCATCTCTAATTTTCCCCCTGTTTTTTTAAGAAAAGAGCCTAATTGAATACATACCCCCTTATAACACATTTATGTGCTTCCCAGACCGAGACCTTAGAAATATCGTCTGAGTCATTAGTACAGATGTAAGCGTCTAAGGCGGAGTCAATTCGAGATCGGCACTCCGTGTCTTGTAATAAGGTGTCGTTAAAACACCAAGACCATTGGCGACGTGTACATGATGGCAGGCGTATTGTAAGGTTAACAGGAGCATGTTCTGACCATACAATTTGTCCTATAGATGTCTCGGCTAAAAGATGTAGGTGTTGGTGGCTCAGAAATAGATAATCAATCCTGGAGTATGTCTGACGTGGGTGCGAAAAAAAATTATCTAATGAAACATTTAATGACATTATTTATTGAATTTGAAGATTGCAGGTTCATTTCTGTGGGACATAGAGGAACTAAATGCATACCTGTACCTCCCAACATTTAGAAGTTCGAACTCAGGACTCCTTGCGTGCATGCCCAAAAAGGAGGCGTGACCTAGAGGAAAGGGGTGCAGCTTCATGGGATGGCGTCAACCGCGAGCCATGCCCACGTTTTTATCGCTGTGGGGGCATGCCCAGCGCTCTGTGAGCAGCCGGCCATGCCCCCAACCTCCCTGTCTCCCGTGAACAGATACAATGTGTATACATCTATTCATCGCAGAGCAGCAAATGACAGGGAGCCTCCCAACTGCCCCCCCACCACCATCATGGGACACTGCGGCCCTCGGATGGGACAGCGGAACAGTCCCAGAAAATGGGACTGTCCTGCTAAATGTACTGTATGTCCTGCTAATTGTACTGTATACCACTAATTTTTAAGGCTTTGATTGTGAAGCTCATTGCTTGCTAATTGCTATCTCTGTACACG
Source organism: Pseudophryne corroboree (assembly GCF_028390025.1). NCBI lineage: Eukaryota > Metazoa > Chordata > Amphibia > Anura > Myobatrachidae > Pseudophryne > Pseudophryne corroboree. The sequence goes on from NC_086450.1 coordinate 414,099,405, forward strand.
TATAATGGGGGGGCATTCCGAGTTGATCAACTTTTTGCTGCTCGTGCGGTCATCTTGACGCCGCCTATGGGGGAGTGTATTTTAGCATAGCAGGGCTGCGATCGCTTGTGCAGACCTGCTATGCTAAAAAAGTTTCCTGCAGAACAAGACCAGGGTAAGAGTTACTTACCCTGTGTGATGGATCCAGTGACGAAGGTCCCGGGATTTACGTCAGACGCCTGGGTCCGCCTGCGTTCGACTCACCACGCCTTGGAAATGGTCAGTTGACTCCCTGGAACTCCTTCCGCCTGTCAGTCTTCATGCGTTCGCCGCTGCGATCACTTTCTGTGCTGGTGGCGTCGCTGCCCGGCTGTCCTGACCCGTTTGCACCGCAGCGAAGAGCCCCTGCGTGCGAACGGGTCGGAATGACCCCCAATGCCATTTCCTGCTTGTATTTGCACATTTGCAAACAAAATAAAGTTATTAAAAAGAATGAAACAAAAATTATTATTTTTTTGTCAAATGATTTATTTATATTATTCTCTCTAATGGCTACTTAGGTGTTGGGATATAAAGTTAGGTATTTTCTTTAGGCCTAGGGGTGCTGCGAAAAAACTGATGAGACACTAAGGGTTCCATGAAGTGAAAAGGTATGGGAACCACAGTATTACTATGTATTGTCTGGTTGATTAACCTCTGCTATATGTGTGAGAGAGGAGTGTACTCCAGCTCCATCTCCTACTCTTTACAGTGGAGCCAGGCAGCCATCTTTACCAAGATGACCACCGCAACCTTAGAGCGCACGGGCATCCCTGCGCCATCTGAGGATGATGTGTATCCATGTACGTCAACAGTGTACAGCACATGTTCCTCTGGGAAAGTCATACTACAGATATACATCTGCATTACTGCTAGTGCTGTGTCTGGTAACATAACCGCTTACTCTGTACTATACTGCTGTTACCACTGAGAATCTCCAAACCTGCTTAAGGATGAACTGTTTTGCCTCTACCTCATCTCCCATTCCGCTGATAGTGGTGTCGAGAGAGGGGAAAAGAGGGTACAGTTTACCTGGTGGAGGGGCCCAGTGAGGGTCCAGGCCCCCTCCCCCTTACCTGGCAGCAGCAGCTGCAGCTCTTCTCAGCCCAGCACACGCTGCAGTGTGGCCATGGAGGTGCTTAAAATACTATTTTATCAGTATTTTTTTCTAAGGGTACATGACCACACCTCCTGTGATTAGGCCACGCCCCTTGAAAAGTACCTGGGCCCAGCCCGGCTCTCGACTGTCCTGTCCTCTGGTGACTATTGTTCGACACCCATTGGACATATGAACAGTATGATGATGACATTGGTTATCTACCTACGCAAACAGGTGTCTTCCAGACCATGTGGCCTCCTACGTGACCAGTGAATATGATTGAGGACACTGCCCAGGAAGGAGCAAATTCTTCAGAGGTTGCCAGTTGCAGAGAAACCACCATATAGTTGTATTTTTATTTAGTACATATAAAAATCAGCAATTTTGTTATTTTTGTTGATAGTAGTTGTAAATAAAATTTGATTTTGTTTTATATGCAACAGACTTTCGTATAAATATTTTGAATCAAGATTTTTTTTAAAGCGACTTAAGCTCTTTTTTTTTGGTAAAACTGTTTTTATTTTCTTATTTTCAGAAAGTAAAGCGTTACATACAGTGGTGAGCCAAAAGAAAAAATTACAGGAAGGGCAAGAAATACATACATCCCCCCAATCCAAGAATTGCTGGTATCACAGTGCCATGCAACTCGTTCCATATAATTCCGCATATCCTGTACTCATACACTTTAATCTAGTATCAACCACTAATAGACATCAGAAAATAATAAAGGAAAATACAAGAAGGGAAGGGGGAGGGGGGGGGGAGACAAGACAAGACAATTCACTCCGTAGTCGCGTGGAGTACATACAGTACATACAATCTATGAACTCATTAACCTCAAAACATCAAGGTGCATACGTATATCAATTAGCATCTACACGTTTATAAAGAATACAAGAGGTATTTTCAAAGAGCCTTTCAATATGGTCCTGCGTAGCAATGTCTAGACTGTCAATGTAAAGCACCCATTTCGAATTAAAGCGAGCAACCCCCCTCTCAATGTCCAGCAAGGTGGCTTGGCGTTCAAAATAGAGAACCCGTAAAAGCACATTTTTTAATTCCCCTAAAGAGGGAGACGACTTTTTTGTCCAATGATTCAAGATTACTTTATTAGCCACCGTGAGAATGACCGTGAGAATGGGCGTGACTCGCCTCCTATCAGGGCCAAGAGGCCAACCTTCAAAACAATTACATAAACAGGCTATCCCCAAATACTTAAGAGCCCTCCAGGTCCTAGGAAACTGGGATAAAACCGGATGCCCATTAAAAGAAGACGCATCTCCCGATAGAGGCATTAGTTCCGATTTGGAAAGATTAACTTTGTAACCCGCAAAAGATCCAAAGCTGTCAATGATGGAAACTATAGGTCCTATTGACCTGCTGGGGTCAGCGATAAATAGCAACATATCATAAGCAAAAAGTGCTATCTTAACCTCCAGTCTGCCAACAAAAATGCCTCTAAAGGAAGACGCGTCACGGAGGGCTATCGCCAGTGGCTCCAGGACCAGAGCGAAAAGTAGTGGAGATAGGGGGCACCCCTGACGGGTGCCTCTCTGAATGTAAAAGGGGGAAGAAATATAACCATTTCCTAATACCTGTGTGGCAGGGTCCTTGTATAAGCGGGCCAACACATCTACAAAGGCAGCCGGGGCACCAAACTTATGTAGGGTGTCGAATAAATGGTCCCAAGTCACCATATCAAATGCCTTTTCGGCATCAAGTGATAGGATAACATTGGTGTCCGTATCTGAGGAAGACTGTAACCCCTGCATTACTGTTAAAACTTTTCTGATATTGACAACCACCTGACGGCCCCAAATGAATCCGGACTGATCTGGGTGGACAATAGAGGGCAATATAAGTTTCATCCTGTCAGCTAATATCTTTGTAAATAACTTATAGTCCGTATTTAGCAGGGAAATGGGCCTATAAGATTCCGGGAGTTCCGGATACCTACCCGGCTTTGGCAACACCCTAAGGAACGCTGAGTTAAAGAAACTAGGCCTGAAAGCAATTCATTAAAAAATACCTGCAATGTGTCCCGGATATGGGGTAATAGGATTTTGTAATAATCATTGGAGAGGCCGTCCGGTCCCGGCGCCTTTCCAGTTTTCAGTGCCTTAATCACCCTCTCCACCTCCTCCCCCGAGATGGGTGTCATAAGGGATGAGGCCTGGCTGTCAGACATCTGAGGTAAACTCATATTAGCCCAAAAGGCCTCTTTATTGGGCAAATTACTAGGAGGCTGAGAATACAGTTGGGAATAAAAAGAACTCAGCACTTCCGTTATCTTGGCATTAGTCCGGACCCTAGTGCCGTCACTAGTGAGGAGGGATTTAATTACCGAAGAAGAGTGACACCATTTCAATAAGAAGGACATTAATTTACCCGGTTTATTACCATATCTATAAAAGGAGGCATTCCTATAAAAAGTGTGCTTGGCTTCCAAGTGGTTCAGAATATTATCAAAAACTGCCTTTTTATTATTATAATCAGCCCTATTAGTTGGGGTTGAGGATTGCTTAAACCTATGAAAGGAAGTCGTCAAGTTAGCCTGGGCTTCCAAATATGAGCCATCTAACTGCCTATCCCTGTGTGCACAATAAGACATAATAACCCCTCTCATGACGGGCTTAGATGCCTGCCAGAACGTCAAAGGCTTCTCAAACTCACAACTAGCATTATTACTCTTGTAATCTAGCCATGCTGCTTCCAACATGTTACGAAATTTCAGTGAATTAGCCAGATGTGCTGGGAACCGCCATTGCCTCACCGGGCCCTTATCCACGTGCACCGACAGTTTAATCCAACACAAGGCATGGTCTGAGATGCTAACAGCTTCTATCCTAGCATCCATGACTTTAGGGAACATATGTTCCGACAACAGCAGATAGTCAATGCGGGAGAGCGTACCATATGCAGCTGATAAGCAAGTATAATCCCGTTCTAGCGGATAGCACACCCTCCACACATCCACCACCAGCAGTCGGCGTGTTAAATACTGGATACCCACTTTCGGGGTGCTATTCCCCGCCCCGAAGCCACATTCCTATCCAAAACATGAGACTAAACCACATTGAAATCCCCCCCTAACACAATGTTAGAATCTGTATGACCATACAATTTGTTCAGCATATCTAGGAAAAACGCTTTGGGACGGTTATTTGGAGCATATATGTTACATAGCAATACGCGTGTTCAATCTACTGTAACGTCTACAATAACATACCGACCCTGCAGGTCAACCTGTACAGAATGAACAGCATGAGATAATGACTGTCTAATTAATATGGCCACCCCCCGTGCCTTAGAGGAGTATGAGGCCGAGGCCATCACTGACCACCGAAGTGTGTTAAGTTTGGCCATCTCTAAAGGAAGGAGGTGCGTTTCCTGCAAGAAGGCTATATCCATGCGGAGCTTGTTCAGATACATAAGGATTTTTTTCCTCTTAGCCGGGGAGTTAATAACCCCCACATTCCATGTGCTAATTGTTAGAGAAGACATGCAGCTAATCTAAACAAACCCATTGAAGTAATGACGAGTACATAAAGGAAGGAGTGGTCCAGCCACCGCTGCTCATTCCATCGCGACACTTGAGCAAACATACAGGGGGGACAAGACAAGACACAGATAGCGTAACAACACATAGAAAAAAAGAGACATAACAGGACAAGAGGCAGCAACTCACCTCCACCGTCCAAGAAATAAGAACTTTCGGCCATATAGAAACCCGTAAGGCTAACTTCAAACATGGCGTGCTTACCCCTAGCATACCACAGCCAGTAGCGACATTCAAGGAGATAAATGAGGATCCCAGCTTCCACCCAGCCCAACTGAACAGATTAAACTGAGGCTAAGAAAAAGAGGGTGTCTGATACGTATAAACTAGATGAGAATCATTTAGGCAGTTATTCCCCGTTCCTGGGTACCATACAAATAGCAGGCATATGAGCAGTCCCGGCCGGAACCCCCAGGCCATCCATCAAGATCGCTTGCAACTCCCGGCTCAGGGTCTATGATGTGGAACGTGGAGAAGTAGGAGAAGACGAATGTCCCGATTTCCGTCCTTCAGACAGATACCCAGCTGCGTCAGCTACATTCAAAAAAAGTCCCGAAAGGAGTCCCCCTCAAAGAGCCGTAAACATGCAGGGTACAGCAGTGCAAACTTCCTGCCCTCCTGGACCAGGCGAGAGTAAATCTGGGAGAAGTCTCTGCAAGCTCAGGATACTTCTGCAGAGTAATCCTGAAAGAGACGAATGTCCCCACCATCCCATGATAGAGCCCTGTGTCTCCTGGAAGCAGACCAAATAGCTTTTTTGTGAAGAAAGTTTAAACAGCAAAAAATCACCACATGTGGCCTCGCATTCTGACCCGTCCTGGGCGGTTCTAAGCGGTGGGCCCTCTCCACTACCATGTCTGCACACGTATCTTGGATTTCCAATAACTCCGGGAGGGACACTTGTAAAAAATGATACAGGTCTGGCCCTTTAAGAGATTCTGCTAGGCCCATGGGGGTCATTCCGAGTTGTTCGCTCGCTAGCAGATTTTAGCAGCATTGCACATGCTAGGCCGCCGCCCTCTGGGAGTGTATCTTAGCTTAGCAGAATAGTGAACGAAAGATTATCAGAATTGCGAATAGAAATTTTTTAGCAGTTTCTGAGTAGCTCCAGACCTACTCACAGATTGCGATCAGTTCAGGCCGTTTCGTTCCTGGTTTGACGTCACAAACACGCCCTGCGTTCGGCCAGCCACTCCCCCGTGTCTCCAGACACTCCCGCGTTTTATCCTGGCACGCCTGCGTTTTTCCGCACACTCCCAGAAAACGGTCAGTTTCCGCCCAGAAACACCCACTTCCTGTCAATCACCCTCCGATCACTTCAACAATGAAAATTCTTTGTTCGGACGTGAGTAAATCTACTAAGTTTTGTGCTAAAATACTAACCGCATGCGCACTGCATACCATGCGCATGCGCATTTTTGCCTTAATCGCTCCGTTGCGAAAATCGGCAACGAGCGAACAACTCGGAATGACCCCCCATGATCCTGAGGTTATTCCTCCTCGACCTGTTTTCCAGGTCGTCTAATTTATTCATAACTTGGTAATAAGATTTTTGCATTCGTTTTTAATTCTGCCACCTCTTGGAATACTTCCCCCAATCTTTGCTCAGTGGATAGAACTCTCTGGGACAGCTGTTTCATCTGAGACTTAATGTCCTGTGCCACCTGCGTCAGCTTAGCAGAGTGCGCGTCCATGAGGGGCCCCATCGTTACCTGGATTGCTTTCACTACATCCTCATATGAAACTGGAGCTGCAGGGTCAGGAGAGGCAGGCTGAGATCTGTCATCCAGCGGCTGTGTGCCCTCCAGTGTGTCCGGTGCGGTGGAGCGGGATCTCTGCTGCTTTGCCGGCATGGGAGAGGTGAGAAACTTCTCCATAAGATGGAGGAGACCTTCCCCTCACCGAGGCTGCGGGAACCGCTGGGATTCAAGCCGCTAACGCGGTGCTGCGTGCTGTGCTGGCCGGGGTAGCAGCGGAGCTCTCACACCAGGCACCAGATCACATGGGAGCCGGAACCGGAAGTCCAGATGTTTCTTAAGCTCTTTTTTTAAAATAGTGATTAAACTATTACATTTGCCTGACTACTCAAAGTTGGGAAATCAATTAAACACACGATTGAATAATGCTGAGAATGAGTGCCTGAAGCTATTCAATTAGCCATGCTGTAAACTCATCACTAGAGGATTTCTGCTTGCAGACTCTTGAGGTGCAAGCAGAAATCTGACAAGACTAGGGCCACAATGTGAGTTGCGGGTTTGCCACCCGCGCTAACAACAGCACACCCGACACTTAAGTTTGAGAATGGCTTTTACCACAACTAAATGGCATTCTTTAAGTGCGGTAACCTGCATTTCCTGACATAAGTGCTGGGCATGATGCCGCTAATTGAATAGCTCCAGGCACTCATCCCAGTGCAATTTAATATCACATTTAATTGAATCCCCCCCCCACCCAATGAGGGATACTGAAAAGCTGTAATACCTTATCTTGAGATACATAAAAATGTTTTAACTTGTTTTTGTGCCAGTCGGATTAGCAGACAGCCAGCAGTGGGAGCAGTCAACCAGCCGGGGGGCAGACAGCCAGTAGGGGGAGCAGACAGCCAGCAAGGGAGCAGACAGACAGCAGTGGGAGCAGTCAGCCAGCTGTGGGGGCAAACAGCCAGCTAGGGGAGCAGCCAGCCAGGGGAGCAGCCAGCCAGCAGGGGGAGTAGACAGCCAGTAGGGGAAGTAGACAGCCAGCCAGAGGAGCTGACAACCAGCCTGAGGAGCAGCCAGCCAGCAAGGGGAGCAGCCTGAATGAGGAGCAGACAGCCAGTAGGGGGAGAAGACAGACAGCCCAGGAAGTGAACAGCCAGCCTCAGGAGCAGACCATCAACTCAAGTAGTGGACAGCCAGCAGGGGGAGCAGACAGCCACCCGGGGGAGCAGTCATCCAGCCCGGGGAGCTGACAACCAGCCTGAGAGCAGGCAGCCAGCCTGAGGAGCAGACTGCTAGCAGGGGGAGCAGCCAGCATGAGGAGCAGACAGGCACCCTGAGGAGCAGACAGTCAGCTTGGATAGTGGACAGCCAGCAGGAGGAGCAGACAGACAGACTGAGGAGCAGAGAGCCAGCAGGGGCAGCAGCCAGCCAGGAGGAGCAGACAGGCAGCAGGGGGAGTGGGCAGCCAGCCTGGGGAGCTCACAGCCAGCAGAGGGAACAGATAGATAGCATGGGGAGTGGACAGCCAGCCAGAGGAGCAGAGGGAGCAGACTGCCAGCCTGAAAAGTAGTCAGGGTACTGGGGAAAAGCAAGAAGGGAACATCTCTTTGCTGCTTTTCTCCACTTCATCAGATAAAAAAGACACATAATGCTAGCCAGAGATGGTGCTATAATTGTCAAATAAAAATAAAGATGTATATTTCCCAGCACAGCCTCCATTATATTAAATCCAGTTGGGTCTGCATTAATAGAGAAACGAAATAGCAGAGAAATAGATGCTTAATGTGCACGTTTCAATTTTCTAAATACAGAGAAAAGTATAGTTTTCTCCAGCTGAAATGCTGAAGAAAAGCTGTTTTTAGGTTTAATAAATAGATCCCTAAGTCCTGATGCCAGCTAATGACCCTTCTGCTGTCAATCAGAGAGAGGAGGCGCTATATTATTTAGGGACCTCTCAGTTTTCATTTTATTTTTATTTTTTTAATATATACTGTATTTGAGTTATTACAATAGGATATGTAGTTGTTACATAATGAAGAAACTATATCTACTATCGCCTTATCACCAAAGTCAGCGCAATGGGCAGAGACAAAAATGCTTAGCAACGTTTGTCAGTTTTACAACATTTCCACTGATTTCCGCTGTGTCTTCACTGTGGTACACGTACACTTAAAGCAGGTGCACAAGCAGTACATTTACTGTAGGAAATCTAGCTACACTTACAAGCAGCGGCAGCTCGTACTTACTAAACATAGGGGCGGTGTTGCTACCCCTGTGCCTGAAGCGGAGAGTCAACAGCCAGCCCCGACACCTGTGCAATGGATCCAGATGGTGCCGAGACCGGCGCAAGCACAGCCGCTGGGTTGCGACTGCGCATGCACAAACCCCTGGCTTCTATGGACTGCACCGACTACGACGCATAGAAGCCAAATTTGGCTGCATGAAAGGTAGGGAGTAGCTTTCCACAGGAAGCCAGCTCACTGCTTATCGCAGCCTGGTCTGGCAGTCCCAGAGGGAGGAAACACCTGCCAATTGGACTGCCTTGTGTGTTTGTGACTGACAAGTAGCACTTCCAATAGGAAGTCTCTGCCAGTCACAGTGAAGCCTGTGCAGTCATGGACTGCATCTGGCCTCACTGACACTGAGCTGGGTGGTGGATTTTACTTGGGTGGGCTGCAGTCCTGCTGCCCATGGGTAAAATCCACCACTGCTTACAAGTAGCTAGTGTAACATGCTAAGTATGTACATATGATATGGCATGATGAGATTACTAAGTCAGGATAAGTTGTTCAGGACCAAACCTTGGAAAGCGATAAAGTGGAGAGAGATAGAAAGACCTCTGGGGGACATGTACTAAGCAGTGATAAGCATGGAGAAGTTGGTCATGGCAACCAATCAGTATTGACGTAACATTCATAATTTGCAAACTATAAACATATACAGAGCAGCTGATTGGTTGCCATGGGCAACTTTTCCACTGGCTCACTTCTCCACTTTTATCACTGCTTAGTACATGTCCCCTAAAGTACCAGCCAATTATTGTCTGTCATATTACAGGCTGTATTTGAAAAATGACAGGAGCTGGTTGGTTGGTACTGTAACTCTCCCCAAGGTTTGCTACACCTCACCCTTAGTGAGTTATGATGAGTTATTTGGAAACGTGCGGCATGCGTAATGGAGAGCAAAGACTCTAGCACACTTCCAGAGTCTTGCTAGCTCCTGTGCAAGTGCCATCTTTTATGAAAGATGGCACTGCCAGTACAGAAATAATACAGATAACCACCGCGCAGGCACAGTAACGTACCATTCCTGGGCACTGGATGTCTGGCGCACACTAGTCCATTAGTCCAGGGAACCCCTTGTCTCACACCCTGCATCTATTATAGACACCCCACTGTCTTTTGGATAAAGTTATCATAAAGATGACCCCTTTGGAGCTGTTATTTCCATGACAGTGGCATGTACTGTACACCCAGACCTGCTAATCCATGTACAGTGGTCTGGGAGAATTATAAACTACCTTATTCATAATACAAAGCTGTGAGTTATGACATATAAATTCTGCATTCATCAGCCTTTCTAATGCTCAGTTTATCTAATAAACAAGAGTGGGAAACTGCAGACTAAGAGATTTTCTGTGCTGAGGGCGCATTAATCAGGCAGGGCGGCTTGTTTATTTTATCAATGTGCCAGACGACAGCAGAAATAGTCACACTGTCAGGTGACAACGAATACAGCTAAACAAAATGGACACAATCTGTAGCAAAAGAGAGGGGCACTGATGGGAAAAATCTTGTAAGTGCTGGCAGGGCCGGTGCTAGGGTGTTCGGTGCCCCCCCGCAAACTATAAATTTGCGCCCTCCCATACTTTACAAAGCGTCAGTGCGCGCCTTTGGTGCGCACCGAAAAAGGGGTACGGTCTTATAAGGAAGTGGCGTGGCCACACAATAGTACCCCAATTTCAAATTACGCCACACAGTAGCACAATCTTATTCACATAACATCGCATGTAGTAGTGCCGCTTATACTCATAATGTCCCCTGTAGTAGTGCTGCTTACACAAAATGTCCCCAGTGGTAGTGACACTTACACAAAATGCCCTCTGTAGTATTGCCGCTTACACAAAATGTCCCCTGTGGTAGTGCAGCTTATACAAAATGCCCCCTGTGGTAGTGCCGCTCACACAAAATGCCGCCAGTGGTAGTCCCGCTTACACAATACCCCCTGTGGTGCTGCCGCTTACACAATGCCCCCTGTGGTAGGTCTGCTTACACAGTGCCCCCTGTGGTAGTGCCGCTTACACAATGCCCCCTGTGGTAGTGCCGCTTACAGAATGCCCCCTGTAGTAGGTCCGCTTACACAACGCCCCCTGTGGTAGTGCCGCTTACACAATGCCCCCTGTGGTAGTGCCGCTTACACAATGCCCCCTGTGGTAGGTCCGCTTACACAACGCCCCCTGTGGTAGTGCCGCTTACACAATGCCCCCTGTGGTAGTGCCGCTTACACAATGCCCCCTGTGGTAGGTCCGCTTACACAACGCCCCCTGTAGTAGTGCCGCTTACACAATGCTCCCTGTGATAATTTCGCTTACACATTCCTCCCTGTGGTAGTGCCGCTTACACAATGCCCCCTGTGGCAGTGCCGCTTACACAATGCCCCCTGTTGCAGTGCCATTTACAAAGTGCCCCCTGTGCTAGTGCTGCTTACTCAATGCTCCCTGTGGTAGTGCAGCTTACACAATGCCCCCTGTGGTAGTGCCGCTTACACAATGCCCCCTGTGGTAGTGCCGCTTACACAGTGCCCCCTGTGGTAGTGCCGCTTACACAATGCCCCCTGTGGTAGTGCCGCTTACACAGTGTCCCCTGCGGTAGTGCCGCTTACACAATGCCCCTTGTGGTAGTGCCGCTTACACAATGCCCCCTGCGGTAGTGCCGCTTACACAATGCCCCCTGTGGTAGTGCCGCTTACAGAATGCCCCCTGTGGTAGTGCCACTTACACAATGCCCCCTGTGGTAGTGCCGCTTACACAATGCCCCCTGTGGTAGTGCCGCTTACACAGTGCCCCCTGTGGTAGTGCCGCTTACACAGTGCCCCCTGTGGTAGTGTTGCTTACACAATGCCCCCTGTGGCAGTGCCGCTTACACAATGCCCCCTGTGGTAGTGCCGCTTACTCAATGCCCCCTGTGGCAGTGCCGCTTACACATTGCCCCCTGTGGTAGTGCCGCTTAAACAAAGCCCCCTGTGATAGTGATGCTTACACAATGATCCCTGTGGTAGTGCCACTTACACAATGCTCCCTATGATAATGACGCTTACACAAAATTCCACCTGTGGTAGTGCCGCTTACACAATGCCCCCTGTGGTAGGTCCGCTTACACAATGCCCCCTGTGGTAGTGCCGCTTACACAATGCCCCCTGTGGTAGGACCGCTTACACAACGCCCCCTGTGGTAGTGCCGCTTACACAATGCCCCCTGTGATAGTGCCGCTTACACAATGTCCCCTGTAGTAGTGCCGCTTACACAATGCTCCCTGTGGAAGTTTCGCTTACACATTGCTCCCTGTGGTAGTGCCGCTTACACAATGTCCCCTGTGATAATGACGCTTACACCAAATTCCACCTGTGGTAGTTCCGCTTACACAATGCCCCCTGTGGTAGGTCCGCTTACACAATGCCCCCTATGGTAGTGCCTTTTACACAATGCCCCCTGTGGTAGTGCCGCTTACACAATGCCCTCTGTGGTAGTGTCGCTTACACAGTGCCCCCTGCGGTAGTGCCGCTTACACAATGCCCCCTGTGGTAGTGCCGCTTACACAATGCCCCCAGCGGTAGTGCCGCTTATACAATGCCCCCTGTGATAGTGTCGCTTACCGAATGCCCCCTGTGGCAGTGCCGCTTACACAATGCCCCCTGTAGCAGTGCCGCTTACACAATGCCCCCTGTGGTAGTGCCGCTTACACAGTGCCCCCTGTGGCAGTGCCGCTTACACAGTGCCCCCTGTGGCAGTGCCTCTTACACAGTGCCCCCTGTGGTAGTGCCGCTAACACAATGCCCCCTGTGGTAGTGCTGCTTACACAATGCCCCCTGTGATAGTGATGCTTACACAATACCCCCGTGGTAGTGCTGCTTACACAATGCCCCCTGTGGTAGTGCCGCTTAGACAATGCCCTCTGTGGTAGTGCCGCTTACACAATGCCCCCTGTGGTAGTGCTGCTTACACAATGCCCCCTGTGGCAGTGCCACTTACACAATGCCCCCTGTGGTAGTGCTGCTTACACAATGCCCCCTGTGGCAGTGCCACTTACACAATGCCCCCTGTGGTAGTGCCGCTTACACATTGCCCCCTGTGGTAGTGCCGCTTAAACAAAGCCCCCTGTGATAGTGATGCTTACACAATGATCCCTGTGGTAGTGCCACTTACACAATGCTCCCTATGATAATGACGCTTACACAAAATTCCACTTGTGGTAGTGCCGCTTACACAATGCCCCCTGTGGCAGTGCCGCTTACACAATGCCCCCTGTAGCGGTGCCGCTTACACAATGCCCCCTGTGGTAGTTCCGCTTACACAGTGCCCACTGTGGTAGCGCCGCTTACACAGTGCCCCCTGTGGCAGTGCCGCTTACACAGTGCCCCCTGTGGTAGCGCCGCTTACACAGTGCCCCCTGTGGTAGTGCCGCTAACACAATGCTCCCTGCGGTAGTGCCGCTTACGCAATGCCCCCTGTGGTAGTGCTGCTTACGCAATGCCCCCTGTGATAGTGATGCTTACACAATGCCCCCTGTGGTAGTGCTGCTTACACAATGCCCCCTGTGGTAGTGCCACTTACACTATGTCCTCTGTGGTAGTGCCGCTTACTCAATGCCCCCTGTGGCAGTGCCGCTTACACAATGCCCCCTGTGATAGTGCCGCTTACACAATGTCCCCTGTGAAAGTGCTGCTTACACAATGTCCCCTGTGGTAGTGCCGCTTACACAATGCCCCCTGTGGCAGTGCCGCTTACACAATGCCCCCTGTTGCAGTGCCATTTACACAATGCCCCCTGTGATAGTGCCGCTTACACAATGTCCCCTGTAGTAGTGCCGCTTACACAATGCTCCCTGTGGAAGTTTCGCTTACACATTGCTCCCTGTGGTAGTGCCGCTTACACAATGTCCCCTGTGATAATGACGCTTACACCAAATTCTACCTGTGGTAGTTCCGCTTACACAATGCCCCCTGTGGTAGGTCCGCTTACACAATGCCCCCTATGGTAGTGCCTTTTACACAATGCCCCCTGTGGTAGTGCCGCTTACACATTGCCCCCTGTGGTAGTGCCGCTTAAACAAAGCCCCCTGTGATAGTGATGCTTACACAATGCCCCCTGTGGTAGTGCCACTTACACAATGCTACCTATGATAATGACGCTTACACAAAATTCCACCTGTGGTAGTGCCGCTTACACAACGCCCCCTGTGGTAGTGCCGCTTACACAATGCCCCCTGTGATAGTGCCGCTTACACAATGTCCCCTGTAGTAGTGCCGCTTACACAATGCCCCCTGTGATAGTGCCGCTTACACAATGTCCCCTGTGAAAGTGCTGCTTACACAATGTCCCCTGTGGTAGTGCCGCTTACACAATGCCCCCTGTGGCAGTGCCGCTTACACAATGCCCCCTGTTGCAGTGCCATTTACACAATGCCCCCTATGCTACTGCTGCTTACTCAATGCTCCCTGTGGCAGTGCCGCTTACACAATGCCCCCTGTGGTAGTGCAGCTTACACAAAGCCCCCTGTGGTAGTGCCGCTTACACAATGCCCCCTGTGGTAGTGCCGCTTACACAATGCCCCATGTGGTAATGCCGCTTACACAATGCTCCCTGTGATAGTAATGCTTACACAATGCCCCCTGTGGTAGTGCCGCTTACACAATGCCCCCTGTGGTAGTGTCACTTACACAATGTCCCCTGTGGTAGTGCCGCTTACACAATGCCCCCTGTGGTAGTGCCACTTACACAATGCTCCCTGTGATAGTGCCGCTTACACAATGCTCCCTGTGGTAGTGCCGCTTACACAATGTCCCCTGTGGTAATGCTGCTTACACAATGTCCCCTGTGGTAGTGCCGCTTACACAATGCTCCCTGTGATAGTGCCGCTTACACAATGCCCCCTGTGGTAGTGTCACTTACACAATGTCCCCTGTGGTAGTGCCGCTTACACAATGCCCCCTGTGGTAGTGCCACTTACACAATGCTCCCTGTGATAGTGCCGCTTACACAATGCCCCCTGTGGTAGTGTCACTTACACAATGTCCCCTGTGGTAGTGCCGCTTACACAATGCCCCCTGTGGTAGTGCCACTTACACAATGCCCCCTGTGATAGTGCCGCTTACACAATGTCCCCTGTGAAAGTGCCGCTTACACAATGTCCCCTGTGGTAATGCTGCTTACACAATGCTCCCTGTGGTAGTGCCGCTTACACAATGTCCCCTGTGGTAATGCTGCTTACACAAAGCCCCCTGTGGTAGTGCTGCTTACACAATGTCCCCTGTGAAAGTGCCGCTTACACAATGTCCCCTGTGGTAATGCTGCTTACACAATGCTCCCTGTGGTAGTGCCGCTTACACAATGTCCCCTGTGGTAGTGCCGCTAACACAATGCTCCCTGTGATAGTGACGCTTACACAATGCTCCCTGTGGTAGTGCTGCTTACACAACGCCCCCTGTGGTAATGCTGCTTACACAAAGCCCCCTGTGGTAGTGCTGCTTACACAATGCCCCCTGTGGTAGTGCCGCTAACACAATGCTCCCTGTGATAGTGACGCTTACACAATGCTCCCTGTGGTAGTGCTGCTTACACAATGTCCCCTGTGGTAATGCTGCTTACACAACGCCCCCTGTGGTAGTGCTGCTTACACAATGCCCCCTGTGGTAGTGCCGCTAACACAATGCTCCCTGTGATAGTGACGCTTACACAATGCCCCCCCGGATAGTGACGCTTACACAAAAGGCTTCATAAATGTGGGTCTTGGTAGAACAACCTGCTGCCACTGGGCATGTGCAGCAGCTCCATTCCGTACTTTATACTGCATGTAGTGGCCACTGACCTGGCTGTGGGAAAGAGAGTTTCACAGCAACTGTAACACCCCCTCACCCCCCACCCTCACGTTTGCCTATGGGAATATTTAGGAATATATCAGTATGTTTATCATGGAGCAGGTCAGTGGCGTAACTACTGCCCCCGCAGTCCTCGCGGTGGCTTGGGGGCGAGGGGCTGCGGGGGCGCCACTGACTTAGAACAGATTGACATGCGGACGAGCGTCCGCATGTCAATCTGCGGTCTCCTTCCCTCCCTGCTGTGTTGGAGGGACACGGAGCGCACATCGCGCGTCTCTCCTGTGTCCCTCCCTGGCTCTCCCCCGGCCGCCCGGTCTAAGGAAGTGCCGTTCGTGAGCTCTGATTGGCTCACGAACCGGCACTTCCTTTATTAGACCAGCGCGGGAGAGCCAGGAGGGACACTGGAGAGACGCGCGATGCGCTCCGTGTCCCTCCAACACATGGGGGGGGGCGGGGGAGCAGGCACTGGGGGCATATACCTGGCACTGTGGGGGGCAGATCTGGCACTGGGGGCATATACCTGGCACTGTGGGGGGCAGATCTGGCACTGGGGGCATATACCTGGCACTGTGGGGGGCAGATCTGGCACTGGGGGCATATACCTGGCAGTGTGGGGGGAAGATCTGGCACTGGGGGCATATACCTGGCACTGTGGGGGCAGATCTGGCACTGGGGGCAGATCTGGCACTGGGGGCATATACCTGGCACTGTGGGGGCAGATCTGGCGATCTGGCACTGGGGGCATATACCTGGCACTGTGGGGGGAAGATCTGGCACTGGGGGCATATACCTGGCACTGTGGGGGCAGATCTGGCACTGGGGGCATATACCTGGCACTGTGGGGGCAGATCTGGCACTGGGGGCATATACCTGGCACTGTGGGGGCAGATCTGGCACTGGGGGCATATACCTGGCACTGTGGGGGGAAGATCTGGCACTGGGGGCATATACCTGGCACTGTGGGGGCAGATCTGGCACTGGAGGCATATACCTGGCACTGTGGGGGGAATATCTGGCACTGGGGGCATATACCTGGCACTGTGGGGGGGGAGATCTGGCCCTGGGGGCATATACCTGGCACTGTGGGGGGAAGATCTGGCACTGGGGGCATATACCTGGCACTGTGGGGGCAGATCTGGCACTGGGGGCATATACCTGGCACTGTGGGGGCAGATCTGGCACTGGGGGCAGATCTGGCACTGGGGGCATATACCTGGCACTGTGGGGGGAAGATCTGGCACTGGGGGCATATACCTGGCACTGTGGGGGCAGATCTGGCACTGGAGGCATATACCTGGCACTGTGGGGGGAATATCTGGCACTGGGGGCATATACCTGGCACTGTGGGGGCAGATCTGGCACTGGGGGCAGATCTGGCACTGGGGGCATATACCTGGCACTGTGGGGGGAAGATCTGGCACTGGGGGCATATACCTGGCACTGTGGGGGCAGATCTGGCACTGGGGGCATATACCTGGCACTGTGGGGGGAATATCTGGCACTGGGGGCATATACCTGGCACTGTGGGGGGGGAGATCTGGCACTGGGGGCATATACCTGGCACTGTGGGGGGAAGATCTGGCACTGGGGGCATATACCTGGCACTGTGGGGGCAGATCTGGCACTGGGGGCATATACCTGGCACTGTGGGGGCAGATCTGGCACTGGGGGCATATACCTGGCACTGTGGGGGCAGATCTGGCACTGGGGGCATATACCTGGCACTGTGGGGGCAGATCTGGCACTGGGGGCATATACCTGGCACTGTGGGGGCAGATCTGGCACTGGGGGCATATACCTGGCACTGTGGGGGGAAGATCTGGCACTGGAGGCATATACCTGGCACTGTGGGGGAATATCTGGCACTGGGGGCATATACCTGGCACTGTGGGGGAATATTTGGCACTGGGGGGAGCAGGCACTGAGGGGGCATATGTGGCACTGTGGGGGAATATTTGGCACTGGGGGGAGCAGGCACTGAGGGGGCATATGTGGCACTGGGGGGGGGGTATATGTGGCACTGGGGGCATGTACCTGGCACTGTGGGGGAATATCTGGCACTAGGGGCATATACCTGGCACTGTGGGGGAATATCTGGCACTGGGGGCATATGTGGCACTGGGAGCATGGCCCTAGCAACAAGCACTACCCCCTAGCAACGAGCATGACACCCAGTGCATGAAACCCCTGGCAACGAGCATGACACCCTGAGCATGAAAACCCCTGGCACCGTGCATGGAACCAAGAGCATGAAACCCCTGGCAATGAGCAGGTAATTTAAAAGTAATTAGAAGCCTTACTGTAGAACTTAATGTGTAATGGGCATTACGGTGTGTGGCATAATGTATCACGGACATTGCGGTGTGTGTCATAATGTATCAGGCATTACGGTGTGTTGTATACTATATCACGGGCATTGTGGTATGTGGTATAATGTCTCAGGATCATTGTGGTGTGTGTCATACTGTGTCACAGACATTGTATGTGCTATAATGTATCAGGGGCATTGCAGTGTGTAGCATAATGTATAACGGGCATTGCGATTCCTGTCATAATGTGTCACAGGCATTACGGTGTGTGGCATAATGTGTCTGGGGCATTACAGTGTGTGCATATTGTGTCATGTGCATTATTGTGTGTGGAATAATGTCTAAGGGCCATTGCAGTATGTGGAATAATGTATACTGGGCATTACTATAAGGAGGAAAAATGACAAATAATGTAAGGGGCATGAATCAGGATTATTTTTCTTTCCTGTGGTGGCCAACGTCTGGGCGTGCAGGTTGCAAAACTGGGGTATAAGGTAGTCTTTTCCTGCAATGCCACGCCCTCCACGCAAAGCCACACCCCTTTTTGCCGGCGCGCGCCTGCGGCGCGCGCATTTTTCTACCTTTGCTAGTACCAATTACGGGGGGTATGGGGGGGGCGCCGAAGGATTTTTTGGCTTGGGGGAGAAAAATTTCTAGTTACGCCACTGGAGCAGGTTATACAGATTCATCTGCAGGGAGCTACCATGGGATGACTTTGGAAATGTCACAATTCCCAAAATGCCCTGCCAGTCATGTCTATGGCATGCAGGGAACTGTAGTGATACACAGATTTAAGTTACTGCCACCTTCCAACTGAAGTTCAACTTTTTGGCATCAGGTCACAAGTTCTTCTCAAACATTGCCTAGTATATTGTGGAACTTAAGATTGATTCAATGGATAAATCAGCTGTAATCAGCAATGACCCCACCACTAGGCCATACGGTAGGCGTGAGGTTCTTCTATTCAAAGGCAGCTTTGGGAGCACAGCAAAATTTATGTCTGTCATTGCTGCCAAATAACTTCACCTTTCCATTGTCTCTGCAGAGCAGGTTGTACCTGGAGTCCTTATGGACTGTACGCACAGGTGCTCTCTAGTTAACCTACATGAATTCCATGTTCTTTCAGAACAATGGAGTGTTCCTTCTGACCTCCCACGTAGACCAAGTTTATTAATGTTTCATCTTGACTCATGGACTTGGCTTATGGGTAAACTGGTCTTAGTACACGACCAGTGATTTGTAATGTGCATTGAAATATGGGTCTGAGAACCTTACTGTATCCAGTCCCCATCTCTGACTGGTACAGGCAGGACTTAAAGTGGTCCTGGAAAGGTGGTGGAACTCATACCTCGCCACCTACCCTCCACCCCCCTCACATTAAGCGGAGCCAGGGCCAGTGCTAGTGTTTTTGGCACCCCCTTGCAAACTATAAAAAAGTGCACTGCTTCCCATAATTTATACAGGGACATTGATCTCACAAAGAAGCAGCATGGTCACACAATAGTACCCTCAATTCAAATGACACCACACAGTAGCACAATCTTATTCACATTACACTACTTGTAGTGCTCCTGATTTATATTACACCACATAGTAATGCCCCTTATTATGTTTACGTCACTCAGTAGTGCCCTTTATTCACGTTGCGCTACACAATGGTACTCTTTATATAGTTATACCACACAGTAGTGCGCCTTATATTCAATGCCCACAGTAGTGCCCTTTATACACAATTCCTACAGTATTAGTGCCCCTTACACATAATGACCACAGAAGTGCCGCTTATACACAAAATGCCCATATTAGTAGTGCCACTTCTGTACAGAATGCTCACAGTAGTAATGCCCCTTACACATAATGCTTACAATAGTAGTGCCCCTTACACATAATGACCATAGTAGTGCTGCTTATACACATAATGCCCACAGCAGTGCCCCTTATGCACATCTCTGCCTCTGTCACTCTAGCAGCTCACCACCTGTGTCCCTCCAGCAGCTCCATGCCCTGTATCCCTCCAGCGGCCTCCCCACCTATCTTGTCCCTCCAGTCCCCTCTCATCTTGTCTTCAAGATGCACAGAGCCTGCTCCTCTTCATGGCTCTTTTTCACTTCAGCAGCTGTGACAGAATGGCATGCCGGAAAAGGAAGCCAGTGACGTAATAGTAGGTAAGGTACAATTTATTCAACTTTTCATTAATCCGTCCTACTGTGGAATGATTGATTTGAAAATCTTATTAAGCGCAACAGAAATGAACAACTCTCCCTGATTATATAAGACCTGGGTGAAACGGGCAAAGGAAAGCAAGAAGTAAAAGTGGGCAGTGTCCATGAACAAGATAATAAAGAAAATACATATGGAGGCAGAAAACAAATGTAAGTATTTTAAATGTAAATGTCTTAACTATTACGTATAACCAGGTGTGAACAAGCTCTCTGTAGCTTTGCCCTCTTTGCATTGGAGAAGCAGCGATTGGCTCAATCTGATGACACGGGGAGGGGGAGGAGGAGGGGGGGTTTGGTGGTCAGTGCCTCTAAAAGGAAAGCTTCAGGCCCTGTCCACTGTAGTAGTTCCCCTCTCTCCCCTCGTTTGGTTGAAGATATGTGTGTACATGTATGGTTTGCCAGAATAGTGTATACACCATCGGAATGTATTTAACCCAATTACTAGTCCAGTGATGTAAGCAGTAGTATGGCCCACGGAGATATGAAGGTTCAGCAGTTCTCACTGTTACACTGGTTGCAGCATGAAGCAGAGCTTGTAGTGAAGAGGGGTTGTGGAACCTCACCAGATGCGGGTAGCGGTGTATGGTGCTGGAACAGCAGTAGCGCAGGGTAAAACAGCAGGTCTCTTGGAGCTGAGGGGGAGATGTCCATCTTCTACTGTATCACTCTACACAGTAACAAGATGGCGCAGAGCTTGTGAAGTAGTAACTTTGGCGGACCTTTTGGTTAGGTAATGAGGCATCCCTGAAGGAACACTTTTAAGGGCGTTACTTAGAGTACTAACATTTATTTGCAATCACAGTTGTAAATATTACATCATATACTGTACGGTACACCCAGCAACACTGTGCATTATTATGCATCATCTTTATAACATGCTCATAGCTTTCTCACTTTGTAAGTCATAACAATAAATGTCTTTGATTGGGGGGGGGGGGCACAAGATTATGGAGATGTTACGTTAAAAATGCTTTATCTTTGGCCTTAGCTTCCTTACGTATTACTAAATAAACGTTCCGATCTGTCCTGCCATGAGGCAAAGTCTGCAAAGCCTTGATTACACTGAACTTAGAAACACCTCACAATTCCGCAGCTTAAAGTGATTGTACTCTGAGTATCATACAGGTGGGAGGGCACAGGTCTGCTTTCTTGGCAGCCAAAGATTATTGACTCCGGAATTATTGAGATAACGTTGCAGTGAAGTGATTGGCGGAGGCAGAGCAACATTGCATTTTTATTACATTTCGTTAGTGAATGTAAAGTCTTGTGGGGATGTCCTGAGTCAGTCTACCTCTCCGACTCCTCATTGGAAGTCAAGCTCTTCTGGTGCACAGATTGATAGCAGTAACAAGTGAGTAATAAAAGGCATCTCTCTCAGAACTGTCCAGCACTCTCTGCTGATTGTGGAAAAGGTTATTAAAGATCTATTTTCAAACAGATTGAAGTAATTTATAGGCATAAAATAGTTGCTTATCGTATCTACACTTAGCAACTTTTCCTTGAAAACAGAAGTTATCTTTCCATCCTTGGAAGAGCAGATTTACAGTCACAGATAGAAGCATAGAATAATAAATGTTCTGTAACGTACGCTCAGTAATAACTAGCTATAGGATGTAAAGTTGTAGATTATTTATTATATACTTTGCCTTATTGGACATGTTGCGTTACACTTTTTAATAGACAATGGTTGATGTAAATTCTACCATATGTTTGCAGCTGTCAGTAAATTTTGTTAGTAAATAGTGGTACTGTTTCCTGTGGTTTTGACATGACTACGGTTGCCGACTCTTTTTCTTTATATTGCTTGTCTCGTGTCAGTAACAGTTGACAGGTGCCAATATTGCCATTTTTTTTAAACTTGTCAGTAAAAATATGTTTGCGCCTTAAAGCGTGCTGAGCGTGGGTACTGGAAGATTTTCTGCCTGTGTGTATGGACAAGGGAGGATGTTAGAAGGTTAAAGGGGGAACGCAAGGGTTGAATACTACGTTTTATTTATTTTCAGTTTATTTCTGCTATATCAGAGTGAAATGCAGATTTCTGTAATAAAAAGCCAAACGTTCCGGTAATTCCTCAATTGATGCAAACATCCATGGGAGGAACCGTTTCGTACTGTAAGCCAATGACTGTGTGTACGGTCACCTCCAGAGCTATATACACAATGATATTCACTATTATTTTGATACCCATATATAAGAGGAGCTGATATAAGCGCTTTATTACAGACATTTTAAGATCCCCTCCCCGCTAGAAGAAGGAGAATAAAACACATTCTATACTGTACAGAACATAATGGATAGCTTTGTGCTTCCCATTAGTAATTGTGATTAGAAAGGAGAGACTAAATAGATGGGGAAAATTGTGGTTATTTGGAAAGTATAGCAGGGCATAAGAGACATGAATTAATGTAATATAGATAATTACCACCATCCCTATATTAAAAGGTGGGGAGAGAGCAAGGGGAGGGAAGAAGGGGGGTGAGGGGGTGGGGGGTTCCAGGTACACATATGTGACTATTGGACTTTGTTAAACTAACTCCCGGTTCCAAGTCATGAGTTGCCAGGTTCTGTGACTTGCACTTAATATGCGCTATAAAGATGCTATCATGGGCAAATAAATTATTATTAGTAGTAGTATTAATAATAATGATAATAATTTTATTTATATAGCACGCTTTCTCCAATAGGACGCAGAATAAGATATGGTTATCCTACACAGTAGGGACATTTGTACTCTGATTAAGAGTGTCTACAAAATAAGACAAGTACTGAGATGAGCATATAGCACATAGAGGGGAATTGAAATCGTTATCCTGGCATGATATGCTGTTCCGGAACTGCACATAGCATCCCCCAGCATTGCATGTTTTCCTTTGCGCTCCATAGAGGTGAACAGGAAAACTTGCAATGTCAGCACTACTGTAACTGGAATATATGTGCGCAGCCTGGCATCTCCAGTAATTAAATTCCCCCTTAGAAGCCAGCATAGAGTGACATGACGGACACTGAAATGTGTGTCATACAAAATAATACAAGCTGTACTGCATGGGTCTTCAACCTGCGGCTCTCCAGCTGCTATGGAACTACACATCCCAGCATGCTCTGCCTCAGTTTTAGCATGCCTTAATAGCAAATCTGTGACAGGGTATGCTGCGATGTGTAGTTCCACAGCAGCTGGAGGGGCCAAAGGTTGAAGACCCATGTTGTACTGTGTAGCTGCCCATGCATAGAGTAACAGAACGGATACTGGGAATTGTGCTAAACATACAGAATAAAAGGTGCATCGCTGACTATACACACATGAAAATAACAGATACTGAGAAATGTGCTAAACATACAGCATGTGAAGTAGTACTGTGTAGCTGTGCATGCATTAAGTAAACTAACGGGTACTGTGAATTGTGCCAACGCTCCAGAATAAGAGATAAAGTATTGTACAGCTGCCCAGGCATAGAGTAATATAACAGATACTGAGAATTGAGCTTCAGAGAAGTTGTACTGTGTAGCTATGAATAGAGGAATACAAAAAAGACAGTGAGAATTGTGCTAAACATAACACATAAAAACTGAGGTTGTACTGTGTAGCTGTTCATACATACAGTACTATAACAGGTACTGAGAATTGCGCAAAATAAACAGTAACAGAAGTTGTACTGTGTACTAGTCCATATTTACAGTAATATACATTAATAACATATACTGAGAACTGTGCAAAACACACACAGTAAGAGAAGTTGTAATGAGTAGCTACCCGTGCACAGAGTAATAGAAGAGACACTAAGGATTCTGCTATACTACAGAATAAGTAAAGTGGTACTGTGCAACTGCCTATACATACAGTAAAATGACAGATACTGAAAATTGTGGCAAACACACAGTATAAGAGAAGAGGTACTGTGAAGCTGTCAGTGTATAAATGATATGTAGTGAGCTTTACAAGCCAAATTGGTAATGCTGTAGGATTATATGCTTATCTAGCTGTGCTTCTACCTGAATCCCTGCACAGCCTGTGGATTTGGAGGTAGTGAGAACATTGTAGGAAGTGATGATTGTAATAGGAAAAATATATTGCATTTATGGGGGATTCAATTAGCTGCAAAGTACCATTTTGACATAAAAACAGATTTTATCACGACCCACAGCAATCCCCTATTCAATTGTCTGCAAAAATGATGAGCGATAATTCTCCATAGGTTTACCGCACATTTCACTTCCCCACCTCTGAACAGGTGCTAAGCTTGGGAAAAAAATCCCTATTTTTAAGTAAAAAATGTTGGGAATTGGTTCAGAACCCCTGGGACACCCCCCTGAATGACAAATTAGGCACTTGGAAGCTTTTCATTATTTTTAATTAGCCACTAATGACATGTCCTTTTTGGTGACAAAAAGTGCAAAGTGATAGAAATTGGGGTACATAGTATGGAATAGGTATATAAGGGTGCTTAATGAGTGGGACAAGTATTTTTAGGCTTGCAGGTAGGAGTCATCTTTTTTATTTTATTTTTTTTATTAATGTGGCTTTAAAAATGACCCAAATATATACTTATATCCATTTTTATGTACTCCAAATTTAATTTGAGCACTTATTTTGCTTAAAAGCATTTTCTTTCTATCCTGTCTTTTAATACATATTATATATAACAGCCATTTGACCTAATTCTTTTTATTCTGATCACTAATAGACTGCTATACCATTTTCCTATCTTTCCCCATTTTCTCCTATACTTTTCTCTGGTTTTGATGGCAAGAATTATCGCAAGAATCCCGTCTTTGCGAATTAGCGATAGGTTGAATTACGGGAGCGTGTAAACCTGCGATAAGCTGCTTTCTGCTGTCATTTTTTGGCGATGTCCGTGAAAAGTCAGATCGACATAATTTACACAGTTATCACGGCTAATTGATTTCCCCCCTATGTTGTAAGCTATAGATGGAGCCATGCTCATTGAGCGTGGCTACATCGTAGGCGGGGGCGAGTGGCATGCTTAGGCGCACCTGCGCCTCGGCCCACCGCCGAGTGTACAAAGATGCTCCCATTCACTTTGAATGGGGTACGTGCGCATCTACGACGCACATGCGCCCAGTTCGCTCCCGACGGTTCGCCTTGCCGGGTGCGACTAGGCACAGACGTGGCTCCCTCTGTAAGACTATAGACTGTCACTTTTACAGGCTGTAAACACTTACTGTACATGTATATCACTTACATGGATATAAATCGCCCAGGGAAGTTATTGAGTTACATGCTGAATAGAAAGAAATGGGGAACAGGAAAAGTGAATAGGAGAAATGTAGATAAGGGAACTGGAGTCTTAAGAGGCCAAAAGACAAATATATTAATCTTTGAACTATGGTGTTGTGCTTGGCAGCAGCCGTGACCCTGGATAATACTGGATTATCACTAGATCATTAGGTGATCCTTATAAGCCACTCTTGTTCAGG